>NC_083466.1:17859014-18197764 GCF_030014155.1 Tachysurus vachellii | reverse complement strand
AACAGGGTGTTCGAAAGTTATGAAGAGTTTCTCGATTGTAGACCAGATGGCAGCTGAAGCACTGTAGAGAATGTTTGAAAATGCTTTGTGTGCGTACACATTTTCCCCAGTTATTGCACTGTATTTAAGTTATGTGGAGAAATAAAGTGACCAGTATTCTGCTGTACACCATGTTTAGTATTTTTTTTTGGTAAACTATAATTACAATTAGTCTTTTCTTGCTTCATTTTGTATAAAAACACCAGTACATTTGTCTCTCATTTTTTGACATTATATCTTTATCATGTTCAAAGATGCTGTAATTTTAACCGTAGCCCAATTAATCTATTTTACTGAATATAATCAACACCTGGAATAAATAAATTATATATGTATATATATATATATTTTTTTTACACACACAGATACTGTATAGACTGCTGGTGAAGCCTGATATCCCTCAGCTGGGCCAAATAAAAGGCCAACCATTATCATGAACACTGGAGACTTTCACAAAAATTATCTAGTTCAATCATAGTATTATTATAATATAAAATATTTATTATAATTATAAGAATATTGAACTTATGCAAATGTGGCATTAGCTGTCAAACATTAAGTGTTAATAATAATGATAATAAATTTCATTTAAAGGCACCTTTCAGGGCACTCAAGGAATTGAGTGGTGAAGATAAAATAAACAACAATTATTTACATTTAAATAGTTTAAAATTGATCAGAGAAAGCTAATTTAAACAAGTGAGTTTTAAGAGAGGATTTAAAAGTAGTCAGACAGTCACTTTCTCGTATGGGTTGTGGAAGAGAATTCCAGAGATTAGGAGCAGCACAACTAAATGCCCTAGACCTCATAGTGGCTAAACGAACAGACGGTACAACAAGGGAAACAGATGATCTGAGAGTACGCGTCAGGATCTAAATATGAAGCAGATCAGAGAGATATTGTGGTGCACAATTATGTAGAGCTTTAAAAATAAGTAAAATATAGTCTACTGGATATTTAACATGAAGCCAGTGAAGGTGGTAAAGAACTGGAGTGATATGCTCAATTGAGGAGGTTCTAGCAATTATACGGGCAGCTGAATTCTGGAGTTTTTGAAGGAGTTTGTTAGGTAGCCCAAAGAGAAGAGAGTTACAATGATCAATGCACGTGGAAACTAGAGCATGTACGAGAACAGCTGCGGAGTTTGGGGTGAGAAATGGACGAAGGCAGCTGATGTTCCATAGATGGAGATACGCAGAACGAGTAATATTGTTCACATGCTTTTTGAAAGATAAAGTACTGTCAAAGGACCACTCCCAGACTTTTAACCTGAGTAGATGGGGAGATTACAGAGTTGTCAACAGAAAGTGAGAAACTGTTGGATTTTGATAAATTATATTTGGTACCATCAAGGAGAACTTCTGTTTTGTCAATGTTCAACTTGAGAAAGTTATGCGAAAACCAGGATTTAATCTCTTCTAAGCAGCCCAAAAGAGAGGAGGAAAAAAGGGTAGAAATTGGCTTAGAGGACAAATGAAGCTGGGTGTCGTCAGCATAGCAATGAAAACTAATGCCATATTTCCTAAAAATATTACCAAGGGGTAAATAATAAATAAATTAATTAGTAAATAAATAATAAAACAGAACAAAACAGAGCCTTGAGGGACTACAGCTGTAACAGGTGAAACATATGATCTAAAATGTTTAAGTTGAACAAATTAAGTGCACCCAGAGAGATACGATCTGAACCAACTAAGAGGGACACTGGTAATTCCTATAGAGAGTAATCTAAGAGAACTTGATGCAAAATTGTATCAAAGGCTGCCGTTAAATCAAGTAGAATAAGTGTAGTTACAAGTCCAGAAAAGTTTCAAACAGGCTATTTAAGAGATGAGAATGAACCTGAGATGCAACAACTTTTTCCAAAATTTGAGAGAAAGGGCAAATTGGAAATTGGGCGAAAATTAGCTAAATTATTAGTCAGCTCCTGGTTTCTTTAGTCTTAGAGTGATTACAGCAACCTTAAAAGATGAACGAACCGCACCAGAGGTGAGAGACGAGTGTATAATATCAGTTACTATACCAGATAGAAAAGATAAAGTGGAAGATTTAGAGTGTTTGATAAAACCTGATATTTCATCAATAGCCGGAAGTTCAAAACTGTAAAATAGAGACAATTGAGAATCACGGGAAGGTAAATATGACAGATCAGATGCCACATTATTTTGAGAGGTTAATTGTTGATGAATATTTACAATTTTAGTATTAAAAGATCGCATAGATCACTAGAATATAGATGAGAAGGAAGAGTATCAGGAGGCCGTAGGATATTTACTGTATTAAACTAGGACCTTGTATTCCCTTTAACTAACCCAATTATATTAGAGTAGTATTCATATTTAGCAGTTAAAAGAGCGTTCTTGTAAGAGAGCATATGATCTGTGTACATATCTTTATGAACATTATGTCCGGTTTTAGTGTATAAGCGTTCCAGGCGACGCCCCTTAGTTATAAGTTGTCTTAGTTTTGGTGTAAACCAGGGTGCAGAACAAGTAAAATAAACAGTGAGTTTTTAAAGGTGCAATTGTTTCAAGTACACTGCGCAGTCCCTCGTTATAATAAGAAACCAAGTCATCTGGAGTAGAGAAAGCATTGCTCCTGAAGAAATTGTCCAATCCATCAGAAAGAGCAGATAGATTGATGTTCTTGATATTACGAAATGAAATAGAATGACCCAAGTTGTTTTTTTCAACCATAAAGTTAACACTGAATGATATTAACTTATGATCTGATATGGGCAAAACTGAAGCAAATGGAAGGTGTTACACCAGAACAAATAAGGTCAAGAATATGGCCTTTGCTATGAGTTGGGGGGGGGAAAAGAAAAAAAAAAAAAAAACAAAAAAAAACCCATTTGCTGTATTCCAGGCATGATAAAAATCCCTAGTGAGAGAGTATTGTTGACATCGTCCATGTGTATATTAAAATCGCCCAATATAATAACATTTTGTGATGTAGAACTCAGTAAAGTCCTGGGTGGGTGATAAACAGTGGCTACAACAGTAGGAACAGGACCATTAATTTGTAAAACTCAAATGACTCAAATGTTTCATACAGAGGCATGTTCATGAGAGTAGCTTTCCACTTCTCGTTATAAAAGAATCGCAAGCCCTCCACCACAGCCAGATGTGCGAGGCTGACAGGTGTATGTAAAGCCAGGAGGGACAAATTGATTAAGCTGGGAAAAGTCATGGGATTGTTGCCATGTTTCAGTGAGACAAAGAAAGTCAAACTTACGGTCATTCATATTAAATAAAAGAAAAGTAAGATCAGTCGTAGCAGATTCAATGCTGGTAGTCTGGGCGATATCGGCTAGCACACTGTGGTCGACGGTCCATATTGATTTCTTTGGTGGGCGCGGGGAGGACGACCAGAACGATCGTATTGGACCAGTGTCATCGTAGATATAATTCCGTCGTTACCCACGATGGATGTACTTCTGCCGAGGATAGTAAATAATATCTGGTGCGATTGAAGGGTCAATGGCGGTTCAGTGACACGGGGTCACAATGAAAAAAGTTTCTCTGCAGTATATTGGAATATCGAGGTCACTGGATGATGAATAAAATAGAATATAATCCACATGAAAAGTCGGCAAATCCACATTGTTGAATGCAAACTCCAGGGTAAATCTGAGAAGATGGAACGTCGTCAAAAGCCACGTTATGAAGCGTAAGGTTAATCATTTAGGGGCAGCGAATCACCGAGCTGCTTATTCCGCCTTTGGATAAAATAGTGCCAGTTGATCCTTTAGTTAGAACTGAGTTGCTGATTTCCCTCTGTGAAAACAGAGCGTCGGAGGCCACATTTGGAAGTGTCAGATTGACCAGCTAGCACAGATCACTGAATTCCAGACTTCCCCAGTTAGACACAAACGGTCTCCTGAACAGTCCTCAATCCTTGTGGTCAAAAATGACCAGAAAAGGCAACAGCAAACAAACAGTCAAAACAAACAAGCACACAAACTCAGACCATGGAGAGCAGTGGCAGCAGTACGCGCCAGCGTTCTGCTGACAGCGTTCATGTTGACAAATCCTGGGACTAAATGGTTGCATTTCCACTGGGTTAACAGCTTTCTGCCCTGTGGTGTAGTGTCCTGATGACTCCTAAATGGTACTGCAATGGGGTGGTGGGAATCAAACAGCAGGTATTGATGTGCGAGGCTTTCGTGTATACTTCTAACTTCTCTTCAGTTCCTATGAGAAAGTATGCCAAAAATCAATTCAAGGCAGAGTGCATTTAATAAGTTTATTCAGTCCAGGAAAGCCAACCTGTTGTCCCCTGTTGCACGAATATCTGTGAAGGCCTGTACTTCCTGAATCTTGATCTATACCCAGGTCACACCTATAGAACATACACAAGAGATGTACATTGTACAGAGAGCTACAAAACATACACAAGTCCTGCAAACACAACAGAATCGTTTCTAACTTTAGTACAGTGAATATCAGGGGAGAGCGCGAACGCAGTCCCCCACTACCAGAAATTATGCAGTCGAGATTCCCACATTTGGGGAATTCGCAGGGGTCAGCACAGCCGGAGTGCAATGGCTGAGCCTCGCCCTGGGTGAACCACCTTCTTGATCATGGTATCTCCCCTGCCAGGTAAGTATGAATTGCAGCTCCATCAGCTAGTGACTGCACCACCACACACAGCCTTTACCATTAGGGAGAGGAAGCCAGCTTTAATCATTACACAAACGTGCACCACTAAAACACCACAGTCTACACATGCTGCAAAAAGAACACTACATTTATTCCATCTAAAGCCGAATGTTGACCAATATTGTCTAAGCAAGCAGACAGTACGATACTTCCCATGATGCACTGCGGCTGAATATGGAACGAGATCCACAGTGTTCAGGAAAATGCGTTTATAAATCAATACATCTGCACTTTACACTAAAAAGAGTCGGTACAAAACAACTGACACAACACTGTACTGTAATCAGTAGGAGACAAGAACTGAGTTTTATTAAGATAGTGTTAAAGCCCCGATACAGTTACATCCCCCCCCCCCCGTTTGAGGGTAAGGATGAGAGTTAGATCGAAGATGTAAACAACATCCGATAACGTTTATTTATTGCACATAAATGAAGGATAAAGTGTGAAATCTTTGCACTTGTAATTCCAGGTGACTTTAATCAGAATATTTGAAGAAAGATTGTTAAACACGCACAAACGAGAGAACGTTTCTGTGTCCGACCGCTAATATGAACCCGGACACAATATTCCCGATAAATAGTTCCGGATAAATAGTTCCGTGTGTCACAAGTTGGATGTCCGCCTTAGAGAGAAATTGTGATTATAAGCGTGTAAAACGCGCGACTTTAAAGAACAGAGTAAGTTGTATAAAATCACACCGACTTTAAATAAACCCCCTTAAATCCCCCTTTTCTGTGGTGAAGTGTGAATATAGAGAGATGACATAAAGCCCTGAAATAAAGAGAAACAGAAATAATCCAGACACAGAAACACAAGTGTTGTATTCGAGCTAGACTAATGTAGCGTTATAACGTTTCTTTAACAGTACAGAGGGGGTGCACCGTTCCCGGAGGTACTGCAATACCGGGTCGATGCGTGGAGTGGACGGAGCAAGCCCCTATTCCATCTCCCTGTTCCAAAAATCAATTTAATATATGGTCCCCGGGTAGGGGACGTATCAGATATTAAACTGATAAGAACAGATACTACACTTGATCTTAGCCAAAAGGCCGAGAAGCGATACCTACAACTACACACAAGAAACGGTGTCATTCTACACAAGTGGAAACACGAGGACGGTAAATACCGTTTTCTCTTCATATCCGCGAATAACATCATTCAATACATGGCTAACATTTTGTTCATGCTAAAATCAGCAGAGGAAAATGTCTATGTAAGTAATCCTTAACACCTAAACACAAAGGAAACGATAATGAATTCAAAAAGCGACCAATCAGAGACGAGAATACAAACTCCTCCACACTACAAGATCACACTGGGTTAGAAAGTAGTTTTCAAAACAAACCATTAAACTGCTTTAAAATCATTCAGTTGTAACAACAAACATGGAAAACCAGATGTTTGTTTATTGTCTTTTGTGTATTGTCTTATAACTTTTTGTCTGCACTGTTTTGTCCTGCACCGTCTTCATCAGGTTGCACAGTTGCACTTTATGAGGCTAGGACTAACTTACTAAGTCCTTAGCCCTGTCTTTGTTTTATGTAGCACCACAATCCTGGAGAAACTGTAGAACATAGCAGTGTTCTGTAGCTTAAAAATCTCAACAGACTAAGATCCTAAAGCTTGCTTATACGCATACGCGGGTTGGTGCTACGGTGTTAAAAGTTTGTATGTTAAACTTTTGCATGTCTCTTAATAAATATACTGTTGTTAAAAGTTTTTGCCTTGCCTCTCGTCATTCAACAGAAACGTTGCATCATTTCACTATGTACTGCAACAGCTATATATGGTTGAAATGACAATAAAAGCTTCTTGACTTGACTAAGAGATGTTACAAAATGTACCACATTTGACCACTGAGAGGCACTATTGTATAATCAACAGTGCCTCTCAGTGGTCAAATGTGGTATTGCAGAAGAAAAACGGTGTTAATAACCTACTATATTCGGGGTTAAACTTTTTATACACGAGGCTTTCTCGGTGAAAACAAGATTAATTATGGCCAATAAATATAACACAGGCAACCTAAACAATAAGAAGTCAGAATCACCAAACTGCATGTGAATTTCATATCTAAATATGCTATAAAACCGATTTATAGCAATTACATAAAAAGCCTTTACTATTTGTGGTGCAAAGGATGAAAACATTTACCAATAAAATCACTGTAACGCCACTAAAACACGAACAACGTTGTCAGCAGTCCTAAATGTAGTAAAAAGGAAAGTAAGGTGGTCTTTATAAATGCGCCACTAGGCCTCCATTTTCACACAGCACTTTAGAGGCCTGTTTAATTATATACAGCTCTGACTACCTTCATTACATTTACTCTGGACATACAGTGTTTCACAACATTTAACACATTAAGAAGATACTTATGTCTCCAAAATAAATAAATAAATCACCTTTTGTGAAACTTACACAATGTCACGAATCGCCAAAAATCCAAAACCATCTGATGGTAAAATTATAAGTAAGAAAAACATTTCCAATCATAAGAACAAAAGTGTTTCACTGTTTCTCACTCTTACCGTTTACACGTATAAAGAAAAGAGCTTTAATTACTCTACTTATTAGTCCTGCTAAGCGGATTTTAGACAGAATGTAAGTCGTTCGCTGAAAATTGTAATCACCTGCTGCTACTGAACAATCAGCTCCACCTCAGCGCCCCCTAGGGGTCTAATTCAAAACAACGGGACGAAAAGTAAAGGCCTCATGATGACATAAAATGACTGCAATAAATTAATACACAGGCTCACAAACCCGGACTTGTCGTACCCACTGTCCTACGGATTTGTTCGTGTTTATCTGCTATAACACAACCACTTCAAGTCAGACTCCGGTTAATTAGCTTCTCAGTTGAATCAGTTTAGATGAACTAAGAAATGCATGAATTATGCTCTATAAAAAACAATATATAAAACGCTTAACTAAAAAATGTTAGTGTTCATTAGTCAATCAGAGTCCTACAACTAATGGGAAGGCTATTATGGCTTAGCTGAAACATATAGCTGTGTTTAATAAGTATAACAGTGAAAGCTAATATTATGTTTATGAATAATTGCACCAAAATGTAGTGTATACATAAGAGGAAAAGCAGTGGGCCTGGACCAGAACTTTGTAGAACATAACCACAGTATGCATAGACAAGTCACCAGTCAGACATTAGAATGCCAGTTGGAAGGACTCAGTACCACTTAGAACACATTGCATTACATTTACCAGACACTTTTTCCAGAGTGACTTACATTTTTTTATTTCAATTAATACAACTGAGCAATTGAGGGTTAAGGGCATTGCTCAAGGGCAGCTTGGTGTCCTGGGATTCAAACCTATGACCTTTTAATCATTAGTCCAACACTTTAACCACTGAGCTACCACATCCTACTGTGTGCCTTTACTTACTGTACCACTGCTGGTGAGAAGGCCTGTTGAATCTGAAAAGAAAACGCAACTTTTACTGTCACCAAACCTACAAACACTTCAACTAATTCTTCTACACTCTAGGCATGCTACAAAAGAGGGGAAAAGGGATCTGGTTTTACTGATAAAATAAAAGGAAAAAGTGTTATGTAAAACAAGAAATGATAGTTGTCATGGCAGTGTCATCCTAAGGAGCAAGGAAAGGAAGAAATCCCCTGTTTGCATTAAAAACATACCTATAAATGATGCCCCAGAGATGGTTTAACAGCCAGAAAAAAAACAGTGAACGTTAAGAGTGTACTTTAAAGCCAGTATTTTAGAAATTAAGAATTGTTAAGGAAAAGGTTCCAAAAGCAGAAGGCCTTCATTAGGAATAATATTGTTATTTGCTGAAAACTCTCATATGTGAATTACAATAATATGTCTGGAAGTAAAGACAATCAAAACCTCAGCTGTGGAAATATATTTGCAATAGTCTTCTGCCAAAGCCCAGTTTGGAAGCTGACTGAGTAATTGACCAAAATAATGAATAAAGTATATGATTATTTATGTTTATTTTTAAAGCACTAACAATCTGTCCCAAGACACACCGCAGGATAACACTTATAAAAACAGAAGGAGGTGGTCTTTCCAGGGAAGGCAAGCTGAGGGGCAAGGAAAAGGCATCAGTATATCTCCCCAACTTACCACATACAGCTTTCAATCGTCTCTGAGGTGAGGGAGAGGAGGAACTGAAGGGGTTTAATGCTTTAAGAGACTGATGCTTTGCTACTTTATATTGGTTAAAGCAACAGTAACTGAATAGCTGTATAAGGCTATATACTGTACCTGAAACAAGCTGAGCAAAACCTGATTTTTTCCACTGAATTTTTGCGAAAAATTTATAAAACCACTTTGACAGAATTTTTTTCTAAAAGACATCACAGAAAGACTTGGGACGTTTTTTGGGTCATCCTTAAACATTGGAGTATTAACAATCTCTACTGAACAAACCAAAAGAACTAGAAGAGGACAACCAGACCCCATACCACACGGTGAGTGCTTGCGGAGGAGGAACATGACAAAGTGCAGACGATGGCCACCTATCTGATCTAATTCTCATGGAATGTGAAGTATTCACACTATCAGGCAAGAGCTTTTAGGGGTCAGTTTCACTTATAAAAGAGGAAATCTTTTGAACAGACATATCAAATAAATAGAAAATCTATGTACTTTGGCCAAATTAATACAGGGTCTGAAATAGTGCTGAAATCTTTTTTTTTCTTCTTTTTTTAATCAGCAAAACTATCACATTTTCAGAGTCTACATAATGTACGTTAAATTTGCAATCTGTAATTCTCATTGGAATTTAGGATATTACTGTTAATGCAATACACCAAGCTTTTAATGAAAGAAAATGGAAGGATGACAATAAGAACAATTATATCTATTGATCTACAACACAGCAAGTTTAATGTTATATTAATCAGTGTTTGCAGATTGTTACCACACAAGTAGAATTTATCATAAAACATCAAAGCATGACTATTTTGCTTCCATTAAACCTCTCACAAATCATGTTAAAGTTTATTCCAATAAAAGGAGGAAATTGTTTCAATACCAATTGTTTAGTTCCCAGGAAGGCAGAAACAAACAGGAATGCGGATTAAAAAAAAAAAACAGTACAGAATATTATTTTTAGATTCTGATTTGCCACTTTCGCCTACATGCACTTTGAAATTGTGTGCCTATATCCAAAAAAACACAACAGGAAATCCTTTGTACAGAATTTAAATAAGAATCTTTAAAGCATCATAGTACTCCTGCATGGGTATTTATTTATCTATCATTAAAGTACTGATTAGATTTAGTGCAAAGGTTTTTACAGAAGTTAAACCTCAGCTTGCCATTGACTGACTGGATGATTGTGTGCAGATATGGTAATGGTAATTACATTTACAACATTTAGCAGACACCCTTATCCAGAGTGACTTACATTTTCTTATACAACTGAGCAACTGAGGATTGAGGGCCTTGATCAGAGGCCCAGCAGTTGTAGCTTGGTGGCCCTGGGATTTGAACTCACAACCTTCTGATTGATAGACCAACACCTTAAGCACTAGGCAGCCACATCCCCTATCCTTTGGCCCCCCACACCAAGTTCCTTCATTACTTCATCAAATGTTCCACTTGATGACTTTCCTACACAAAAGGAATTTTTTTGGTTTTTTTTTCTAATCAAATTTAATGCTTAATCTGTGTCTAAAATACAGACCTATTTTCTGCTCAGTGACCAGAAGGAATCCTTTGCTGAATTTATTTTCAGTAATTTTCTTCAGTGATCACAGTGCTTAGTTAATCTTTACATATATCTACCTTTTATAGTATATTTTATATATAAAAATATACTATAAAATATATTATAAAATATATATATAAATATATTTATATATTATATATAAAATATATACTTTATATATTATAAATAAATATAAATTAGGGGAATTTGGTTCCAGCTGTTACAGTTTGTGACTCAAGTACAGACATAAATAACATTATACTACATAAGACAAGATAATACAGACTATACAAGGAAATGCATGTAGGAAATGCAAACGATGTGATACAATATAGACAGTATGAGTATTTTGTAACACATCGTCTGCATTTTCTTGTATAGTCTGTATTATCTTGTCTTGTACAGTATAATGTTATTTATGTCTGTACTTTTGAGAGTCACAAACAGCTGGAACCAAATTGAACAAAATTAGGACTAAAATTACAGACAGATGTAATTGCAAATATTGCACAGCCTAAAGGCACCCACAAAGTGAGTTTAATGTATGCACTGTCTGGAGATCGAACCATTGTTGCAATTCAACAACACAACAATTATTTTAGTAACCTTCACTGCATACTGCCATGAGAAGCATAATATGGTCTTAGCTGGATGGACATTTAGGAAAGTGAAATACAAAAACAAATTCATGCTGCTTCCTATGTGGCTAGTAATAAAATTAACATGTTACTTTAAACGGCTCACATTTCATCAGTTTCTCAACACCCAAAACACAAACATTTGCAAAGAAGCTTCCAGTCTATACTATGATCTTTCATTTAAATGGATAATGTGGTATACAGTGCTAATTTGGGTAACATGCAACTTTGATTACAACACTACAAGAAATACTGACTTTAGGCATCTTGGCAACTCTCATTACTTGTCTCTCGTGTTAAGTTCACCAACTAAAATTTCTTTGAGGAGAATTCTGGACTAATATTCAAGTACATTCTACTCTGTAGGCTCAAGTAAATGCAATACAACAGCATTAAAATATAAAGAAAAATCGAACATTCATTAATCATATTAAATTATTATAGATATATTCATCATTTCGAATCATTTCATCACCTATCACTTTTAACTAATTTGCAATTTCAGTAATGGAAAGTATAAAAAGATATTTAAGTGAACCAACATAAAAAACTAAGAGGGACAGGCAGTCATGTTCATATGTTCCATGACACCACAAGAACCTCTATTGGTTTATCCATTATTTCTTTGTCTCCAATGAAGAATAAACAAAACTCCTTCTTTGCAGGTCAACATGAGCATGACTGGTACTCTAGAGAATGGAGCTGTCCACCAGGCCCTTGACCTCTCTGAGGATCTCCCACCAAACCACCACCAGCAGGTTCATCTCAAGCACAGCGGCTCCACGGATTCCACGTCTGCAGCTGGGACTCCCAACAGCGACTCTGGGGTGGTGGTGCCTCCTCCGTATTCTGCACCAGTGGGTGGAGGTGGTGAGGCTCCCCTTGAGCTGAGGGGCTCTCTGGACTGTTGGGCATGTTCTGTACTCATTACAGCCCAGAACCTGGTGATAGCCACTATTAACATGTGCCTGGCTGCATTAGTGTTTGGCCTGATCCTCACTCCTGTCATAGTTATGGTGGTGTTTGGATTTCTGTGCCACTCCACTGTAAGTATTTAACAGTATATCATGTTGTAAAAGACATAGGATAATGACAACACACATGCAATTTAAAATATATTTAAAAAGAACACTACTGCAGTATAATTAATTGAACATTACACTTAGCTTTCAAGTGTATTAAAGGATAGGCCACATAGTAGAGTATAACATTAAATATTTGCTACAAAATCCAAGTTGTATGCACATTTCTGTCTTAATCTCTCTCTTTTATTTCTGATTATTGAATTTGTACTCAAATGTGCAAATGTTCTCACAGATGACTTGCCAATATATTACTTGGGGCAAAAATCAAATAACAAAATGAAAGTGGCATATTCTTATTGCAATATTCAGTACTGCCTTCTGTGTTACTGTGCCAAGAATTTATGAATTTGTAAATGACAAGACAGTGTCAGTAAAGTTTTTGAATAAGGGTTATTTTCTGCACAGAAAAACACACATAGAAATGAGCATAGAATATTAAAATATTTTGCCCTTCACAATATCACATCACTGCTGTATTCTACTTGTCATCTACATTCTTAACACTGCCTTTCTTTCATTACAGCTTACTCAGAAATGTCAATTCAGACTAGATGAAAATCCACAAAACTTTACGTTGAAAAATTACAGTGTAGCAGGACAGGTTTACTACAAGGACTGAACTATAGGCTAATTTGCAACAGTCTTTGTGGCACCAGCTCACAGGGAGAAAAAAAGCAAGCACAGCTGGGTGTGTGGAAATCTTATCAGCTCACCCTACATTCTCAGCTTAGCGAGCTATGTTTCTCCCCTTCAGAGGGACATACCAAAGGAATTTGGGGGAAAATCAACAAATTTCCTCTCCCAATTTTTCACTAAATCTCTTCACTCTCGTCACTCACAGTCCATCATAAATTATTATGTCATCCAAATTATTTTAAATCATACAGATACTATATTCCTATGTTTGCTGGTACTTTGCAAAAAATATTCTATAGATAGAATCTTTTTTTGCAGAGTACCAGTAACCGTAGGAATATAGTATCTGTGTCCGCATGTGTCTGTTCTTTGTCCGTCTGCACTTCAAAAGCACATTCTTTCAGTAGCACCTCATCTCCTAACTTCTCTTCTGAAAACATTCTTCGTTATCACTCCAGAGTCAAACACCATGCCCCACTATGCACAGAATTAAATATAAATCCAAAATACAACACACAGTGTGAGGTAGTTATAGGAGGAAAATACCAAACCCTTTATAAAGCTAAGTTAACAAGTTCAGAAGCAAAATGGCTTTATGTTGCTAAAAATGATCATGAAATGAAATTCTAAATATATATGTGAATGACTAAAAACACATAATTGCATCTGATTAGTTTAACTCAGATGAAACAATTGAATAGCTTTTCATTTGTTAAGGTTTAATTTGCCACCTTCACTTACATGGCCATCCTGTCTCTTCTTAAGGTGCGTCCACATGGCACATCACTCTACTGTTCAGACCTGCTGAGTGACGGAGGCTGTGTGGCTTTGTTAATTGTGGGCTTCCTGCTCGTCACCCCACTGCTCGTTCTGGCATTGGCTGCATACTGCAGACTGGCTCGTCACCTGCAGCTCAACCTTTGTTTCATCCCTTATAGTCGTGCTGTCTACAAAAACATGCCTGCCACATACCATTATGGCCTGGGAGGAGGCTGCTGTGGACAAGACGCAGGTCAAGACACAAAGAAGGGTAAAGTGTGGGTATGACAGTGGAACTCGATGATGGAATTGCTATTTGCAAATTGTTTTATTAAAAAAATTACAACTGTTTCTCTCATAGTCATGTGTGGTTCTTTGAAACATGTAAAATACAGGAAACATCTAACAAATTCTGCAACTATTTAGCATCCATTCACTACATGCCTCAAAATGGAATAAAAGTGTGTGGAAAGGAAACATTGGAATGGTAAAGCAAAAGGATCAAGAAAAGGGGGTTATTTAAGGTCTATTTCCAAATCACCATATGTTATAAACTGTACAGCAAACAGAGTGCACATATTTTCAATTTGCTATTCAAACCTACTCATCTACACAAACACTGGTCTACAAGCCAGGATTGCTGCTGAGCTATTAGCGATTTTCAATTTAATTTTTACAGCCAAAAAAACTAAAAACACTGGATATATTATCCTAACCAAAGCTAGACTATTTGTGATCGAAAAGCTGTATTTATCAGTCCATAAATGATAGCATTATAAAGCATTTTATGTGTTTATATTTATATGTTACTCCTATAATAAAATTTTATTAAAATATTAATTTCTGGATAGTGAACCATTTAATTCACCTGTCCATTTGCTATCTGTTTCATTGGTATTAGATTCTGAAGGTTTTTCTGCTGAACAATGTAAAAACTGACTTGCAGCATGGCATAAGAATCATAACCAAAGTATTTATTACTCTTAATTATACTTATTTTATAAACAATTAACCTCAATAGATGGCATAATATATTATAAAATATATATTTTTTGGAATAACATAAATGCATATAAACAACTGATACAAAACGCATGCTGTTTCAGTGTGGTCATGATGACTAAATAACCATATTTCAACAAATCCAAAAAGGAAAAACCTAAAAGATTTGTCACTTGCACTCACATATACTAAATGAAAGCATCTAATTCAGAAATTGTTGTTAAAGCCCACATCATGTCTGGGACACACAAGCTACTTAACCCGAATAACTGTGTGACCAACAATGATCAACACTATGTATTTTCATGACTTTGCTAAACAAATGGAAAGACAACTGAAGGATTAGATGTTACATGAAGAAAAACGGCAATAAACTTACTGTGACCTGTTTGTAAAGACATTTCTGTTTCTCTATCTCTATTTCATTCATAGTACAGCAGCATAATACAAGCCTCATTTATGAGTTGTCTGAAGTTTGTATTGGAAATTTACTTAAAACTGCCATTTTCTGCACTGAATGTAAAACACATTATTGTAAACTTACTTGTAGGAACTATTAAGCCTATATAATTCCAAGAGGATTTCACAATCAATCAATCAATCAATCAATAGATAGATAGATAGATAGATAAATAAATAGATAGATGCCTCACTGACATCAACTACTTGTAATGAGTCTGTCTGTGTTTTGCCCTGTTTCTGTCTGCTGTCTGCCTTGCTGTTAATTGTTTGCTCTGCCCACTCATTGGTTACCATGGACACTAATTGCACTCTATCTCCCCCCCAGGGGTATCATCTTAGTCACTGATTGTCTCTGCTTGGTGATTGGTTCTTGTTCATTATATCTACTCTGTTTGTTCACTTCCCTGGTGTTGGTTGTTGTTGTATGTTGGTGTCTATGTTCCTGTTTCCTGTGTGCTCAGTGTTCTGCCCTGGTTTGCCTGTCTCTCGTTTTGGGTCAATAAAAGACTGAACTGCATTTGGATCCTCACTCGCCTTTGTCTCATTGTGACAATACTCAAGTCTAAGTCAAATGGATTTTTTGCCATCTCTAATAGGTCGAAGGTTCTCTGAACCTTTGCCTGTAATTTATGGGTGGAAATTTGATTTTAAATTAAAGACAAGAAAAAACACTGTTCTCATTGATTTTAATTAAACATTATTGGTATATAGCCTATTATATTAAATAAGGTTTTGTACTCCACTTTGCACCTTGATTTTAAAAAGCTAGCAGGTAAAGTACAATGGAATGTCCTGATAAATGTAAATCTCACTTGTGTTTTTTTTTATTTGCTCAATCTGTTTCCATTTAATCTGTAGACATTATGTGCACAGATCTCATAAAATAGTTTCATTTAGTGTTCATTGATTAATATGCCCGCTAAATTCCATACATATTTAAATGTCCACAATAAGCTTATATAATAAAGTAGTCTAAATGATTTTAATTAAACATTATTGGGATATATTATATTAAATAAGGTTTTGTAGTACATGTCACATCTCTAAAATTCACACTGAATCATTTTATTCCATCTGATTTTCAGTGAAATTTATTGTTTGTCAAACAAAAAGTTCTGAGTCCTTCAAGAATGTTTACAAAAGTACAATCAACTGTAACTGTGTATAATCAATATGGCTTCAATCTCAGAACCATGCTAATAATGCAGCAGCAGTGGATGAATCTTACCCTGGGGTGAAACTAGATGGGATATTCAGATAAACCTCTTGAGATATATTGAAGTCAAAATATCTGGGAGCAAAGGCAGGTGCCCCCAGAACTTTATTATGGAATGTGATGTTTCATAAAAATTCATAGTTTATAAAAATACAGGCTGTGCACAAATTAAGTACTTCTATATTATTAGAAGCAGGTCATAAGCCGCATTTTCTCTGGATTTTCAAATCTACCAGCATTAACAGAGATGTTTGTGCAAATATTAGAGATAATATTAAAGAGTATTTAGAAGTCCACCCCGACCCGAGATTCTTAAGTATTTTTTTAGTAATTTATGTGGAATGCAATTTGGTGTGCTGGAGAGTGACTATGTGCTGAAGTTTCAGGGTGATTGTGTTAAAATAATTTGGCGACCCTTATAGAAAATAGAGAAAAAGAAGAGACTACATAGAGTCTATTTGTCTTAAAAGATTCCTAGAGATATGTTTTTGGCATAGCTATTCTATTAGCTATGCTAATCCTCATGGATACAAGGTCTTTACTGTTGTACAGAGTTCTGCAAAAAAAAAAAAAAGAAAGCTCAGCTCCACACAAAGATTTTTTCCTTTAGACATTTCACAAAAATAGAGATTCAGTTATTTGGCCACAAAATGTAATGATCACAATAGGGTCTTAGCTTTAGTAATTGAGAGTGCCATTTTTGAAAAATTGGACCTGAAATCAGAAGACAGCTACCAGACAATATGACTAGACTTCTCTTAGACAACAGGACTATATTTCTGTCTTTCATCCAAGAGAAACAATTGAAGGAACTCTGCCCAATTTTCTGGACTGCAGCCTACTGTAGCAAACACTGCCATTATAATTGTGGCTTGACTAAAAGGGGATTTTCAAAAGAATTTATTCATATCTGAGGTCAGCAGCAGGCTGGGAATGTCTCATCTGATGTACAGTAATAAGTGTAATTTGGGATATAAGCCTGGAAAAATCAAATGGTTTAAATTAAATGATTAATTGATTTAAGAAGCTAGCAGGTAAAGTACAATGGGATGTCCTGATTGTATTAAGCGAAAAGCAGAACTTGTGTAAACTAGTTTGTTTTTTTATTTGCTCAATCTGTTTCCAAAAACCATCTGATAAAATAAAATTGATTAATGTGTCCTATGTTCTGCAGATATATAATATATTCAGAGCTGTCAAGTTTCAGAGAATAGCTTTATGTCTTTATAAAATTCAAATCCCAGGTAGACCCATTGACTCAGAAAACCACTATGGGCACCACACTTTAGTTTAAAATTGGCAATAGGTTCCCCACCCACAGATAACTGAAGCACTTTGAACCCAATGAGTCATTTTGGATTAGTGGTGCACACATGAGCTAACCAGAGGAAGGAAAGATGAGGAGGAGAAGCACTTTAGGTTCAGCGATAAAGAGCCAAGACTTAAAACTTGACTTGACCATTGACAGTCTGTAAATATCATGTTATCATTGGATCCTTGCTTTCTACAAGTATACCTTTCTTTATTGGTTGATGTATGTTATTAATACAATTTCAGAAAATTTCTCCATGGAAATTATTTATTCTCATATACACACAATAATCACAGACAAACACACAATGACCACAGACACTATATTGCCAATGAAAAGAAATTAATTTAATTTTAATTTATATAAAATAAGTCTTGTCTTTGCCCAGCAAAAGAACTTTAGATTTGACAAAGTCAATAATATCTTCATCCACAGCATCAACCTTTACATTTATTTTGTCTGGCTTAATTAATTGAGTCCTTGGCCTGCTTGGACTCCTAGACTATTAACACCATCAACAAAATATAAGTTTCCTTTCATTAAAATTATAGTTCCTACAAATCTAGATTTCAGAATAGAATTTATAGTAGTGTTACTTAATAGATAGGCTCCAGGCCTTTTAGATTAGTAGGGCAAATTAAATGTTAGTGCACAATTAACTAGACAATAACATGTCAAGGCCATCATTAAGTATGAGAACATGATAGCTATTGACTTATGAAGATACATCCAAGCAAAACCTAAACAAATTTTCTTTTACACAAAAAGAAAAAGACAATAAAATGGTCCATACCAAATATAAGCCCAACTATGACTACATCCCATAAGCAGTTTTCCTACTTGCAAAGGTATCCTTCCATTTCACAGACAAAATGATACAATTTCACATTTCCTCAATCAAACTGTCTTACTTTATCCTTCTCAAACACACAAATTTCATCAAACATACTTTTCAGCATTTCATCATACTTTTCCTGTTCATCACTTCACATTTCCAGATCTCTTCATTTATTCACTTATTTGTTATCCATCTAAACTCCTAACACACCCTGCCAGAAACCATTTATATTACTTTAGGCATTACTTTTTACTGAATTGAAATGTTTCCAGTTTTGAGAGATTTTTGGTCTTTTTTTTTTAATCTTCACTTCCTTTCTTATTTTTCACAGATAGCATATAAAAAACAAGCAAGAAAGAGAACACTAAGCCAGGCAAATAAATAAAGTATAAAAGTATGATTGTTAATAAAAGTCAGCACATCTAGTGCAGGAGAACAGCATTCCTGGAAGGAGTTGTGATGTATATATGCTTTTCAGGAATGCAATACTCCACCTTATTTTGTAAAATAAGCATAAAAGCCTAGTAGTAGGTTCCATGCATTTCATTTCATTTGCGGCAATTTTGTAAGCCTTTCCCAATATCAGAAGTTACAGAGTGTTTACCTGGTATTTATCTGGGTATAATTAAACATATATGGAATATTAGAAGACATTAAATCAGACCCTAAAATCTTGCCAGGACATTTTACATCAGATTCTTAGCTTCTTCAGGAGGCCTGCAGTATAGTTGGTCTAGTCTGGTATGGATCAGCCAGGACTTTATATCGGATTTTGGTGTTGGTAACAGCACCATGCTTCTGCCTCAGATGTAGCCTCAGCTGGCTCTTATGACGGAAACGCAAATCACACTTCTCACACTGGCATAGATAGAGGGAAGGAAACAATAATGACAATAGGTTTATTATGTTAATTTATATTTACTTCCTTGGACACCTTGTAAAAAAACAACTGACGATTTTTCAAACAGTGCAAAACAGGAAAATTTTATAAATATTTTAATCTTTTTGCTTTAAATGTGACTCTGAGTGTATGTTAGGTAATACTCACACTGTATGGTTTTTCCCCTGTATGAATGCGCAGGTGGCTCTTCAGTGTCTGCAGGTGACGGAAACGTGTTCCACAGGTGTGACATGGGTAAGGTTTCTCCCCAGTGTGGATCAGAACATGGGCACGCAGGTGAGCCACCTACACAACACACATACACACACAACACTATAAGTCATCTGGGCACATATTGTATACTAATACAAGTTAAGAATAATCTCTATGGATTTGTGCATAAGTACTCTCTCATATAATCTGTATGTATATAGTTGGAACTAATGTCCATAATTCTTTATGAATCATAACACATTTATAATGTGTAAATAATATATTTATTTATATAACTATTATTTATATAATGCTCTACTTGAGTATTGGAATACTTGAAGATATAATCCCAGGCCCTAAAACATGCCAGGGTACAAAAGGACATTTTACTGTTGCAACTTTGTTTAAATCAGTGCTCAACAATTAAGTAATATTAATATACTGTATAAATATTACCATATATATGTATATGTTTATAAATGTTTTTTGTGATATTAGAACTTAGAAGTGATAAGTGACAGATTAAACTTATATAAAGTACTCTGAGTAGTCTTCTCATTACCTGGACAAATCGAGCACCACAGGTGTCACAGCGATATGGCTTCTCTCCTGAGTGAATGCGGGAGTGGGTCTTCAAATTAGCTGGACGATTAAACTGGGCCCCACACACATTACAATGGTATGGTTTTTCTGATATAAAAACATAGAGGAGAAGCAGAAACAAATACTTGAGAGTTTGTATGTGCAAATGTGACATTTATCTTCTGTATGCAACTCTGGATAAGGGCTTCTGCTAAACACTCTAAATATAATTGTACACGTATATTTGACTTTATAATACTATATTTCACCTTGATCTTGCCTGAGAAGTAACCACCTCACCTGAGCAGTTGGGCTTTGTGGTCCCTTGATTTCCTGAATAGCAAATCACTGGGGAGTGATTCTCAAGTTTAACTGGAAGCTTCCCAAAAGGATGGGTATTCTGTTTGGCACAGTCAATCACAGGAGGACATGGGTGCGGATACAGAGGGCAGAGGTCTAGGGACAAGTACAGATCCCAAACATTGTTATATTTAATGATTTTCACTACTGTACATAATACTTTTTAGTTACATTTTAGCAAGCATTTAAAAAGCAAACATTAAAAAATAGAAATAAATTTGTACTGACCTCTGGTATCCTGGATAACAGCTGCAGGTGGTCCCTTGTAAGTGTCTGCTGTGTGTGGTGAGAGTCCATGGTAGGCCATAAAGGGTGTTTGTCTGAAAAACAAAGTTTGTCGAACAACAAAAAACAGTATATTAAAGATGATTACAATATGTATAAATATGAATAGATGTGTTATCCATCACTTAATTGAACCTACGAATCATTCAGCCCATGTCCAGTAGTTGACCATGCCTCATTAGACTGTTTGGGTGTTACATCTGCCCTATCATTAGAGGAGGAGGAGTGATCAAAAGTGTGCAGCTCCTCCCCTGGACCTTCCTCTTTAATGGGCGTAGCACAGAGAGGGTTTAGGACAATATATTTGTATTTCTTCCAGTTGCAGGCCTTGGGGTCAGGGGTAGGTCTGGATTCAGAACGTGGCTGTGAAGAAATCACACACACACACACACACACACACACACACACCCCACACACACATTAGCATTCCATAGCTAATGCTATGCATATACATTCCTATAGCTTCAGTGCACAAAAAAAAATCACATATTTAGTTTTTGAATATGAAATGATACAGTATATTGTAGAAGATATACATGAGCTAAACAGAGTTAATACATGGCTACATCTAAACACTCACAAACAATGTCAGCATACCTTTAGTTTAGGGGAAAGACTACAACCACTGGACTCAGCAGGTGAGTTTGGCTGACCTCTGGACTGACAGGGACTGCCTGGAGATGGAGTGTTTGGAGATAGGGCTGGTGATTCAGAGCTGAGAGCAGGACTTTGGCATGTCACTGGCTCTACTAAGGTCGTGCTCTCTCCAGGAACCCTAAATAGGAGACAACAGTATGTGTTAATAGGTATAATATAACAAATGTGAATTTCATTCACATGCAAACCAAATTCAAACCATTTGACCTGCTATCTCACACGCTCTCTCCTTCTCTGTCTCTCACCTAGCTCGGGCAGGGCGGGGCTCCTTCATATCCACTGCAGGTCTGGAAGGGGACGAGGAGAACGACGGATGAGTTGGAGGTGATCTGCCACCCGGAATCACTGTAAAAGTTACTTGGGGGCTTCTGGATGCCAGGTCCACCAGAGGTGGGCTTACACATACATTTTCACTGCAAGGAACAGAATATTACAACTTTTAATAATCTGCAGCAAGCACAGTATAGCTCAGACATGAGAAAACCAGATTGTAATCTATATGCAACACATCAGTGCTTTATGCATCACTAAATAGATGCATAAATTCTGCAAGCCTTTATGTATGCTGTTCTGAGCAACTGTAAACTGAATCTAGCTTCAAGTCTTACCTCTTCTGTAAAAAGGCTCTGCAGGTGTCAGCAACATGCTCCATCTGCAGGTAGGTGGCAGCAGCGAGCACACCAGGAGCAGTGCCAGGGCTGAGAGGAAGGCGGGAGGTGTACATGAAGTCCAGCAGCAATGCCACACTGCCCGCTTCTAGCCCCTCTGGCAGAGACAGGGAAACCCCTTGTTCTCCCACAGCACTGGTCTTGTTGCGGGAGAACAAGGAATAAAAGAAGCCACTGAGAGGAAAGAGACACAAGGTGATAAGACACATGCAAACAAAATCACGATCTGAATAGAAAGGCACAAAAGATGTGCATTTGAACACCTCTAAGATTGGGGCACAATCTGTAGAGATAAACAAGCCCGGTTTAAGGGTTTGAGATTTAAAAATCTGACTATAAGACTTATAGACTATCTATTAGACTCTTTACTCTTTTCTGTTCTGGCCCCGAGGTGGTGGAATGAACTTCCCCTGGCTATCTTCAAACGACGGGTGAAAACGCACTTCTTCATGAAATTCTTGAACTAGCACTTTATCCCCTGTTTGTTGTATGTGTGTATATTTAAAATAAAATAAACTTTGAACAGTGTTTTATGCTCATGGTATCTTGAATCTGTAACCTAGTGAACCAGAGTTAATGTATTCAACGATTAAGCACTTTTGTACGCCACTCTGGGTAAGGGCGTCTGCCAAATGCTGTAAATGTAAATATATCAAATAAAATAAAAAGCAAATATTAGAAACATAGTTTCAGCCTATACAGATTTCCTTTCAAAAACCTAATGAACTTGAGGTGAAAATGATGATGTAACCATGCACAGATATAATTGGTCTCAGGAGAGTAAAGAATGACATAATCATCTTCAAACAATAAGGCATTTTGCTGAAAACAGGATAAGAAGAGGAAGGAGGGTGGGAAAGGGAAGAAAGATGGGAGGGAGGATGAGAGAAAGCAAATGGCCCATGTGTCCTGGGAATGCCTGCAAACTGACCTGCATGCTATGAGCACTGCACAGTGGGCGTGCAGCCGGGCACTGCCCACCGTAAGTGTGGCATCAGTCAGGATATTGCGATGCCGTAGCTCATTCAAATTGAGCAGAACATCATTGGAATGTCGTGTAAACTCCTTTACGTATCCCTGCACCTCCACCATCAATTCCCGCCTGGCGGAGCCCTGATAATCCTCCATAGCCAGCTGCATTTTGCTCATTGTCTAATAGAAGAAAATAAATATATGATCTCACTTTAAAACACACTTCTTATGCAGTTTTCAAAAGAATAAATAAAGTCATCTTGACTATCTTACCCTGTATTAGAAATAGTGAGAAGAGAAAGTGGATCTGTCTGGGGAGACCAGCTCCCGACTCGTACCTGCAAACAGAGTAATGATGTTCAATCTCAATCAGTACATTCCTTAATCCAGGTATCTCTAATAACATAAATGACAAATATAAAAGTTTATATATAAAGTATAAAAACGGGTTATATATAAGGAACAATGAGATATCAGAGATTAGAATGAGATTAATGTGAAACTTTAAAGCTTAGAAAGCCCCAATGGTTTTTTACAAAAAAAAACAAAAAACAAAAACAACTTGGTAAGAACTGCAAAGCATGTCATGAAATTAACAAATACTGAAGAATTATGCACTAACGCTTCATGTATTTCACTAACACTTGTATAATATATACATACTGTATATAATATAATATTATATACATATAAATGTAAAATTACCCTTTAATCTTTCAAACACACACACACACACACACACACACACACACACACACACCTGTAAAATGCTGTTCCAGAGCACCACTTACAAAAAAATCCTTTGTAAGGAGTTTCCTGAATTCAAAAGATACTGGCACTACACAAATCCAAGATGTTAAAAAAAGTGTAAATACAATAAATCGTAAACTCACCCCGACCAGCAGGGACGAGAATACACACCACCGTGTCTGCGTGACCCCTCTGTAACGCTGCCAATCCAACCCACACACAGACTCCTGTGCTCTCTTCTCAGATGTTCATTACAACTGGCCAAGGCAACTGGAGGGAGGAGATCCTTTATAATGTAAAGCAGGATGTTCCATGCGGCTGGGCTGCTCATTTCCTGTGTTGGTAGAAGACTATTTATGCTATTTATACTGACCTGGGAACAGCTTCCCGAACCTTATGTTCTGATCTTTAACCATAACAACAGATCTATTAAAACTGGCCTCAAATCAGGGCATAAACCTAATGCCTTTACGGATCTTTGTTTCCCTTTCCCCAGGCAGCCCACGCATGCAGTGGAAGAGCCACAGGAAAAGAAACAAGACTCAAATATGTATCAGGTATTTAATGTTGTTTATTGGATCCTTTTCTGTTTTACCTGCCTCCAATGTAAAGTGATGGCAGGAAAGGAGGCTTGTCTGTTTTGGATCTGTAACCTACACCTGTACCTGTTTATTTGTGTGGGTGGGTTTATGCAGAAAATGTGTTAGAGTGTGTGAGCAGCTAAACAGCGGGGTGTATGAGTGCGTGCCTGTGTGCTTGTGCGTGGGTATACATGCATTGTCAGAAGGTCACAAGGCCTAATAACACTGTCCAGGAGTTCACTTATTCAAAACAAATCTCCATTAACCTGTTTGATTTCCTCCAGGACACAGGAACTAGAGCAAAAAGACCAAAGGATTTTTAAAGACTACTCAATTCTTAAGTTTGCTCTGCAATTCAAACCCAGTACAATGATGAACCAACATGTGTTTTGAAAAGATATCAGTAACACTTTATATTAAGGTTCCCTTTGCTGATATTATTTAATGCTTTAGTTAACATAAACAAACCATGTAGTTCAGAATTAACACAGCATAAATTATATAGTTACATTTTCAAAAAATTTAAATTAGATAGATAGATAGATAGATAGATAGATAGATAGATAGATAGATAGATAGATAGACAGATAGATAGATAGATAGATAGATAGATAGATAGATAGATAGATAGATAGATAGATAGATAGATAGATAGATTTTTAATAAATCAAATAAAAAAATGCAAAAAAATTTAAACACACCACTTAAAACCTTTTTGCATTTCTTTTTGCAATCAGATTATTGCTTTGTGTGCTAAATAGTGAATCCTATGAATTTAACCAGTAATGTGATTTCAAAACATCTCACATTATTGTAAAGTGCATGACAGTTACACTATACATGTTTTTTTGATCATTTCTGAATCGTTATATATCATCATATGAAGAAAGTATATTTTACTAAATCAACTGCTAAATTTTTTAGATATTCTGAAAGCCACACTGGCTAATACAAGATTCTTGTTCTTTGATCCGGGTCCTGCCCTCAGACTCGAAAAATCCTGTGCAGAATTGCTGCCAGGTCAGCGGGTGAAACAAGATTACACCCTACTCACACCGCTGACACAAGCTGTCGGCTGTATCAGTCTAGCTTCCTGTGATTTTGTGAGTTTGTATGTGTGCTTTATGGCCCTTGTTATGGGCATAGTGAGGAAGGAAATAGGAGAGTGAAAAAAAATGATACGGGGTAATACCCTTCTCTCACAACTGAAAAACAACACCCAGAGAAATGCAGCACACAGATGTACAGGAACCATGGAACACCCTCTCCGCCCCCTACAACCTCCACATCTCCTCAATGCTTCCTGTGAGCAACACACACACACTCCCATTGAGGCAGGCATGAAATGCCTGCACAGGACATCCGTCAATAAGGTTCAGCAGAGAATGAGAATGGACATATGGGGCCCACATAGGTCTCCAATAGGTTGAGAACAAATGGGAAGTTAACTCATCTTGAGTATACTACATAGTTCATGGGGAGGTTCTGGAACACAGACACCGCTGGCACAGTTTCAGTTACCCATAACATTATGAGACAGATATGGTCATATATCCTTTATTGCAGATCTTACGATTGATAGGACTGCATGTTTTATTCGATAATTTTCCCTAGATTAGTTCTGCACAAATACAAAATCGTTTTTGCTCAATTTGCAAAAACTATTGTAATAACCTCAGTATGGCTGATCAAACTCATTGAAATACACTACGCCACAGAATTTCTGTATATTCTTTGTCTTTATGTCCTTACCACTGAAACCCCAGTCATTTGCCTTGTGATCTCAATACCAAAATATATGTTCTTTATATGGCCAAATGGCAGAAATATGCTAAGATATGCTAAATATGCTAAGCACTTTATTAGGAACACTATAATAATACTTATATTATTAGGGAGTAGATTATCCCTTTGCTTTCAAAACAGCCTCAATTCTTCATAGCATGGATTCCCCAAGGTGCAAGTCTTCATTAAACAATTTCTATAGATTTGTTAATCCAAAAGGTGTGTGGATTTAGATCTGGTGACTGGGAAGGCAACTTTCATGTTCATGAAACCAGTTTGAGTTGACATTTGTGTTGTTACATGGTGCATTACCATACAGGTAATTACCTTTTGAAGATGATTTGTAACTTGGGGCCATGAAGGGATGCACATGGTTAACAACAATAATCTAATAGACTG
Organism: Tachysurus vachellii; assembly: GCF_030014155.1. Classification (NCBI taxonomy): domain Eukaryota; kingdom Metazoa; phylum Chordata; class Actinopteri; order Siluriformes; family Bagridae; genus Tachysurus; species Tachysurus vachellii. The sequence goes on along the minus strand of NC_083466.1, from coordinate 18,171,279 downwards.
TGGCTTTCAAATGATGATTGCAATGTGCCAAGAAAACATTCCCCTCACTATTACACCAGCCTGGACTGTTGACACAAGGTAGGTTGGGTCCATGGATTCATATTGCTGGTGCAGAATTGCGAACCTACTACCAGTTGAAATCGAGATTCATCAGACCAGACTACATTTGGTCTTTACATCACATTACATTTACAGAATTTGGCAGATGCCCTTATCCAGAGTGGATAATCCATTGTTCTTTTTTATCTCACTGAACAATTGATGGTTAAGGGCCTTCCTCAGAGGCCCCGCAGTGGCAGTTTGGTGGACCTGGGATTTGAATTCACAGCCTTCCAAGCTGTACTCCAAAACCTTACTAGACTACCACATCACATCTGTCTTGGTTGACAGAAGTGGAACCCGACATTGTATTCTGCTCTTGTATCTTACCTGCCTAAAGGTTTGACATGTTGAGCATTCTGATATTCTTTTCTGCTCACCGCAATATTACAAAGTGTTTATTTAAGTTACTATAGACTTTTTCGAATTTAAACCAGTCAGTCTATTCTTTGTTGACCCTTCCCATCAACATTTTTTCCTCTATTGTACAATTCTAAGCAAACTCCAGACTGATGCATTTAAAAAAAAATCCCAGATCAGCAATTATAGAAGTACTCAGATCAGCCCGTCTGAAACCAACAATCGTGTCACAGTCACTGAGGTAACATTTTTATCCATTCTCATGGTTAATGTTACCGTTACCTGAGGTGGTCATTGCAAAGTGTTCAGTAAGTGGAGGGGGTTTGTTCACTACTGTGGGCCTATTACTCACATTGTTGATGCTGAAGTATAAAATTATGTATGATCTTCTAGAGCAGAATCTGCTAATTTCTCTGAACTCTTAATCTGCATTATTTACAGCAGATCTTGTTTTATAACCCATAGAACTTACTTGAAATATGCATAACATAATTTCCTAAACAAAAAAATTAACAACATTAAAAATTAAAAACTTTAACAAAACAAATTTATGATTTTTAAACTTATGGTTTAACTAAACATACAGCCAGTACATTAACATGAATCAGAAGTATCTTTTGGACTGGGGTGTAAAGTGTATGTGTGTCTTTGTTTTCATGTTTGTTTTGATGGAGACCAGAATCAATTGTGTAGTTTGTGTGAGAGGGAGACTGAAAAATAGAGAAAAAGAAAACAACAGAAGAAGAAAAAAAATAAGGAGATGTGGGTCTAGGCTACTTCCAGGCATTGTGCGAATAACGGAAGAGAGGGGGTGGCCGAGGAAAAGTGAGAACATTACTGAAGGAGGTTCACCAATTAGCGGAAACCGCACCGTCTGTCTGACTGGCAGCAAGCAGCACTTTTATTCAGAGCTCTGTATCATACCTAGTGTCTCACAGCACTCTCTTAATGTCTGGATGGGGTAAATCTAAATCTAATGTCTGCAATTCTGCTGCAGATCTACAACTGTTTATGAACCTTAATCACAACAAAGGACTAGATGTCTTGGCCATTTAATCCAATATGATGTGCACTTTTAAATACAAAATTAATGCATATTTTGGCTGATTAATGAACCGCTGCAAAACTGATTATTAAATACATTTACAAATGTCTTGTCTAAAGCATCAATACCTGCACCAGTCCAATGAACCTAGCAACCTGATATGCAAATAATAAAGACATATAAAATACAAATTTGCATGAAATATTTAATTTATTTTATATCATAGCAAAATAACTCACTCTATTGCAGCTGTTAAAACAATAACTGCAACCACGGTAAACTGCTTCTTCCTGTTCAAGCTGTTGTGAACATATAAGGACATATACGAGGGCTATCCGGTGGGGCTGAAGTGGACGGGGGGGTTGTTTGTCCTCTTTAGGAAGGTGACAGAAGGCAGAAACATGAAAAAAAAACTTGAGCAGAAAAACAAAGAGAAAATACTGAAATGAGCTTCCTTTGAAGTGGAGATAAAGTGGAATGTAGGAAGTTTGAAGAAGTTCTGTGTGTGTATTTTATTTGGACCACGTGTCCACACAAGAAAAACTGCTTTTAACTGTAGCTTTTATTTTAAACATGAAAAAAGAAAGAAAGGAAATCTACAAGAAAGAAAGAAAACTACAAGAGCCAAAAAAAAATATTGTTTTGTTTTCTGAGGTAAACGTTATGGTTTATTATACTATTTATTATCTGTAGTAATAATTATTTCAATGGAAGACAAGTGTTTGTGTGTGACATACGTGTGAATAATGCACAATTCGTTGCTTTTCTAGTCTCTCAAAATGATGGAAAATGATGGAAAATTATTTGAAAAAGTGAAAAATGCATTGTGAAAGTCTGTAAATGGACCAAGACCCAGAAACCTTTCACTGATAGGGAAAAGAAAGGGGGTGTTGATGTGGTTATTATTCACTCACTCTCACTCATTTTCTACCGCTTATCCGAACTACCTCGGGTCACAGGGAGCCTGTGCCTATCTCAGGCGTCATCAGGCATCAAGGCAGGATACACCCTGGACGGAGTGCCAACCCATCGCAGGGCGCACACACACACACTCATATTCACTCACGCAATCACACGCTACAATTTTCCAGAGATGCCAATCAACCTACCATGCATGTCTTTGGACCGGGGGAGGAAACCGGATTACCCGGAGGAAACCCCCGAGGAACAGGGAGAACATGCAAACTCCACACACACAAGGCGGAGGTGGGAATCGAACCCCCAACCCTGGAGGTGTGAGGCGAATGTGCTAACCACTAAGCCACCGTGCCCCCTGTGGTTATTATTGAAAGCTGTAAACTCCAGAATAAACACACTAATCAGTATAAGATATAATTTGTTTTTCTTGCTAATAATGATATTTCATATATGATATGTATCATTCATTCATTCAGGATTGGCTCTGGATCCACCACAACTAAAATGAACATGTAACTGACATGTTCATATCAACTGTAAGTTGTGTACCTAATTAGAGAGATCCAAATATATCTCGATTTTTCTACCTTAATTAATATTTTAGTCTTTAAATACATTAAGAACTGCAATATATCCTATTAGCTAAATGCATTACTTTATAATCTTATAAAGTATTTATACTATATTCATATTTATATTATTCATGAATAAAAATGTATAGCCTTGAGACTCCACTATGGTCTAGGAATTATTCTAGGAATTACGGTATATCCATGCCATTTCCTCTTTATGTCAACAGGTTATCTTTTCTTCTACAAATCCTTGAAGAGCCTATTCTAAATGTAGTACAGCTGTTTGTGTGAAATTACCTGCTTTTCTCTACCTCTAAGCCTTTTACCATAATTAGAAGATTTAGTGAACAATCACTAGTAAGCTTGACCCACATCAATTCAATGAAATTTATTTGTTTGTGCTTTTACCATTGGACAATGTTTCAAAGCAGAATTTCAGAAATATAGAAACATATAATAAAAATTATAAAGTTTAAAATTAGATGTACATTTCTCCCTCTCTCTGTGTGTGTGTGTGTGTGTGTGTGTGTGTGTGTGTGTGTGTGTGTGTGTGTGTGTGTGTGTGTCATGTCATCCAGTTGCAAGCCATACTCTACAGAGATAATGTTTCATCCTAATCAACATCAGAATCTCTGCACTGCAGTGACTTGTGTTAACTGACATCTAACACTCCTTGGATGTGCAGTTTCTAAGCACAGGGATGCAGTTGGAGGGATATTTTTGGGTGTTGGACTATTTTCAAACCCCTTACAGAAGAAACACTGAGTTGAGGTGCAGCCAGTGATTTTATATGTGAACAATGCATGTCGCATGTCTGAGGTATATTTACCTGGAAAAAAAAAAACAAAAAACAAAAGGGCCTAGGCCTGGTGCTGTATATTCACTCTGATAAAATTATTCTAGGTAAATATTAAGTGTCTAGTGGACGAAAGCAGAAAAACAGATGCATCTGAACGCGATGCTTGAGATTAATTGCAGTATTAATTTATATAGATGTGTATAAATCAGACGACCCTTGTGCCAAGCAAGGATTTAGTTCGCATTCGGTGGCCCGTTAAAATTTCTGTGAGTGAGGATATGTGCCATCTGTCATTCCATTATGGGATCCTGACTGCACGGTGCAGCACGCGCGCCCCTCAGCGAACTGACGTCACGGGTTTAGAATGTCGACACGGGCCCCGAATTCACGGGAAAGCGTCTCACCGGGATGAAGTCGGTGCTAAAACCGAAAAACTCCTAAACTTTACGAACGCAACACGTCGAATGCATGGCGAAGTAACGTAGGCCATTTTCCTGTTGTTTCTGCCTGAATGAGGATGTTGAGTGTAATCAGTGTTCGGTGTGTATCATGGTGGGTTTAGGCTACAGTTAGCATGCTTTAAACTGTGTTCGTTTCCCAGATGAGAGTCGACTCAGTCCGGCTGTAGACGTGGTGGAATAGAGCCAGCACTTTGAGGAGGAGGTACGGACACTGATAATAACAATAATTCAGCACTGTTCCGGTTTTATACGCTATATACACACATGAAAGCCGGGATGCTGTGATGATTTTAGTCGCCGATTGAGAATTGTTTTATTCGACCCACTACCGGCGAGTGCAACATGTCGTTTCCGAGCGTGTTTACAGGTAATTCACCGTCTGTTTTTAAAGCATTATGCGAAAACCTCAGTGTGGGTGTTAGCTAGCAGTCCTCGGAATTTATTTAGCGCCTGAACGGCTATAGATACAAACTGAGTCGATACGGAGTCAGTACACAGCTCGGTTCTATGGTCGTTGGTTTGGACGCAGGCCTGTATAGCGAGAGTACAGGTTAACAGAGCAATCGTGTTGTGTAAAGACCCTCAAAATACTTTATAATCCCGTTGAGACAACACACACTGAATGAAGCTATCGCCTGTTGCATGTAGTCCTTTTATAAGCTGAAACGTGATACAGAGATGTTACAAGTTTAGGCCCTGTTTGCTCAGGAACCCTCACCAATCTCACTGCAGTCAGCTTTGTACATTAGGAAGCTACCAGTATTCCAGGTTTTGTTCACCATTGTGAAGTGGATGTTATTCTTCTAGTCCAGATGGATTGACAAAAAAAAAATGCACAAGATTTCCGATCTTATTTTGATGTAAAAGTTTGTACACAAAGTTTCACATCCAAAAGTCAAGACAATAGCTATTGTACCAATGGGGGACCAAGAGGAACTGTGCACCTGTGGGAGTTTTGTGTGTAGTTTGCTGGAGCACCCCTGGAATTCCCCTCTTGCTTGAGAATAGTTCCTTTTTCCTGCTTGGTTTGTTGTAGCAACTACAGTTTGCCAAACTGAGGCTGGTAACTGTTTATATGCATATACAAAACCTGTAACCTCATATGGTTTGCATTTGTGAGCATGTATAGTTTGACTGATTGATCTTTGGATTGTAGTTAATTGCTCATATATTCTGAAAGTGGCTGATCAATGGTAGTTGTTTGCTCAACCATAAATACATTGATGGCTGAGCAAACAACTATCCTTTTTCAGTCACTTTTTATGCACTGTACTGTTTGTTCAAATCTTTAACATGCGTACATACGCCGGATATGATTTTTTTTTATGCTGATGATTTAATATATCTTTATTTTTAATAAACATATATGCATGGTCATTCTCATGCTTCTTAAAAAAATAATAAATACTTTTGCTGTGCCAGTGGAAGCCTGTTATGTCCAGTCCTACCTGGCTGCCTCCGAGAACTCTGAGTAGCCCTGAGAGACCTACAGCACAGATGGCACACTCTGGACCTACTTTCTACAGACCACCCAAAAAAGGTCCACCTGACCAGAGAGCTAAATACGGTGTGTATGATCAAAATGGAGCAGCAGGAGGAAACGGTGTACCCTCGAGGTACATTGCCACTGGACCCTCAGGTGAGAGAGTCTCAATCTTTTGTCTTACACCAAGATGTTCAACCATTTTAGCTCTACAAGATAGACCAAAATGAAAATGTCTGGTATTAAATGGATTAGATCTCAGGATCGATGTCATACATTAAAAGGTTTAAATCTCAAAATAAGAAGAGAATATACTGCATCTGCCAACGTGATTGGGTCCCTGGCTAGTTCAGTGCTAATTGACCAGTCATAATGTATTTTACAGAATTAATGACTTGAAAATCTATAACCAATTCCATAACTCTGTGCAGTATTTTGATTTATGAATTTCTGTTTTACTAGACCCACATCGAAGTAGCTGTGTAAAGACTGTCAATCTGTTTTGTAAATCTCAGTCCCTTTGCTCTTAATATGGACCTGTTATCTCTCTGTGTGACTTTGGAAATCAAGGCCAGCTAAAAGACCTTTTTTCCAGTGAGGTATCTAATCAATCGGATTTCCTGGCGACCATAACACTTTTTAAATATATTCATACATAGAAAACAGAAGAACAGACATGTTCACTGGAAATGCTCTAGAACTGACACGGGCAAGTTCAAACTGACACTTGGTGGTGAAATAGTGATGAATAAAACCTGTTTGGCTTCCACACCTTGTTGGTTTCTCTGCCAAGAGCACAATTGGGATTGTTTAGCAATCAAGAGTATATTAATACAAACCCAGATATTAATATAGACAGAAAAATGCATAGTGTATTTATTCATTCATGGGCCAGAAGAGAAGGCTTTGGTTTTGATTTTGTGTTTTTTGACCTACTGGTGGATGTGTACATTCATTTGTCCTTTTTGCAATTGCATACATCTCTGAGGGTGACCGGATTGCTTGTTAAAGTCAATGTAGATAAGGCTAATGTTACTAGTTTTATTTTTAGTTTGCTGAAAGTTAAAACAATGATTTGGATAGAGGGAGTTTTCAATAAGTGATGAGGGGACAAAATGGATTTTATTGTCTTGTCTGAAAGAATTGTTTGCTCTCTTTTGTTTATAGTGTTGTGTTTGTGTGGTTATTTAGGTGGAAGCATGCATCATCAGCTCCAAGATGGTTATTCAGGGCCATCATCCTATCCAGAGCACTATTATCCTTCAGGGCATGGACCAAAAGACGACCATCTCTTCTGGAGCGCTCACATGACTAGCTATGATCACCATGTATGATCTCTATAATATAGTATTAAAGTCATGTTCTGAAAGCACACTCTGGAAATACATTTGAAAGTATTCATTGCTTGACACCTGAATTGTAGTAAATTGGCACATTATGAATAGATGTTTTGTCAATTCTTCTCATTTTCAGACACGTGGGCCTGATAAACACCTCACTAATATTGATGCAGAGATAGATTCTCTCACATGCATGCTGGCTGACATGGACAGCCATCCTCAGAACACAAGCACACAGGTGCGCTATCTTCTCGCTCTTATCTTTCCTAACATTGCTTTAGAAAAGAATGTTTTGCTGTAGTCATTTTTTTTAAATAAGCCGAACTGTCTCCAGACCATTAGTATTAGTGTTTAACAAAACAGAGTTTGAAACATTTCTTAAGATGTAGATATGATTCAGCAGTGTGGTAAGTCATATTCTGTACTGCTACTCTCGAAGTAATAGAATTACATCTCCATCTTAAGAATTATTTACAGTTTTTTTTTTGGTTGCAGTTGCATTGTATTTTGCAGAATAAATAAATAAAGTGTATGAATTTATACTCAAAAATACAGCATGTTCTATTTTAGAGTGCGTGAAAGATTAACACTTTTGATCCACACAGATATACGACAATGTGCCTTACAACAAGCATCTCCACAGCGAGCGCTACAAACCATCCAACCAGACAAGTGCTCTGTCCCAGACTAGACCATCCATAGGTTACCCCCCTCATCCCTCAAGCCAGCACCATCCTTCTCCACCTTATGCATCCACTCCAAAGCCTGAATACGCTTATCCGTCTCCATCATCCTCCACCCACAAACCATACCCCCAGCCAGTGCCAGCCTCCTACACCACTGCTTCTACGCCGAGTGGGCCTCGCTTTACCGTGCAGGTCAAAACTGCCCAGCCTGTCACTTATTCTCAAAGTGGGAGACAGGCAGAGCAGGCCTACACACCGCCGCCTCCTCGACAACACGCTACTTGCCCCACCCCACAGGATCGTCCACATTACTCAGAGGTCCCAGGGCAAGCACAGGGCTGGTACCCACCACCGCCTCCTCCAGCCCAGCAGGCCTATGGTGACCCGGCAGCATATAAGGCAGGCTCCAGTGGTGTTCAGCTGCCAAGCAGAGGACAAGGATCATCAGGAAAGAAGGGACAAGAGCAAAGCTATCAGGTTAGTAAGGTGAGAATTTTAGTAAATGTGAAAGTCTTTACAAGAGTTCTTAAATCTTTTAAGACCCATAAACTCAACTTTACACTTGTATGTACTTGTTATTCTAGATTATGCTCCCACCCTTCAATTAGTGAGGTCAGAAACTGATGTTGGGTGAAGAGGTCTGGGGTTCAGTTAGCTTAGCAATTCATTCCAGAAGATTCTGGTTTTCAAATGATGAACTAATGTACTATATGACATTTCCACTTTTGTATATAAAAATATCAAATATGGTTACAATTGAGTCTACCGTGCCACATAAGCCAATCACTGAGGAATCAGAGGAGTACGTCTAGAGAAAGTTCTACATTAATCCCTACTACAATTTAATAAATAGATAGATAAATTGAAGAACATTTTTGATGATACTTAAGCACATGATTACTGATTTTTGTGAATAAGATCCCAAATTAATTTTTCTTACATGTGAAAACTCAGCTGTCCATGTCCTACTACCAGGGAACTGCGCCAAGGCCAGAAGAGGAGTTGGATCGTCTGACTAAGAAGTTGGTGTATGACATGAATCATCCTCCCACAGAGGAATACTTCGGTATGCTAGTTCATACATGCCCTTATGAACAATATCACGCGTTCATTTGATCAATCTAGTGTGATCCAGTTTGAAATAGATGGTTTTTATGCCATTATTCCGCATTGTATCTCTCTCAGGCCGATGTGCCAGGTGTGGAGACAACGTGCTTGGTGATGGGAGTGGCTGTATTGCTATGGAGCAGGTGTTCCATGTGGAGTGTTTCACATGCATCACTTGCCATGCCCAACTCAGAGGCAAGCCTTTCTATGCACTGGACAAAAAGAGCTACTGTGAGAGCTGTTACATTGTGAGTTGTATCTTTTTAATCCGCACCTTTATTTGCTTTTTTGTTACTATTTTCCTTTTTCACATATTACCCCAAAAATTCTTGTTCTGTTATGTCTTCACATTTTATCTTGCGTTCTTGTACACCTCCCCTCCACCACTGCTCCTTCAATTATTCTCCTAGGCATCTTAATGCCTTGTTTGGTAGTGGAACTGGTGTTATTATTTCAACCTTATTTACTGTTCTTTTATTTTCAATCGCTTATTGCATTGGAATTTTCCCATGGCCTGTTGTCTCATTAACTGTCTCAATTTTGCGCTTGCTACTCCGGTTTTTCTCCGGTTTACAGAGCACATTGGAGCGCTGCTCGAAGTGTTCAAAACCGATCCTAGACCGGATCTTGCGAGCAATGGGGAAGGCGTATCACCCACGCTGCTTCACCTGCGTAGTCTGCGGCTGCTGCCTCGATGGCGTCCCCTTTACTGTGGACGCCACTTCACAGATTCACTGCATTGAAGACTTCCACCGGTAACCACAGATTTTAGAAATATTCTACATACTATACTTGATTCAGTCTTGAAAATGTGCTGGGGTTGCTGTGAAACGTATACATGTTGGGTCAGTTGTGTTTCTGTGTTTCTAACCTTTCACTTTAAACATCTTGTATAAGACAGAATCAGCCATAATCTAGATATAATTGAAAATGATGTTATATGTAGGTCTGTCTGAGTTATAGTGGACTTTTTTTCAACACTTCGTGTATTAATTGTGTAAACAGGAAGTTTGCCCCAAGATGCTCTGTGTGTGGGGAACCCATAATGCCTGAGCCGGGTCAGGAGGAGACGGTGAGAATTGTGGCTTTGGATCGCAGTTTCCATGTCAACTGCTACATTTGTGAGGTAAAAACTTTGTCTTGAAGTTAATGTGTTCACTTGCTTTCTAAATTGTGCAAATGAAGCGATTAAATAATTATGAGAAGGTGGTCAGTGGTTGAGTCTTTGACTGTGTTGCAGGAGTGTGGTTTGCTGCTCTCTTCTGAAGGAGAGGGTCGAGGGTGCTACCCTCTGGACGGTCACATTTTGTGCAAGAGCTGCAGTGCCAGAAGAATCCAGGATCTCTCTGCCAAAATCTCCACTGACTGCTAACAACAACCTTTTGTTCTCTTTCTCTGCTTTTGGCTTTATGCTTTTTTATTTTGGACCTTTTAAGGGATATTCAGAAAAATGCTCCTAGTGGGGCTAAACTATTTAGCCCCTTCTTTTTGTTTCCCCCATTATATTAGCAGGCAATTAGACAATGAAATACATTCACATACACTATAGCTCATTCTACATACTCAGGGTTTATAGTTAAACAGAGCCGTGAAATATGAATGAAGTCTTTTTTGCATAGGCCACTTTAAGAGGGCAAGAAATATTCTTCACTTTAATGAACACGATGTTGCGTTTTCCTGCAGTGATGACTATTAATTGTGAGTAGCCTCTGTGTGCATGTGTACAAGTTTGCTGATTTCTCTAAACAGGTGAAAGGGCATGATCAGGGTTTTTTTTCTTTCAACTTTACTTTATAGTTGTGGCACTGAGATTCTGTACTGTAGGCAACATAATTGTATTTGATTATGCTAACTAATCAAAATTAAAATAACCCACCAAAAATCATAAGGGTAATGAGTAGAACTTCACTAAAATTCACTTATTCACGTCCTCTAGTCCCTAGATCTCTTTTTGTTGATCATCTTTCCTACAAACAGGAAGATGCTTAACTTAACTACACATTTAAAATGAATTCCACACCTTCTGCTGGTCTCTGTAGGAAATGTTGGACATCACTAGTAGATCAACATAAATAGATCAATTAACATTAGAACTGTTTACTGTTATTGAAGAACATCAACATGCTGGTTTGTTCCTGAGAATGAAGACCAATGTGTGTTTAATGTAGATCTATACCACAATAGGCTCTTTGTCGAGAGACTTTTTTTTCCTCCCTCTGCCTACCCCTCTGCTCCTCCCTAACCACATCAGTTTAGCATGATGTCACAGTGTTTAAGCCTGAATAAATGAAGGATCTGTAATGGGATATTTTTGTAAGATTCAGATGTTGAGCTTTATGAATGGATAACCTTACTGTATGCAGTATCCCATGCAGTGTGATGTGAATATGAAATTGGTACATTAGTAGTAAAGTTGCTGTAAAGGGATTGAGATTTGTAGGTAAAGTGTGTAGTGAGACGAAAGATATAAAATGAAACAAATGAGATGTGGTCTGTAGCTTAGTGCCTCTTTAAAAAAGTTGCCACATGCAGCCCTTAGGGAAGATAGTGTTATCATTCTAGATCAAAATCATTTTGGATTTAAAGAAAACTTACTTCTAATGGGTGTGTTCATTTTTAGAAGCACCTAAATCAACAAAGAGCACCTTGCTACCTTCAGGTAAATGAGCTTTAGGCCTTTTTTTGTCTACTTTGAATGCTGCAGTTTTTTTTCTCTTTTTTTCTTTTTAATTTTGTTATTGACAAGCTTTTATCTTTTGCCAACAGTTGTTAGTAAAATGCCCACTTTATTGTTTGAGTTGTCATTTTTCCCTTTCTACTGGTTAAAATAAATTGATGGACTTTTGTATTCTTACAGTGAAACTGTGTAATGATTTGAATTTCTTGAATATTGAATATAGACACTTAGTATTTCTGGTCATGAACTTGCAATATAAGTAACGTGATTAGTCACCTTCTAAATATATCAGTTGATCTTTTCTTTATTTATTGGATTTCAAATTGCAAAATTATGGTATCCTGGACTGAATTCCATTGTAAAATTTTAAATCTGTTTTAAGCCATACAAGATATTCAATATTTGTAGTGGTTTTTTTTTCTTCTCATTTCTCTCTTTAAGTATTCTTGTACCTTTAACTTTGTGGTTCCGCTCATCCAGTAACGTGCCCATGTGAAGTGAACATTCTCATCCCTCTAAATATGTTATTCATTTTTCCTGCTGCACAATATAACAATATCAGTGACATCTAAATTTTACAATTTTAAATGTTTTATCAATACCAACTGTTCTTAATGTACAAGTGCTCTTCATGCAGTAGAATATCATGCAGTAGTTTGTAACTCAATGATTAAAAAACATCAGTTCATCAGCCATCCATCAGCACATTAAATGATATTTATCATTCTATAGAAGCCATGGGTGTAACTATCAATTTGTTGTGTTAGTAAATGCTAGTTTTGAATTTTGCAGATATATAAAACTGTTTCATTCACTTGTGTCAGAGTCTGAATAGAACTAATATTTGTTTATTAATTATTTTCTATCCATATTTAGGATTATGGTGTTGTTTTACATCATACCCTAAGCTAATCTTTTCACTACAATATAACTCTAATTACATAGAGCCACTCTATAGCCACTATTTGGCTATCAGTATTTTAATATTTTGAATAAAAAAAATCAAACTTATAACTACACACACCCTTCATAACTGGCTACTCCATGTCCAGCTCTACACAAATTGGATTTTGCCAAGTATGAAGGTTGAATTAACAACATAAGCTAAAGCATATACATCCTTTTAAAAATAAAATCACCAACGCAGCCATTTCATACAATGGTGTGCCTAACAGGAGGTGAACGTCTTCCAGAAGAAGTTCCTGCAGCCGGCTTTCCGTCCACGCTGGGTTAAGGGAAGATGGCGTAGGATGCGGTTCAGCTCCACATCATCATCAGAAACGCTGTCATTCTCATTTGGGATCTCCAGCTCGGAAAGGAGCTTCAGCAGAAGTATGTGAGAAAGATCCTAGGTATAGGACAACACAAATTTTCAGGATGAGTGCAAGTAAACAAATAGCAAAACTAGTAGAACATACTTGAAATTTGAGGAAAATACAGTTATTTGTAGAAATTGTTTACTCATTAATATTTGCATAGGACACAAAATGGTTCTAGATATATATGAAACAATTTCTGCATTACAAATAAAGATATAATGCTGCCTCCTAAAATAAATGAAAGTTAGTGAAATTCTGGTTTCAAGAAAATTACAATTTCTAATTACCTCCTTGTCGTCTGCATCATTTTGGAGATGATGAGCCAGTAAGTCAGTTCTGGGAGCTGTTCTGACCCTGCTCACTAATGCAAGAAGGGACACCGCTAACACCACTACCTGCATTTGAGAACACATCCTAGTGTTCATCCCAGGAAACCAGGCCGATTATCTCACCTTGTCCACTGAGAGCTGATCACAGTCCAACAGCAGTTTGATGTGGGTTATATACATGTCAGAGTGAAGTGGGTGTCTGGAATCTTGTTATTGGTCTAGAGAGCGAAAGGTGTAAAAGGACTGCGGTTATGCGGCTGTAGACTTGTGTGTATTATGGGGGTTGTAGGTTCTGTGTTTGTTTGTGGGAGGGGTTGGTGTAAGTGTGTGTGGTTGTCTGTCGGGATAAAAGTCAGGGCGTATGAGAGAGATCTCAGTAGGGAAAAACTGTGATAAGGTCACCGGGAGGTGTTACCTTACTGAGGTCTCCATAAAAGCCAAAGAACAGCTTTCAAAAACATCTACATTGGGCCAGTTTCTGAAGTGATCCTATAATGTTCCTGATAAAGAGAAGTATACTGACCCCCCTTCAAAAAGCCTGTGATAGTGGCTGCCAAGTAAACAAGTCGACTGACATAAAATTCTATTAAAGCCAGAAGTGTCATTTGTGATTAAGTGCAAAGCACATTCACGTGTCTTGGTCTCTGCATGAGGTCCTTTTTACAAAGACTTACTAATGACTAGAAGTGACTCAAATGTTAATTGGTCTGCATGCCCACTCCTCTCTCAATAAAAGGCATCCTGTGCGTTAGCTTATACAAGACACACACATGCTGACCTATCACGACCTGGTATTTAACGAAGCCCATAATGTTCACTGCAAAAAATTACATCTTAGCAAGTAAAAATATATTTAATATAGTCAAATGTTTCTAGTATTTTCTATTACTGTATAAGATAACTATAAATGTGATTGTTATACCTATGTCTAAATATTTTATTCATCTCAAGCTTGAATTACAGGAGCCTGATTTTACTGGTAAATATTGACTTTGAAATGAATAACATCATCTAAAACAGACTGGTAACACTGCATTTTATTCACAATATATTTATCATAACTTATATATATAAACACCAATTAGTCATAACATTAATACCATTGACAGATTATCTCAGTACACTGTCATGGGATGGAATATGTTAGGCAGCAATTGAACAGTCAGTTCTTAAAGTTGATGTGTTGGAAGCAGGAAAAATGGGCAAACGTAAAGGTTTGAGCAACTTTGACAAGGTTATGAACAAGGTGTGTGTGTGTGTGTGTGTGTGTGTGTGTGTGTGTGTGTGTGTGTGTGTGTGTGTGCGAGCTGGGGAAGAGATGACATCAGGATGCACTATGGGAAGAAAGCAAGCCAAAACAGGCAGTGTGATGCTGTGGACAAAATGTTCTACTTAAAAACCTTGAGTCCTACATTCATGTGGATGTAACTTTAACACGTATCTAAGCATTGCTGCATTACAGATACACCCCCTTCATGACATCGGAATTCCAAAATTATAGTCATCTATTTAGCAGTATAATTCTCCCTGCCAACCTTTAAAAATTGCCCACCACTGGTTTGAGGAACATGACAGTTCTAGGTGTTAGCTCCAGATCTCCATCTGATTGAGCACCTGTGGGATGTCACGTCAAGAAGCTTTTTATGTGCTAGACAAGCAAATCCATGGAGGCCCCACCTAAAAGCTTAAAGGAGATAAATGATCTGCTGCTAATGTATTGGTATCAGATACCAGGCTGTAACTGTCTTGATTAACCCGAAGGCCTCTCCTGTCTGTCCACCACCATTCACAAACATCGCCAGGTCAAACCATAATATACTGGGCTACCTGACTGTTCAATTCTGCTCACACTGGATACAGTGTTGGCTTTGATTAGTTAACTTTGCTGTTGGATCTAAACATGATTAATTTCAAATAAAAAATATAAAAGTACCCTTGGTATAATATTAATTAGCAGAATGGTTTCAATGGTGTCAAAGAATCCTGGGCTTCCATACCACCTCAGCAGTGCCACAGACTGATCACCTCCATGCCACGCCGAATTGAAGCAGTAATTAAAGCAAAAGGAGCCCCAACCAAGTATTGAGTACATATACAGTAAATGAACATACTTTACAGAAGGCCAACAATTCACTAAAACAATTTTTTTATTGGTATTACGAGGTATTCTAATTTTCTGAGATGGTGAATTGGTGGATTTTTGTTCAATGTGAGACAAAACCATCACAATTAGAAGAACCAAATACTTAAACTACTTCATTCTTTCAGTTGAATTACTGAAATAAATGAACTTTTCCACGACGTTCCAATTTATTGTGATGCACCTGTACTGAATCCTACCCATAACATTTAATTACCTTGTTGTAGATATATGGGAAACCTAGTGACACCAAACGTTATAACTGGTTTATTCTTAGAAGAGTAAAACTAGACTGAGTTCCTAGACTGTCTCTCTGGAGAAACCCTGTAACAGAATGTTCAGCCATGTGTTAAATAAACAAAACATGCAGTCAACCACTAGGTGGCACAACAGTTTCCTCGTAGAGCTCATCACCATTAACGACTATATACTGTATATTCAGTCACTGATAATCATGACCAGCTTCATAACCGTGCCGAATATCTAGCACATAAATATTGGTCTGCTTTTAACCCACCGTCCCCCACCTTCCTGGTTGTATTCAGTTTAAAAACTCAATATTTCTTTCATTTATTTGGTAAAACAAACAAACAAACAGACAAACAAACAAACAAACAAATAAATAAATAAATAAACAGACAGACAAGCAAGCAAACAAGCAAACAAACAAACAAAAAAACAAACAAACAAACAAATAAATAAATAAATGTTTTTAATCCCATTTTCCCACTCATACTACAGATGAGTAGTCTCCCACCAGCACTTTTATGCTAGCAGTGAAGACTTTTATGCTAGAGACCGCCGGCTTTCAGTTTCCGGTACATGGCGGAAGTTTAGTCCCTGTGTTTGAGGCAGGAGATTGTTAAGTGTTTGTTGGCGCCACAGAAGCGAGTATTTGCATTATTAGGTCATTAAATGTTCTTGAGTTTGTGTTTAAAATGTCAGATACATGGAGCGACATCCAGGCACATAAAAAGAAGCTGGATTCTCTGAGAGAGAGACTGCAGAGGAGGAGGAAAGACCCAACACAGCTGGGCATCGGTAGGGTCCTGTGTTAGCGACCCATCTTCCCATGAATTTAAATTAACTGCTTATTTATCCATGTTCATAGATCACTTAAGGGGGAAAACACACGTCTGAATGCATATATTAGCTGCACATGCTGTGTGATACAAATGGCAGCAGTGAACAGATGTACGACTGTAGAGCGAATATTTATGAGGCACCGAAAGTGTCCTGTGTTCTAGTCTCTAGTCTCTTCTAACTTTATAGTGCGTTATGGGATGTTTTGACCCTCTAAGAAAGCAGCATCCTAGCTCCAGGTCCTGAAGGTCCACAGCTTTACACAGATTTGTGTTGACCCTCTTCAAACACAACACATTTACTCAATGGAAGCTTTAGGGAGATGTGTTTAATAGCAGGGAAGTGCTAAAAATGTGCAGGACCAGGAAAAAGGGACCTGTGTAATCACAGCGTTATCGTTATTACACTGGATAGTCCCCAGAGCAACACAATGAGATGCAATCTTTGAAATAATAATTTGTACATTGAGTGTGGTGGTTTCAGCTATGTCTTTTTCCATTGAACTATACCGAGGATGATCGCCTTGATGATCTTTTCCCTTCATTATTTCTACACTCCTTTTTTATTCTTTTATTCTCAGAGGTTGGTGGTGGTGATGGCGCACCCACACGCAGTGACAGTCCAGGGCCAACTCTACAAACCCCCACAGAGGTTGTGGAGGAGCGTCCCCCAGACCCAGAATTAGAGAGAAGACTTCTGGAATACTTGTCTGAACTGAGCCTCACACTCCCCATTGACTCTCTGTCCATCACCAACCAGCTCAACTCTGTATGTAGAAACATGTGAGAATTGGTGTCAAGAGTAAATATTTGTCATTCTCGCTGTCTCACTTATCCTTTTGTCCAACTTTCTTAGTCTGAATTACCAGCATCACACACCTGCATCCAGAGCCTTCTACTTAAATTTTCAGCTCAGGAATTGATTGAAGTACGACAGCCAACTACCAGCACCTCGACTTCGACCTTAGTTATCTCTGTTGATCATACCAAACTGTGGGCAATGATTAGTAGTTCCACACCACAACCTCAGAAAGCTGGTGTGAAAAGAAAAGCAGATGAAATTATTCACCAAAAGAGGGCTCCTGGTTCCTCCCCTTTGCTTCAGTCATCTTCTTTGCCGGCCAAGACGTCGTCTATTTCTTCTGCTTCCAGCTCACAGATGGCTGGGTCTACTGATTGGAAGTCGGGATCTGGAGGAGCTGGGGCTGAGAAAAAAGGCCGGACCAATAAGGGAAAGACGTCTCACTTAGATATGGAGATAGAGAGCTTATTGAGCCAGCAGTCAACCAAGGAACAACAAAGCAAAAAGGTACAAAGCATACTTTATGCAATTTTTAAGCATTGTATTCTAAGAAATGCTTGTCATTATTGCTGCATGTGTATGTAGGTGAGCAGGGAAATCCTTGAGTTACTGAACACCAGCTCAGCCAGGGAGCAGTCCATTGTAGAGAAGTTTCGTTCACGTGGTCGAGCACAAGTGCAGGAATTCTGTGATCATGGGACTAAGGAGGAGTGCATGCGATATGGAGACACACCACAACCCTGCAACAAGCTGCACTTCAGGCTGGTCTAATTTTTGAATCTTTTGTATTCTCAGTTTGTCATTTTTTTGTAAAGATTTTTAATCCCAGCTAATAATTCTGACTTTATAATTAAACATATAATCTAATAAATAAACTTGTGACCTCACTAGGCGGATAATCAACAAGCACACAGACGAGAGCCTTGGAGATTGCTCCTTCCTGAACACCTGCTTCCACATGGACACCTGTAAATATGTACACTATGAGATTGACAGTCCACCTGAAGCTGAGTGCGGCTCTACGGGACCTCTGCCCGGGGCCACTGAGCTCACTCTGCATGCTAGAGATGGGGACAGCAATGTGGGGACACTGTTTCCATCACAGGTAACGAAGAAGAAGATGGCTGGTTTTAAATAGTGGCTACAGACATAATTTATCTGGGCATGAATAGAAGCACTGGATAATCTGCCTTCAGAGATTGCTGTGTTTGGTAAATTGTTGTCCTAACAGCTGAAACACTTTTTAACGGTCTCTTGTGGCTTTCTCAGTGGATCTGTTGTGATATCCGCTACCTGGATGTTTCCATTCTGGGGAAGTTTGCGGTGGTGATGGCGGACCCTCCATGGGACATTCACATGGAGCTTCCATATGGAACTCTGACAGATGATGAGATGAGGAAACTTAACATACCTATTCTGCAGGATGATGGCTTCCTCTTCCTCTGGGTGACTGGAAGGTACAAATGACAACTATTTCTGATTCTTGAAACCATCTCATGGTGTCAGAACGAGTGGTGATTGATAGAACTGATTAATCTTACCCTCTACTATTTTGGAATTTCAGTAGAATAGTGTAAGACATTTATTGAACTAAAAAGAATAAAACCCTACCTTACCTTATAAAATTTATAAATTTCCTTATATAAATCTACATCTGATCATTTTGATTCACATTTAAAAGTCAGCTCCATATCCTTACATACAGTATCTCACACAAGTGATTACACCCCTCACATTTTGGTTGATATTTTATATCTTTTCATGTGACAACACTGAAGAAATGACACTTTGCTACAATGTAAAGTAGCGAGTGTACAGCTTGTATAATAGTGTAAATTTGTACTGCTCGGTCGGCTATGCAGAAGAGATGGCGGAGGGGAAACGAAACATCATGGAGCTGGCGGATGTTAGAGACCTTGCACTCCTCCACCTTCTGTTTGAGGATGCCCTGCAGATGCTCGATAGGGTTTAGGTCTGGAGACATGCTTGGCCTTTACCCTCAGCTTCTTTAGCAAGTCAGTGTTCATCTTGGAGTTGTGTTTGAGTTCGTTATCGTGTTGGAATACTGCCCTGCGGCCCAGTTTCAGAAGGGAGGGGTTCCTGCTCTGCTTCAGTATGTCATAGTGCATTCCCTCAATAAACAGGGTTCCCGTGGGGTCTTAAAAAGTCTTAAAAGCATTGAATTTATTAATTTGGAAAAATGCCTTAAAAAGTCTTGGATTTTGATGTCTGGGTCTTAAAAATTGTGCTGTATGTAACTTCTCCCTATTGTAATTTTCCTCAAAAGTTTCATTTGTCAACCACGATTATTTTGATTAAATGACGTAGTATAAAAGAGTGGCGGAACCAATAATTGAGAACGCAAAGCAGCCCCGGGTCACCGTACAAAATACTGCGAACACGCGATGCCTTCAGTAAAGGAAGATCACGCGCTACGACACCACAGCCGTAGAATACAACACAACAACACAACAAGCAAAGGAGAAGCACGAGAAATCAATGAAAATCTCAGCATTCCACAGGAAAGGTTGACTGACGCACGTAGTTATATTTTTAAAGTTTGTTTTTACGTTAGCTAGCTACCAATTTCATTCTGAGGTTATGGGGAAATGTAAATTTAATGAAGCGTGGCTGGATAAAAACTCTTTTCGTCATTGGTTAAAACCAGTGGACAACAACGTTTTTGAGGCGTTTTGCACCATATGCAAAAAAAGGATTCAGCTAGGTACAATGGGAATGAAGGCAATAGAGTCTCATGCCAAGTCATCCAAGCACATAAACGCTCTCAATGGACAAAAACAAACTCCTTCCATCAGGGTCTGGCTAGGGATGCAGACAGGCTGGATGAGGAGGCTGAAAGGAAGGCAGGAAGCAAGATGGCTGACCTGATCTCCAGGTCCAACCTCTTGCAGAGAGGCCATAAGGAGAACTTTGACGGAACTGCCTGTCCTTGATAAAGACATTGCTGCCCTGAGTGAAGAGCTAAGGAGTTGACTGTTTCTTAATTTAATTTAATTTATTGTTGAGTTCTCATTTTCGATGTTTATTCTTCAGGGGTTTCTCAGTTCCCCATATTCCCAGTATGGAATAAGTAGCTAGCTCATGTTAAAAAACAACTTAACATTGTTCAGCAAACTTTCTTGTGGCCTACTGAAATGTTTTTATTTTTCACACTGCTTGGCTTATCTTTTACCCATTCCACATTTGAAAAATAAATGAACACAAGTTCAAGGATTTTCTTTTTCTTTGCTGGTAGGGACGTGAAATAGGTATTAATTTTTTTATAAATGGTCTGGGGGCATGGTGGCTTAGTGGTTAGCACGTTCGCCTCACACCTCCAGGGTCGGGGTTCGATTCCTGCCTCCACCTTGTGTGTGTGGAGTTTGCATGTTCTCCCCGTGCCTCGGGGGTTTCCTCTGGGTACTCCGGTTTCCTCCCCCGGTCCAAAGACATGCATGGTAGTTTGATTGGCATCTCTGGAAAATTGTCCCTAGTGTGTGATTGCGTGATTGCGTGAGTGAATGAGAGTGTGTGTGTGTGCCCTGCGATGGGCTGGCACTCCGTCCAGGGTGTATCCTGCCTTGATGCCCAATGACGCCTGAGATAGGCACAGGCTCCCCGTGAAGATGAATGAATGAATGAATGAATGAATGAATGAATGAATGGTCTTAAAAAGACTTGAATTTAACTTGAAGAAACCTGTAGGAACCCTGAATGAACTGTATCTCCCCAGTGCCAGCAGCGCTCATGCAGCCCCAGACAATGACACTCCCACTACCATGCTTGACTGTAGGCAAGACACACTTGTCTTTATACTCCTCCCCTGGTTGCTGCCACACAACGTTTTACACCATCTGAGGTCACACCATCTGTGTGTTGAATTATTTTAAGGGGACAGCAAATTTACTCTGCTACAATGTAATGTAGTGAGTGTACAGTTTGGAGAACAAAGTGTCATTTCTTCAGTGTTGTCACATGAAAATTTATAATAAAATTATTTAACTCCTAGTTTTAAAATGTATTTTTTGTTTTATTTGAGTATTATCCTCCAGTTTACATGTTCTACAGTGTATATATAGATATTCAAAAGCTTATATTGGTAAATAAACAATGTGTCAGGGGAATTTGCGTGAGCTTGTTTTACGATCAAATTTAACCGGACAACTTTATAAATGTATAAATTTAAGCTTTATAAATGACCTTTTTTATTCTCATTTAAACAGTTTATCTTGGTTTCTGACCACAGTGACCAATTCTAAAATTTAACAATAGCCTACTGTGTTTACAACGAAAACTTAGAATTCCGTAACCTACAGAGTTTCCTGTTTCAAATCAATATTTTCATCAAAAAATGAATATTTTTTGCAACTGTGCGTGTGCGTGCGTGTGTACTGTGTGTATCTACACCTAACCTTGCTTTGTAAATATTGACAGTTGCTGAAAGTGCAGCTCTTAGTTTTAATGGCCTGTAAGGATTGTGTTATAACAGTGTGTGAATGTGAAAGTCATTCCCAAGATGAAATATCCAACTGTTCATTTGTTTGTAGAATTGTTCTATGCTTCATGATGTAGCCATGTTTAAACTGTGCTGTCATTCACAGAGCAATGGAGCTCGGCAGAGAGTGTCTAAGCCTCTGGGGGTAGGAACATCTGTCTTTCAAAGGAAGTGTTATATCTATTCAAATACTAGAGAAGATTTGTTTTTTATTTTCCTTTAATTCCCTCAGGTATGAGCGTGTTGATGAGATCATTTGGGTGAAGACCAATCAGCTCCAGCGTATTATTCGAACAGGAAGGACTGGACACTGGCTGAACCATGGCAAAGAGCACTGCTTGGTGTGTTTGTGTGCTTATGCTTGAAGGTGTCTTTTTTTTTTATTTTTATCTTTTCCTTGTTCAAACACATCTCCGTCTCTTAATAGGTAGGGGTGAAAGGAAACCCACAAGGTTTCAACAGAGGTTTGGACTGTGATGTGATTGTTGCAGAGGTAATAACAAGAATTCTGTCATCAAAAAACCTCATGCTGATTTTATACTTTTTACATGAATACATTTGATATTTATTCTAAACATACTGTGTTTTAGGTGCGCTCTACCAGTCACAAACCAGATGAGATCTATGGAATGATCGAGCGTTTGTCTCCAGGCACTAGGAAGATTGAGCTGTTTGGGAGACCCCATAATGTCCAACCAAACTGGTAAATAGTTTAAATAGGACGTGTTCTTGTACAGTTTAGTTTCTTGTTTTTGCTTCTTCTTTTTTTTAGCTTACCCATTGTTTTTCTATCTCTCTTTGATTTTTTT
The DNA here is from genome assembly GCF_030014155.1 of Tachysurus vachellii. Classification (NCBI taxonomy): domain Eukaryota; kingdom Metazoa; phylum Chordata; class Actinopteri; order Siluriformes; family Bagridae; genus Tachysurus; species Tachysurus vachellii. The sequence continues at coordinate 18,148,756 of NC_083466.1, read as the reverse complement.
AGGGTAACTTTGGGCAATCAGTTGGATGGAATTCACTTGTTAGACCCTGACGTTGTAGCCCGCTTTAAAAAGCGCTATCCCGATGGAGTCATTTCCAAACCCAAAAACATGTGATGCTACATGTGCAGCCTTCACAGAGACTTTCAGGGTTATATTTCATTAAAGGCAGGAAACCTTTTGTATTGTCAATACTTTTTTAATAAAAGAACGAGGTGAATTATTTCTTTTTTTTTTTTTTTTAGTCATTTCTTACAAATGTGTTGGTGTATATTTCTTAATGTTGAACACAGTTAATGCACAAAGAACATTTTCTCATCCTAACTGGAAGACATTATTTAGAATTTTTTTTATATTTTCACATTTGTTGAATAGATCACACAACTAAAAGAGAAAACATGTTTGCATTAGTGTTTTGTTCCATTTTATGAATGTAAATGTGCTTCATTTTGAAAAAATTACATGAAGAATTTTAATGGAATATTGAATCATATTTTAAAAAAGGTACAAACTCTGTCCAAACATTTTAATACAACAGAAAAACAGAGTATTTTTTTGATCATAAGACAAAGTAGTGTTATAATGATCGACTGTGTCAGTTTGCTCAGATATCATCATTAAAAGCAAAGAAAGTTCTACAGCATATAGAGTTTGAATTCTAAAAACACCTGTGTAGAGTTTAACATGTCTACCTGTTTTGTTTGTGTTAGTGGAGGAAAATGGATAGAAAAGGACACTTTTTCATTTAAAATCGGAATAAAAAGAAATAACCATTATTCTTAAAAACTTTTGCGGGTACAAATTTCAGATCTTTTCTCAGAAAGAAATAAGAAAAGATTAAGAAATGTGTAATATAAAGGTTATCTGTTATCAACAAACTGCTTTCACAGAATTACAGCAGTCATCTGTGGCCCTCTGAGTATCAGACAGTTGAGCCGTACCAGCAAATACGGGATATAAACCGAACATAGAAAGCACTTTTTGTATCTTGTAAACATTCTCCTCTTGCTTCTTCAGTGTAATATTTCCATTCATACGAGCATAAGATGACCACTGAACAGAATTCAGGACATCCTGAGTGGCATGAAGAAACCCTCTGCCAAGTCTAGTTTCTGCAATCTATATCACTTAGCTCTCTCTCAACAGAGTTTAGAGTTCATTTTCCATACCTCGTTGACTGACAGGAGTTAATATGTGGCATCTATTGCGTTGAAGTTGCTGTCCATTTGGTGCCTAAAGGACAGCCGAGCCTTCTGGGAAAAATATACCTGAGGACTACCCAGGTTGCTTCCACTTTCGCAATCACTGGCTGTTGATGCTGTTGAGGAGAGACGAGGCTTAGGTTCATCTTTCGGTACCGCAGGCTCTTTAAAAAAGAACAATGCAATGATTAGTACTGGGGTAGGAAAAAATACCACCATATCACCATATATTTAATATCAGCTTGAGGTTTACTTATGTTTTAAGGTGAAATCTGATTAATCTTAATGTTGAATATGTAACCAGTAAAAAATGGATTATGGATCATGTATTATGGTCACTAATTATTGTGCTTAAATTAGATTTTTAAAAAGGAATGTTATAGGAGCTAAGCTCCCTGAATGGGTTAAAGCTAGTTTTGCTTTTGCCAAATTTACTGTTAAATCTAACATTTTTGGAAACTTATGTTTAACTCATTGTTAATATATACATATCTATTCAAAGCAAACAGGGGGCACGGTGGCTTAGTGGTTAGCACGTTCGCCTCACACCTCCAGGGTTGGGGGTTTGATTCCCTCCTCCACCTTGTGTGTGTGGAGTTTGCATGTTCTCCCCGTGCCTCGGGGTTGCCTCCGGGTACTCCGGTTTCCTCCCCATGGTCCAAAGACATGCATGGTAGGTTGATTGGCATCTCTGGAAAATTGTCCGTAGTGTGTGAGTGCGTGAGTGAATGAGAGTGTGTGTGTGTGTGCCCTGAGATGGGTTGGCACTCCGTCCAGGGTGTATACTGCCTTGATGCCCGATGACGCCTGAGATAGGCACAGGCTCCCCGTGACCCGAGGTAGTTCGGATAAGCGGTAGAAAATGAGTGAGTGAGTGAGTGAGTGAGTGAGTGAGTGAGTGATTCATAGCAAATCCATGCTGAGGTAATAAAACCTTAGATAATAATCATACAACATGATTGGCATGATGGCAAAAGAAAATTACACATTCATCATGCTAAAACATGTCATAAAATTTAATTAGGATTATTATTTATAGTAAATTTAAGCCAGAGGCAAAACTCTAGTGCATTAGCTGTGCTAAATTAGACAGTAATAAAATACCCCTAATAAACTTTAAATTAATAAATTATTTCTTTTTATTCTATATTATATATGAGCTCAACATGGTTTACTTTTTTGTAACAAATAATTAGAATACATGGGCTGAGACTAAGAGGCAAATCAAATGAAATCATGGTTATATGATGTTTTTGGCTCTCCTACCTGTTTTAGGCAGACACTCTCTGTCCTTACATCGCTCTTTGCAGCGTCTGTAGAAGGGGAAGCACAGGAGTACCTTCACACCCATTGCTCCACGGGGCACTATGTGGGAAATAAGCAACTGGGTAAGAAATTTCAGAGAACAGTGTGAAAAGAGACTAATTCTGTGTGAGCTTTATAAAATTTAAATTAATTTCATTTATGGTCATTTAATTTTTGGTGAATAAAACAAACCGAACCACAACCCTTGGCTATTTAGTCAATCAGTCTGAAGTACAGCAGCAGTTTTTCACCATTTTGGAAGAGTGAGACAATATCAATAATTACATAACCTCAAACTAATTTAAGGCAAGAATATAGTCAATTAGACATTTTAGACAACATACAGTCACCCAACATTTGTGCTAGCAACTTGCATTAAGTAGTTATAGACATGTCATTCTAACCTTACATACTTTTTGTTTGTTTGCGTTATACAGCAATTTTGATTAGCAGGTAAACCTTTCAGCCAACCGAATCTCAAAAACCACATAAAACTGAAACTAACCCTTAAACTAAACTAAGTCTTCACCTTCACAAACTTTTTACACATACACTTTTCAAGCTACAATGTTTTAGATTAATATTCTGATTATATGCTATAAAAAAAGATCATCTTAGTGTCAGAATATTGTACATTTTTATTGTCAGAAAAAGAGTAAATATGGCAACAGTGGTATTAATCATCCTGCTCCTCCTAAGCTGAAAGTGTAAATAGAGTTTGTATAGGGCAGTTTGAGTCCTGCCACAATGGGTCTTTATTAGTGATTCTTGTAGATACCTTTTTTGACCCGTATGTGCAATAACAACTCTATGGATATCTGTCAATCAGTTTTTTTAAATCATTGCTCACTTAAAACATTTCATTAGTTTTTGAATGGAATTTAAAATGCATGATATACTACCAAATGGCTAATATTCTAGATGAGCTGCCACTGGGTAAGAGCGATAATCAAATCTAATCTTTCCTCTCCGTGACTACCAGGCAGCCTATACTTTGCTATGTAAGCCTGTGAATCGACGTCAACATTCTGCTAAACCTTTGATTGGCATTAGTCTACAGAGCATGTTTCCATAGTGGGCCTGCTAATCTTAGTATGATAGTCTTGCAATGCTGAGGGCCATAATGTCAAATAGCTTGTGATATACACTAATACAGTAAATGTGTTTAACCATGAACCACAAACCAGTATTACTGGCTTACACTAAATACATGCACTATTAGATTACATAAGTCATGCAAAATGAACTCAACCTATTTGTATCTTTATCAAATTTACAAAAATGACTGCAAACTTTGACAGCACCAATCATGCTACAAGAAAAGTCTCTTATTTTCTCTAAAGCTGGGTAAAGTTATCTTGAGTTATTTAAAAATATACTCTTTCTCCTTCCCCGCTCTACCCCATAGCTATTTGGTAAACACCCATATGCCTGGCGGTTTTCTCACACTGCTGATAATCTGGCACATTTTTAGCCCAAAAAAATCCATTTGGAGCAATGTCAATTTCTTTTAACGACAAAGTGGCAATTGTGAATTTACATTTGATGATGTTCTATGTAAAACTAAAGGGCAAAAAAACTTCTTTGAAGCATGTGAGATTACTGGGAAGTTCAGAAAGGTTTCTGAAGATTCAGCATTTATGGAAGGGACCAATATGCAAACAATAAAAGCATGGGCTTGTGACTTTACATGATTCTTGGAAACTGCTGAACAACGCCCATTTGCAGTATGCGCTTTCATGCTGACATGCATCTACCTCTTCCTTTAGTGTTTAAGTAGATACAGGATTGCATTGTTATCAAGATTTCTCTCACTGACTCTCCTCTATGTTTTGGAAATCATCAAGGGTTTTACTATGTGCAGCAATTAAATATTAAAGTATTATGTATGTATAGTATGTTTTGTTACAAGTACTATACATCATTAAAACAGCAATGTGTATATACAAGAATGTAACCTCTTGCACTGTCTGTGCTTAGTTAAGACTTTTACTGCAACCCTGGGGTTTGTCATGGGATCAAGCCTGGCTCATGGGGTCACTGGAAGTACAGAATATTTTTTCCAGCAGCTTCTTTTACTTCTACAGATACAAAACACAATGTATTTAATTTTAATTGAATGTTTATCAATCCTGCAGTGCCTTGCAAAAGTATTTACCCCAAATGTATTTGTGTACCATTTGATGTACTAATCATGCCTTAAAATTTAAAGGTACTTTATGACCAAGATTTTGATCAAGATTTATGACATTAATCCTTTACTTAAGCTCCTTCTAAAGTTTAAACTGAAAAGCTGCTATTCTCTTCCTATTAGCATAAATCTAACCAAGTGCACTTTTATGTTCTCTCTCTCTTTCTCTAATATCACACCCATTATTCAACATAGACATGTTGTGTACAGTGCCTGTTCAGTGGTGAGGAATTGTAAGGCTTTGTTCATTCCCTGGCTGTACACAAGTGGGATATAGTCCAGAACACTCAGAGGGAGGAAAATAAATCACAAGTAAGTACATAAAGGCCAGACTGAGCCAACTTTTAGTTAAAGTTCTGTAACTTGAGCCTCAGGATGACGTGGAAAAGCCATTTTCCTGGGTTAAGCTGTTTTGCTGCTCAAGTGGTCATTTACCTAAATCCAGCTACACATCCAAATCATTTACAAACAAAAGGTCTACTTGCCTAGACAACTCCCGTGTTATAAATGGTGGATTGCGCTACATATCTTGATCAACTCAGAACAACAGAACCTGACATTTTCCAAGCAGTGATCAAAAGTTTTTACTGTCAAAAAATCACCACGCCTACTCTCTAACCAGACAGTTTATACTACAAAGTTTCCTACTAACATTCTGCTTTCTGTTTTTGTTTAATAGATCATCATTTTAATTCTCACAAATTCAAAATTTATTTATCATACAATCAGAATTTTAAAATACAAAATGCTGTTTGGACCACTGGATGAAAATGAAATTAGAATGAACACTAAATTTGGAGCTATAATTACTGTGTGCATATTGATTCCATTTATGGCATTACAGTGAGTTACAGTAGAATTTTAAGAGCTACTCCAATCAGACCATGTGGATTTGTATCTCATTTTTCCTTTTGAAGTCTGGCCATGAGCCCAAAACAACAATGGTGCTGCTGCCATTTAAATTCTGTATACTTATTTGGTATGTTAGAAAGACTTGGTGGCAACGTTAGCTTTAGTGTGTAGCTTTGCTGCCTCACAGTTCCAGGATCCCTGGTTCAACCTTAGCTAAGGCTACTGTCTGTGTGGAGCTTCATATGTTTTCCCTGTGTCTACATGGGTTTCTACCAACTCTCAAAACCATGCTAGCTGCATGCAAGTGTTTGTTATTGTAATGTACGTACATCCCACCCAGCACCCATTATTGCCTCTTGCAGGGTATTCTAAGAAAAGGCTCTGAATCCACCACAACCATAATACAGTTGCTTAAGATAAATATATGAAAGAAGATAACATCTCTGGACCTCTAACTTACAAACCTAATCTAAAACTTTAGCATAAATACCTTTAAACTGTCAAAACTATGATCACCTAATCTCATAAACACTTACTATTCAAAAGACTTTTCACAAGGATGTGTAATAACTCTCCAAAAACTGTGGAGTGGATTGCTATGCATAACAAGTCAGAAGATGAACTGCGCTGTAAAATTGTCTGTACTTTTGTGTTCTTTACAGTCTACGCTTGAATATTTGAAAACTTAAGTGGAGCTAATAATAACAAGTGAGAGAAATTGTTAATTGGAGATACTCGAACCACTTGGGTATGTGCACAAACTGAATTGCACCACCTTTTGGTGCCAGCAAGACATGATGCTCAATATTACTTAATATCATTATTTATGCAAAAAGGACACTATGTCCAGTTTAAAATAAAGACAGTAAGACGATGCTCGTAGTAGAAGGGAAAACGTGCACGCGGGTCCCACTCCGTGCACGCCAGCACGCGCCCCGCTGCTCTCGTGCAGTACGTGACGCACAGCGAGCACAAGTAATGAATATATACATGGCGTTGACATGCACTTAATGACCAGGGGGTGCGTCTTGTTTTGCACTACCGACGTGACCAACGTCAGCAATTAAAAAACTGAAATAATCATTCACGGAATTTACAATCAAACCTATTAATATTTGCAGCAACACCTTTTTTGTTGCATGAACAAAACTAGAGTTTATATGAAAGTGTTTAGAAATAATCCAGAAATACCAGAATAATCAGCTTATCTCATGCATTTATAGACAGCAACAACAACAAAAAAGACGTCACACCGTCACCTAAGCAGCCTACTGAACCACAGCAGCCCAACAAACCATCTTCATTTGGCGTTGGCTTTGATTTCTAAGGTTCTAGAAGGTAGAAAACGTGGTTTAATTTTTTTTTTCCCCCTAAAGAAAAGTACAGTACAGTAAGGTAAAGTTGAGCTTTCTGGGCTGACAGACACTCCCAGCAGGACACACCTCCAACAACAGACAGGTAAAGGAATTCACAAAACACGCGTTTTGCTTGAGCACAAGGCATTTTATGAGCGATTTAGCAGATTGGGGATATGCACATAAAATTATTCACTTACCAATTTCTAAGAGCAATCACAGGGAAGAGAGATTTGAAGTTTAGAAATGTGCGTCACACCAACACTGGCTCCAGGTCTTCAGGCTGTCAACGTCGCGCAGATCTCTGAGACGCAGCTGTGTTTTATCTTTCAGATTACTGTCGTTAATCAGTACAACGAGTGAAGGATTGAGTGGTGTGTGTGTGGGTGTGTGGGTGTGTGTGTGATCACAGCACATTGAGCTCTGGCGCTTTTTAAAGGGATTTAGAGCGACCTCAGGCTCCAGCCCTCCTCCTCCTCCTCCTCCTCCTTCTCTCAATGGTGCTCCGAGACCTTGGCAAGCTTCCAAAGTTGAGTGATAAACATTCCTACTTCTGTGAATTTTCACCTGTAATTGTGTTGCTACTGTTTTTTCCGATCTATTATTTCTAGTTATATTGTTGCATGTTTTACCTGAAAAAAAAAAAAAAAAAAAATAATATATATATATATATATATATATATATATATATATATATATATATATATATATATATATATATAATATATATATTTTCTTTTCTCCAAGCAAATGAAACAACAGAGCAGTGAATGAAGTCCCTTGAATTGACTGGAAGTGCAGGCAAAGAAATTGAATGCTAGAATTACAGGCTTATCAAGTAAACACTGGCTTTTTTATTTATTTATTTATTTATTTATTATTTATTTATTTTTGCATTTTTAAAAAATCTATAGTGCACAAAATTTTTAGTGTTTACCTTCCACCCTATTTGCTATACATTTCATAATTTGATGCCAGTCTATCACAGAGCACCATGGACACACACACATAAACACAGAGAGAGAGAGAGAGAGAGAGAGAGAGAGATCTATGGTCAGTTTGCTTTCCTTATCCTTTAAGACGAAATCAAAGAACCCTGATGTGAAATCAAGAATGAGATGCAAAACTCCACACAGACAGCGAGCAAAGTTTAGAACCCTGAGATGTGAAGTGGCTACACTACCACGCTGCACCACCATGCCTCCTCGTTTAAGTCAGTTAACACCAATGTATTAATGATTCACAATGACTTTATAATAATCTGTTTAAAGAAGTGATTCTGAAATGGTACATTCAGCTTTATTATACCGAGCTAGTATAAACCTGAATTTCTGAACTGGTTTTGTAACTTTTGCACAGTTGAGCTAAATTTCATAATGTAAGTGACTGTTAAGCACCTCTTCTCCACCTTTCAGAAAAGCCATGGGGTACTTTGGAAAAAAAAAGCATGCATGTTTGCAGTAAATTTGCATGACCTTAATATAGGTTAAAGGGAATACTGTTAATCTGGAAGTGTCCACTTCAGTGTGAAGCATAAACAGAGCCAGGGAATTTCATCGAGTTCCTTAGTGTATGAGTAAGAGTTTATTTACAAACTTTGCTCATGCACATTAAAATTTTACTGATTATTTCAGCAATTTAATTAGCAAATTACATCATTCACTTATACAAACTGACCCTGTATTCTCATTGACATTGTTATCTTTCCCAGTCTGTCAGGAGCATTGCCAATGTATTTAGTCCAGTGGAAATTTTATGGAGTTGATTTCTAAAGGAGAAACAGATTAGAATGCAGACCAGCATGCCTTCTACACAATCTGGGGCCCAGTCCAGGTTCCCTTGTGATGACTTTCATGATACACTCATTTTCCTTATACTCAATATTTCTTATACTCTTATATGATCTCTCCTGTCTGTTTAATTTAAACCTCAATGTTGTGGTTTAGACAGTTCTGAAAACATGAAGTGGGACGCTATCTCCTAGTGATATGCAAGTGAGTTGTCAATCAGTAACAAAGAACTGTGGGCTCTTGATAAGGTGCAGGCGAGTCTAGTAGCTCCCCTTTAGGGGCTCAGTCCTGAAAAATAACTGGCCTCAGATCAGAGTAATTTATTTCCTTTCATAAATGTTTTTTAATGTCATGTTTGTTCAGAGCTCAACATGGCTGTTTGTTTGAATACTGAATAGGGATTATGTAACTATCATACAAATACTTGTTTGACACTATAAAGGCTGTGCTGTCTCAAGACAATTCATTATCAATGTATCATGACGAAATAATGACATTCAAATATGCAATAAACTGTGCTGTATGATTTATTGTCCTCTCCCAATAAAAACCTCAAGGCCACAATACAATTCTTATATAGAACAGAGGCTATTAATGACATATTATGATACATGCTTACATAATGTACATTACCTACAAGAGAAAATTGTTCCAAATCCCTGTTTTAAAAAGCTGTATCCATGCCTTTTAGAAGAAGGATTTTTATAATATGGTATAGTACTACAGAATATGTCATATGTAAGAGCCACCTTCACTGAGTGATGACAATGTCTGAATATGGAAACTGATTTCTGAATGTTTATTGGTTAGCTGTCACTGTAACATAATTCACAGTCCAAAAAGGACCAATCAGTCTGTCCATACTCACTCTGGGTGAATCTTTGGCCAGTCTGTTTTTCAGCGACTGGCAACCACTGGAGTCAGATAACAACAGATAAGAATAGTAACTGTATAAACATAAGCAGTAATTTCGGCAGTGAAAAGTGTTAGTGTAGTGGCAGTCATAATTAGAAAATGGTACAAAGTCATGTGGAAATTTACACATCCCCTACCTGTAGTTAATTTTAGAATAAGACACACACACATGCATGCACACACGTACGCACACATACAGTATATGTGTCAAGAAAGCACAGTACCGACGTCAGTAGAAAAACAATGATCTGACTGTCAACTGCGTCTGACAGAAAAAATGGCATGTTTGTTCCTGCACCTATTAGTGTTGTAAGAAGGGTTTATGCCACCATACATTCCTAACCCTTAAAGCTGTATTCATACTGAAGCTCAGAATCATACAGTTATTACTGGCATGCTCCAGCTCAAGTTGCCTCAGACCAGTTTTTCAGTCCTGTTACCCCATATTCCCCCTCCTCCCTGTGTCTTGCATTTCCACCCCACTTCCTCTATCCCACTTCCACTATCCTTCTTTATTCTTATAAACACATCTTTCTCCTGATTACAGGTTCTGGTTATATATTAGTTTACAACACACAGATAATTAATTTTTATTCAGAAGCTGCTTCATTGTTAAAATTGACATTTTAAGTGTCCATTGTTAAAAGTGCTATACAAATAAATTATAATTTATTATTTTTATTCTGGATTTTTATATTCCTGTAAAACTTCTTTGAGATAATGTCCACTGTTAAAAGTGCTATGCAAATGAAATTGAATTGAATATAGCTTCCCTCTTGGTCGTCTCAGCGAGTTTCTTATAGGACCGGTTCTGGCTTGTTTTGCATTTCACTTCCTGCAAGTCTGTGTCGAATTTTTACCCTGTCAGATCTTAGCTAACACCAATGATGTGATGTCTCCTCTGAGGTATTGAGTCACACCTCAAGAAGCTGTGGTTACTGTGTGGTTGGTTTATTTGTGCACTACCTGTCATGAATGGACAGTTTATGCCAGTGTGTACAAAAATGTATGATCCAAATATATGTCTATCAAAACAGAATTGTCTAAATAACAGTGTATTTTTTTGGATTTGATAAAAATTAAACACCACAGACGTTGCTGTACGCACAACATCAGGGATCATTGTTAGAAATTTCTATTTAGATTCATTCATGTGTTCTAACTGTTCTGCTCCAGTTCTGTTCTGTTCTTTTCTTTTCATTCCGTTCTTGGATTCCTTTCAGACGTTTGTGTATGTTTTGTGCTCACTGTGGGTTGAAAGACTTGTGTGTGTGAGTGTGTGTGTGTTATTGGCAGCATAGTGAGTTTGCATTAGTTCCTTTGAGTGAACACCACTGAATCTTTTTTCCCCTCAACCCGACCCAATGTTTCTAAGCTCCCATTCCCTCTGCCTGTCAACCTTTACATTCTCTGCATGGATGTGTGTGATCTGCATGGCAAAACACAAACGCCTTGATTCTCCTCCTGTTTTGCCCTTGTTTTTTTTCTAGCTATAAAAAGGAACCTCAGGAATAATTTGTGGGAATTTAAACCTAAGCCAGTGTGGTATCATTTTATATTAATGAAATTGTACAAAAACATACGTATGCAAAGCGAAAACCTAGCCCAAACCCTAAATCATTTTAATTTAAAATGTGACATATAGCCATATAGTCCACAACAGTCCAGCCTTCGGATTTAAAGCTCCATAAAGGCTCCTTGAGCCGATAATGCAGAACAAGTGCACTCACAGTCCTTCTTACCAGATATGGCTAAAAAATGCAGGGTATGTTTATGTTTATCAGTTGATGGAGCCTACTCATAGTAGATCGTAGCTATAGACTATTTCATGAGTCACCATTAGGATTCCTGTCTGTATTGAAACCTTTGAATAATAAAAAGCATTACTGATTCAGATATAGTCAGTTAGTACACTAAGTAGATGTTACTTCAAAGAAATAAATTCCAAACAAAACATAATATTTTTTTGGAAGATTCTATCCATAGCAATAATGAGGTGAATATCCATCAAAGCCTCTCTTCTGAGTTGTTCATACAGCTGTAGATGTCGCTTCTGCCACAAGGGTGCTCCTGATCCTGATTTCTAGCTCAAACATGTAAAACATGACCAAGCTGCAGAAGTGTCCCAATGAAGATAGAACAAGATGTTCTGATAGTGTTCTGAATATTTTCAGTGATAAATGTTTTTGCAAAAAACATATAAACATCACTGTTGTATTAAAAAGGATTCATTTTTAGAAGAACATCCACACATTGTATATGTTTACGGAACAGAGTCAAAGGTAAAAACCAATTTTATTGTCCAGTCTGAGAGCTTCACGCTCTATTTAAAGATGTTACTCAATTTTTAGTTGATAATTAATACATAACCATGTCATATCAAGGTTAATAATTGATTGGAATAACAATATAAATAGCACAGTGTACAAAGTTGATACCATGCACAGTAGATACACAAACAATGTTTGCTTTCAGAAGACTTACAATAAATGCACTAAAGAACATAGATCCTGTTTTAAAGACAAAAGAGTAAGACTCTTACTGTTAAAAATGTGTTCTTATCCAGGTTTCATACAACCTTGAAAGGGCATGTTAATAAATAGATATGATTGTGGCTGCTATCTATCAGTGAACAAAATATGTATTATGGAATTTGATCCGTTGATTATGTCTTGATAATATCTTGCATTCACAATCCTCCATCATCCTGCAAAAGAAAAATTAACATGTTCCATTTCATGTATAAAAGAAGATAATGTGGGCTCCTGTCATTTGACTGCTTTCTGTGTCCTAAATAAAAACTACTTGATTTTTTAACTTGAAGATTTAAAAATTAAATATTTCAAAGAATTTTTTTAAAATAAATGTATACATTTATAAATTTATACAGTTTAACCAAATGGCCTGTACACCTACATATTCATGCACCTATACAGTACAACAACCATCAGAATGGGGAAAAATCTCAATTTCTATAACTGCTGATCTTCTGGGAATTTCACACAGCACTTTCTAGAGTTTATTCTTATTGTGAAATAAAGAAAAAAGATCCAGTGAGTAACAGATCTGTGGTGGAAACACCTTGTTGAGAAAATCCAAGGAGAATGGCCAAACTAGTTTGAGCTGACAGAAAGTTTTCGGTAACTCAGATGATCAATCTGTACAACGGTGGTGAGCAATAAAGCATCTCAAAATGCAGAACACATCCATCATTGAGGTGGATTGGAAACAACAGAAAAAGATAATGTTGGGTTCCACTTTTGTTAGCCAAAGCCAAAGCTCAGGCTGCAGTGTGCACTGGCTCGCAAACCTGGAAAAACCTACTGTAGCCTGGACTGAAGAATCTGGATTTTTGCTAAGGTGTGAATTTTGCACACATGAGACTTCTCGCTTAAATGCCAGAGCCTATTTGAGAAATGTTGCTGACCCTGTGCTTCCAATGGCTACTTCTATTATGATCATGCACCATGTCACAAAACAAAAGAGTTTGTGAAAATGACAATGAGTTCAGTTTTCTTCAGTGGTCTTCCCAGTCTGAATCCAAATAAACATCTTTGGGATGTAGTAGAAAACGAAATTCACATAGTGAAAAGTGCATCTGAAAAATCTGCAGGAATTGTGTGATACAATGATGTCAACATGAAGCATAATCTCAAAGGAATGTTTCCAACATTTTGTGGAATCCATGCTATGAAGAATTGAAGTATATCAGTATTTAAATATTGTTTCTAATAAAGTGCTCAATGAGGGTGTTTGCCAAATTTAAATCTTTGACTGGTAACATATCCTCTCATAAAATGTTAGGTATAATTAACCTTGTCATGACTTAATAACAGCTTTTATTGTTTCATTTCTCCAAACTGACAATGTACTTAACTAGCTTTAGTCCTATGATTATATGCCCTGCCTGTCACTAAATATATATTAACTATTAAACATCTATTGATAACACATTTTTTTTAACGCACATATTAATTCCTGTTAAATATGTTACTTATAATTAAGCCAACTGATCCATCTACTTCACTCCAACTCCATGCCAAACCAATACAGAACTTTGAAACACTAAAACACTGCTGTAACATTTACTGTACCTCTGGGCTTTTTCGACAATCCCCGCATATACAACCAATGCAGCCATTAATGACCTGGATCCCAAGTAGCACAACCTGCAGGGCACCCAGACCTAGTATGATGGAGAAGAGCACAATGTGCCAAAGGACTACATTTTCTGGGTATAAGCAGAGAGACCACTCAGATTTATCCACCAAGTAGCTGGAATTACTGTAGATGGAAAGAGAAAGAGAAAAGGATCATATAAGTGGTGACTTTTTTGTGTTCAGAAACTTACAAAATATCAATCAGGATGATACAGACATAAAGTGTGTGTGTGTGTGTGTTTGTAATAAAACAAAAAAAATCTATATTTTTTATATGTATTTGGAATCAATACCACATTCAAACAATCTAACCATTCAATCATAAGCACTTAACCAAAAATATAAAATATATATATATATATATATATTTGTTTTATGTGACTAGGGATTAGTTACTCTTGGGGCTTGTTCTGAAAGGGATATTCCCATAACCCCGTGGCCAGAAGGCATTTTGGTCCAATAGCCAGTGCTGCAGATGCCACACTGGTGCTGTATATTGCCCCAATTAGACCAAATGCAGAAGAAAACACAGAGCTCAGCATCTACAGACACAAAGATAGTCAGTCACAAACACACATTTTGATTAATAATATTTTTGATTATAGAGGTGTTCTAAAAAAGGCCTATACATTAGTGTAATATATAGTAGTATAGTATATAATACATTAGTGTAATATATAGTAGTATAGTATAAATAAAGCTTTGAATAATACTACACCTAAGTAACTTATTTTGTCTGTATTAGTTCTAAAATATAGTTAATTACTGGTTAGTCTTTATAGGCTACTTACTATTCAAATATCAGTTCATTTTGTTTCTGCTTTTACAGCGTACAATTCTGACTTTTTTTTTTTTTTTACAGATCTACAAGAGTTAATCTTTAATCCTCAAATGGAGTATTTTACTCACACGGCAACGATTTCCACAGCAACCCTTCCCACAGCAGCCCTTTCCACCAGCTCTGATAGCCGAACAGCTTGGACACAGCATCTGATGGACAATGAATATCATTATAAAAAATGCTTTAAGGACTTCTACAATGACAGCTATTATATTTCTTGTAAAAAAAAAAACGCTCACATAGTGCCTATGTTCCATGAATAAATTTTACAATGTTTATATTAGATATTACTTATCAGTTCTCTTATGACTTTGTGATGATGGCATATTTAAAAACCTAAATTATAACCTTGATAATCCACAATGACTACATGCAAGAGAACAATCGTCTAACTCCATATTAAAAGAAATATAAAAAATAATTGTTTCTTTAAAGAATAGAAACTTGGGGATTATAAATGAGAGTAACACAACTCGTAGCAGAGTAGAATTTTTTTAACACTCAGTCATACAGTACAGTCACGACACTCATACAGTTAAAATACATGGCGGTAAATGAGCAGTGGTTTATATATCCATTTAAGATTGACAGCTTATTCATAGCATTTTCAAATACAATCAATGAAAAAAACTGCTCTGTACTTACAAACAAACCTCCACCCAAGAATCCTCCCATCAGCCAGACCTGTAAGGAGATCTGATCATTTTCCAAAACAGTGCCATTGGGGAAGAACAACAACAGGTTAGAGATCATACACAGAAACGCAGAGGGCAACAGAATCAAGCCCACTAAGCGTGCACACTTTCCTGTACAACACATCTTTTTAACATTTAATGTTTTTTGTTATCCTTGACTCTTAGCTCTCCTAATTTAAGACTATAAAGTCAGAAACAAGAAGGATTGCGTAAAAACTCCAGATAACAGCCGTGTTTCTGTGCCCAAATGGTGGACAAAGTCAAAGTAAGAAGAGCTGTGTAAAAAGAGCAAATGAAGATTGGTGCCCCAGCTAATGAAGGACACATGGTGGTGATCTAAATGTGCTGCACGACCTTTGATATTTGTTCATATTTAATGATCTACTATCAGTGCCATTTATGGTTTGAAAATATAAATGTGTGTAATAAAAATGATACAGTTGCAGGAAGTGATAGCACAATAGACAATATGATGTATTGATAACCTTAAGGTGTGTGGGAACATGGCTTTCCCCAGTGATTACTTAGGATATTTTCCTTTAAAAGCTGCACTGAAGTATTTTCTCCCATATGGAGACAAATTACAATCTACCATATATAAACAATGCAAATAATTCTCAATAATCTATGAGAATTTACTTATACACTGTATATTATAATACATTGATGTTAGTTACATCGATAGTAAAATTGCATTGCAAGTAAATAATTAATACATTTTATATCAGCTTCGGGGGTCACGGTGGCTTAGTGGTTAGCACGTTCGCCTCACACCTCCAGGATCGGGGTTCGATTCCCGCCTCCTCCTTGTGTGTGTGGAGTTTGCATGTTCTCCCCGTGCCTCGGGGGTTTCCTCCGGGTACTCCGGTTTCCTCCCCCGGTCCAAAGACATGCATGGTAGGTTGATTGGCATCTCTGGAAAATTGTCCCTAGTGTGTGATTGCGTGAGTGAATGAGAGTGTGTGTGTGCGCCCTGTGATGGGTTGGCACTCCGTCCAGGGTGTATCCTGCCTTGATGCCCGATGATGCCTGAGATAGGCACAGGCTCCCTGTGACCCGAGGTAGTTCGGATAAGCGGTAGAAAATGAATGAATGAATGAATTATATCAGCTTCTACATAGATTGTTGTTGAAAATGTTAAGGGTGGCTGAAATATTTTCCTAATTTTTTTATAGACTATTATATAACGTGTATATATATAATAAATAACATTTGACTCCATTAGCTTTTACATGTTTGTTTCCTGTGACACAAATGGTATATAGATTAGCATGATTATGTAAATATTAGTCTTTGCCAAATAATTAGCCAAATCATTGCCTTTTTATGCCTGGCATACAAAAAATCTAGTTAAGTTTTCTTGTTAATTTAATGAAAATAATGAGAAATTATTTAAACATGAGGACTCATAGTGAGCTTCATGGGTCTTTAACACAATCAAGCCTCCCTGTGGCTAAAGATATCAGAGTCCAAGCAACGGTCCAGAAAAAAAATGTAGATGGAATTGTTTATTTACTTAAACTTTGAACACGTCTCCCACTCCCTAAAACTCTTCCCGAATAATTTACAGCCAGAGAAGTTTGTGTATGTGTGTGTGTGTGTGTGTGTGTGTGTGTGTGTGTGTGTGTGTGTGTTGTTTTTTTAATGATTACTGCTGTTCAGGTAATTCATCTTGTTGAGGTAAGTGGTTTTCCTTTGTAAAATATTCACATTAAATGTGCTTCATTTGCACAGCATAATGTAAAACATCATTGGTCTGACTGTCCAGGGAAATATGCAAAATATCGTATTTTTGGTTTGTGCAATTTTAGTTTGATTTACTTGATGCATAAGCATAAACTAATTAGCAGATGATGGTGGAGTAAGCTTACTGGGCCCTATGCAGTTATTGCTCAAGTTGGGACCTCAAACAAGGTTAATGTAGACATAATAAACATGAAACCACTGTTTAACTAATATTTGAAAGAATTTCTATATTAAATGTTGGTGCAAAAATAGATGTTAAAAGTTGGCCCTGTCCACACAATGGCAATGGTTTGTGAGTTAATCTGGACTTGACTCATTATGTTCACTATGCAAGTATATATGCACATTTTTCTCACACAGACCTAGTCTGGAGAAATGGTGGTAGCATTAGTGGTACTGTAACTCAGTGGTTAAGACATTGAACTTGGAAGGTACTACTGAGTTGTATAAATGAGATAAATGTAGGTTGAATAAGGGCGTACTGTATTCCAAGTGCCAGAAATGAAGTCAACTGAGTGGCTTAATTAAAAAAAAAAAAAAAGTCACATTTATGCTATAGAATTATATTAGTTATTTGTCATAAGTTAGGGAACGTTTACTAGGTTTGTTTTACAGTGTTCACATAATGCAAATTAAAGAAAAAGTATAAATAATCTTGATGTTACAGGGCATAAAACGGTTGTACATTTTCAGTTGTCTGAAATCTAAAAGCATAAAAAGCACAGAGACTTTTCATATTAGAGAAGCTCTTCTGTATGTCTCAAGTTACTCGCTTATTGGGACTTTATTGTGATCAATTCTATTCAAAGGTTTTATGTATTGTGGGTTTATAGACCTGAAAATTGGAATGTGTATTTCTGACTGGTCATAATGTGAGTCCATTATTATTATTATTATTATTATTATTATTATTATTATTATCCTCATCATCGTTTATCGCAGTGACATCATTACAGATATCTGCAACATAATTTTGTCAAGTCAAAACTCTATTTTAAGATATCTGTAATTACATTTTGACTAAGAAGAATGAAAGATATCTATGGCAAGCAGTTTTAACATTTAATGGCTAGTCTGGATATGTATTATAGATATCCGTAACTCAGTTCTGCCTAGTCAAAATGAAAATTTCAGATATCCACAATGTCATTCCTCCTAGGACGAATGACGTCACTTTTCCCATTCATGTCTATGGAGTTTCCCTTTACAGATATATTTAATTCAGTTGTAGATATCCGCGATGTGTAATGTGGATATCTACAACTAAATTATGACTATCCATAATTCCGGTTAGAGATATCTACAATTTAATTCGGACTAGTCACAATTTCGTGTGTTTTACAGTGAAGGAAGGATTGACGCCGACCGGAAGTTTCGTCACAGGGATTCGTGGATAGTTTACGGATGACAGCGACACCTGCAGGACGGTCAAAGCTCGTTATTAATCATAGATATATACACTAGATGTCGCCTTGTATAGGGCAGTACATTGGAGCAAATGCGTCAACTGAGCCGCCATCTTGGTACAGGGGACCCCCTCATCTTAATGCATTAGCGTCAATGTAGGCAAAGAAATAAAATCACCATAAATCGTCATGAATGCGATTTCTAGTTTTTTTGGTTCGTTCCAAAGGTCAGACATGTATTTATCATTAAGTCCAGAGAAAATTTAAGGTTTTGATATTAAGATAATCTACTTTATCACAATATAATGCATAGTGCTAGTAGGTGTAAGTTTATTAGTTACATTCTTCCACTTGAGTAAACTTCAAATGAACAATCACATACTTACCTTATAGCCTACTGCATACAACACTGCTACAATGGTGTGACTATACATGTTCATTTAAACATTTAAATTACACAAAGCAATTTGCAGGTGGAAGCAAATCACAAATTTGAGAGGAACATTATGTGAAAGTTAGTTAGTTGAGATGCCAAAGACTGTTGAATCTTTTATTTATTCTTTTCCCGCAATACTTTTGCCACATTAAATAAGTATGTACTAAAGTCACATAAACCAAAAAAAACACAAAGTTTGACTTTGAGGCTGAACTGCCAAACTAACTGGTGACATCTTTCCAGGACTGTTAGCTGAATTAACCATTAAAAAAAAAAGTGTTTAGTGCTGCAACTGCAACTGTCTCTGTTTATCACTTGGGAATCTACAACTTAATTACAAAAACACAAATATCATATAAATGCAATAAAAACAAAACAAATATAAACAGCAAGTCATATTATACATTTTTTTTAATTTTAATTAACATACGATAAAAAATAATCCAAACCCTTTTCAGGCATAACGTCATTAAATATGTCTTTGAGTGAAGTAACTGTATAAAAGAGCATTCTGTTTGTGTTAAGTCCAGGACAATCTAATAAAATACGTTTGACAGATAAGGGAATCTTACAAAACATACATAAAGTTGGGTTTTCACCTTTAAGCAAAAAAGCATGGGTCAATTTTTAACTTCCTTATTAAGAGCTTCTGAATCTACAAACATTGTCTGTTTTCCTAACTGTCAAAAACTAATGAGTAACTAGCCTGGATTAGCTGTGGTCGTTAACCAAGGACTGAAACAAACTAACGGAACAAGAAATATAATTTCCTAACATTCAATATCATAAAACACATTTTCACTTGTGAAATGTAATCCCTTGCTGTCTGGTTTTTAGATTTCTTTCGTTTGAACAACCATATGCAGCACAGAAGTCCGGCATCGTCCATGCATTTGATGTAAAGGAGCACCGTACAAAGATGGCGGCGGTTTTGACGCATTTTTAGGACCCCAAGGCGACATCTAGGTTAAAGATATCTATGGTTATTAATTATGTCTCATTTGCTTAAGTCAGGGACGTCATATAAGCATCATAATGGGATTTATTGGGCGTGTACATTAACACGCTCAAGACATTTCAATATTCAAACTTTGCCATATTTTGCACTGTGATATTTGCCAGTTGTTTTCTCATATTTTGCATAAATCAATGAAGTGTATGGCTTTTATTCAGGATTTCTTCAATAAACCTAACATATAGTTATATGTTTGATGTATATAGTCTGATGTATTTTGCACTGTGACATTTTCAACACTGTAATTGCATGGAATTCTTAAAGTTTGTTTCATCAAAAGTATACTTGTGTGAGAATGCTTTGTCTTTTATTACATTTATTACATATCTTATGCCTAAACCTCAAAATTTCTGAGGTTGATGAAAAGCATCTTTTATATTTCTGCAGCTATAAATTCAACATTCTTTGCTATCATAGTTGTACTGTAGTCATTTCCTTATTGATAGTGATCTGACAGTTATTAATACCCACCTAAATGTGGCAAGAACTGAATGAGCATTATTGTGAAAGGCTAGTGTTCATGATAAATGATGTTCTGCCTTTTACTTGGCCGAGCAGAGGGGCATCAGGCATCACCTTCTGTCTATACAGTAGAGTTCACGTTATTTCCGAGATCACAATCAAGCCAATTGTATCCAAGATAACAAGATTTGCACAGATCTGGGTACATGAGAACGCAATAAAGATAATAACTTATGCATGCTGTGTATAATAATTTTATATGCTATAGCTGGGGTTAGAAGTATAACAAACTTTAACTCAAAAAGTCAATTTACAGGTAAATTAATAAAGATAATTAATAAATTTATTAGGGGGCACGGTGTCTTAGTGGTTAGCACGTTTGCCTCACACCTCCAGGATCGGGGTTCGATTCCCGCCTCCTCCTTGTGTGTGTGGAGTTTGCATGTTCTCCCCGTGCCTCGGGGGTTTCCTCCGGGTACTCCGGTTTCCTCCCCCGGTCCAAAGACATGCATGGTAGGTTGATTGGCATCTCTGGAAAATTGTCCCTAGTGTGTGATTGCGTGAGTGAATGAGAGTGTGTGTGTGTGCCCTGTGATGGGTTGGCACTCCGTCCAGGGTGTATCCTGCCTTGATGCCCGATGATGCCTGAGATAGGCACAGGCTCCCCGTGACCCGAGGTAGTTCGGATGAGCAGTAGAAAATGAATGAATGAATAAATTTATTAATAAATTAATAAAGATAAGCCAGTCATTGATTTTGTAAATAGTTACACTGCCCACAACAAGCTTACTTTTGAAATACAACCAACACAGAGCATGCATTAGACATATATAGTCAAATGTTGCAGACCTCAGAATCAGAATCAGAATCAGAAAGATCTTTATGGCCAAGTATGTTTTCACATACAAGGAATTTGTTCTAGTACAGAAGCTCCACAGTGTAAACAGAATGGCATTGACAAGACATGAACACATATATAATATAGACAGTTGTATGTACAGGGGAAAAATGTGCAAATTGAAATATAAATGTGCAAATTGAAATATAAATAAGTATGTGTTTTAAGTAAATAATGTAAGAATAGTGTTGTGTGTTCTGTGTATGTCAAGTGTTCATCAGATGGATTGCCTGAGGGAAGAAACTGGTCCTATGTCTGGTCGTTCTGTTGCTCTGTGGCAACAGTTCGAAGAGTGAGTGTGCTGGGTGTGAGGGGTCCAGAGTGATTGTCTTTGCCCTTTTGCTCACTCTGGAGAAATACAGATCTTGGAGAGTGGGGAGAGTTGTGCCAGATTATTTTATTTAATGCCATGTCAGCAATCAAAAGCTATTTTCATGGCAAAATTCAAATTACAAAAACACAAATATCATATAAATGCAATAAAAACAAAACAAATATAAACAGCAAGTCATATTATACAATTTTTTATTTTAATTAACATACGATAAAAAATAATCCAAACCCTTTTCAGGCATAACGTCATTAAATATGTCTTTAAGTGAATTAACTGTATAAAAGAGCATTCTGCTTGTGTTAAGTCCAGGACAATCTAATAAAATACGTTTGACAGATAAGGGAATCTTACAAAACATACATAAAGTTGGGTTTTCACCTTTAAGCAAAAAAGCATGAGTCAATTTTTAACTTCCTTATTAAGAGCTTCGGAATCTACAAACATTGTCTGTTTTCCTAACTGTCAAAAACTAATGAGTAACTAGCATGGATTAGCTGTGGTCGTTAACCAAGGACTGAAACAAACTAACGGAACAAGAAATATAATTTCCTAACATTCAATATCATAAAACACATTCTCACTTGTGAAATGTAATCCCTTGCCCCAATGATTCGCTCAGCAGTCCGGACTACCCTCTGTAGTCTTCTGAGGTCAGATTGGGTGGCTGAGCTGAACCAAACAGTCACTGAAGTGCAGAGGATGGATTTGATGATGGCAGTGTAGAACTGTTTCAGCAGATCCTGTGGCAGGTTGAACTTCCTCAGTTGGCAAAGGAAGTACAACCGCTGCTAAGCTTTTTCACAATGGAGTCAATGTGAATGTCCCACTTCAGGTCCTGGGAGATTGTGGTTCCCAGGAATCTGAATATCTCCACTGCTGTAACAATGCTGTCCATGATGTTGAGTGGGGGGAGAGCAGGGGGGTTTCTCCTGAAGTCCATGATCATCTCCACTGTCTTGAGCGTGTTCAGCTCCAGGTTGTTAAGACAGCCAGCTGTTCAACCTCCAGTCTGTATGCAGACTCGTCACCTTCCTGGATGAGGCCTATCAGTGTGGTGTTGTTTGCAAACTTGATTTGACTGATTTTTCTATGACAGAAAAGAATGCATTGAGCATAAAGAAGATGTTTGATTCTATATCAACTCAACACATACTCTCTCTCACTCTCATTTTCTACCGCTTATCCGAACTACCTCGGGTTACGGGGAGCCTGTGCCTATCTCAGGCGTCATGGGGCATCAAGGCAGGATACACCCTGGACGGAGTGCCAACCCATCGCAGGGCACACACACACACACACACACACTCTCATTCACTCACTCACGCACTCACACACTAGGGACAATTTTCCAGAGATGCCAATCAACCTACCATGCATGTCTTTGGACCGGGGGAGGAAACCGGAGTACCCTCAACACATACTGTGAATTATAAAATAACTGATCAATAATTTGAAACTTCATTTGTAAACTCTAAGAGTAAATTGAAAGATGTTCTGCTCGTAGTACTTCAAAATGATGCTGAAAGGACTACTATATACAATCACTGTCCACTTTAATAGGAACAACTATAGATCTGCTCATTTATGCAGTTGACTAAACAGCCAATCCTGTGGCAGAAGCACAATGCATGAAATCATGTGATCTCTGTAACGGTGTCAGGGACGTTGGTGTCAGATAGGGTTGGTTCAGGTATTTTAGAAAATCTAGGATTTCACACACAATGGTCTATAGATTTTATTGAGTTCTAATGCAATGAGAGTATATGCACCTGTCTTAACATCTACCGTCTAGTAGATCAAGTAATGTGGTGTCAAGGACAGAATTGGTTCTAAAGACCACACTGAGATGCTTGGAGATAAGAGCATGATTTCTTAACCGCACTTTGTTCTAGTGTCTCACATGTACCAATTTCACATTTCCATAGCCAGTTATATTTCTGCATTCAGACTGAGTTCTTTTCAGGAAGCTAACAAAGTGCAATAGCAGCCAGTAACTTCCATATGCACAACCACTAATATTATAATGCATTGTATGCATTACTGTTGGATATTTTAAAGCCTATGTTGGCGTGCATTTACACGCTACCCTCACCACTATTGACTCATGCTTCTGAGATAAGGCTAATAAATTTAGTCAACATTGACACCTGAGATGCAGCATTTTAAATTACCTCTGAGGTTGCTACTTACCAACATTTTTGAGATTTCAGATGAAGTAAATCTACATATGTCAGTGTGTGGCCACTTTTAGTTCCATGGCTGCATATATAATCAAGGCAAAAAGGCTTGCATAGCATGCGGGTCAAATTTCATGCAAAGAAACTGCACAGTCTGTGCCGAAGTCAAATGGTTCTTCTTGTAATTGACTTTCCTTGCATACAATAATTCTGTCTGCCGAGGTCAGTGTTTATCAAATTTGGATCTGTGATCGTTTTTTCTTTCAGTTTGAAGGTGTTGGAAATTGCAACCCACTCTTTTCAAGTTTTATATTTATTACTGAGTTTGTTATAGTTATTAAGCAGTTTGTATTGATGTAATATAGTGAAATCCAAAGATGAATAACTCAAAAGTAAGTATGACTTTAAACACTGTCAAATTTGATGTTTTCTGTCAGAAGCAATTTAAAAAATATAAATATCTATGGTTGGGGGGAAAAAAGGCAAATTATGATTGCACTAATTTAAATAGCGTGTTATGAGCCTAATATTTAAATGGTTGGTGTGTGATCAGGAAGGTTCTGTTAAACATGTATAACATGGAAGGGGATTCTGTAAGATGCAAAAGATAGACAAAGACGTCTTTAACCAAAAGTCCTCGAGCTCTCACGCCCCATGTGGTCTGACTGCCTTAGTTCTTCCCCATACACTTACACATACTCATACACACCATCTTTACCGTCTCTGTTTTAAGTTACAACAAATCTTCACCCTACTCGCTTATTAACAAGGCGGTTTACACACTGTTTTCACCTGCTCCTCTACACATTTCAACACACTCACAGTGATAGCTCAGACACCCCCCACCCACGTGACAGAACTCTACAGATATGCACGAGGCGGCTTCGCGATGGCAGTTCAGATGTGCTCCAGACTGACACCTGTGTGTTCATGAAGACAAAAGCACAGGTGTTTAATAATTAAAAAAAAAATGGTAATAACGGCTTTACAAGAATGACTGCGATGCTACACTGAATGTTGTCGGCTTTGTTGTGCTCTTATCTTAAGATTTCTACAATTTAATCGGGTGAGTAGTCGGAAGTCCGCTAATTTTGTTTTAATATGAAAGATTTAATCAGTTTTTTCAGGTGTTTAGTCTGCCAAAGTATAAGACAAGAATCTATTGTACAGATTTCGTGTAATAATAAGTAGCTACATGCTAGCCTTCCTCTAAATTTAGCGTCTTGTTTACTGTAACTGCTCAAATCCGGAACTTCTTGTTTCTTTTTGACTAGAACGCAGCAGCAGGTCAGAAACCACAACAGTCTGTTAAAACAGTTCTAAGATCCACTTAATGCCACAGTATAAAAGTCCAAATACCGGTGCTGTTGAATGTCACAGACCGGTTTAATTGTGTGCACATCCTCAGTGTCAAAATAAGAGTCCTCCTGTTGTGGACATGGTCGTTTTTGTGCTTTTTATTATCTAGCTAATAAATGTAAAATAATATGCCCGTGAACAAATTTTGCATTTTTATGCTGATTTTAAAGCCTATTGTCGTATTTGATGGTAAATTATTAGCCGAAAATGCTGTTACAATTCAATTATCATAAATTCTCAGTGTACAGTGAGCAAAACCATCACTTCAGTCTCTCACATTTTCTTCTATCTGTATCTGTATTTAGCCTAAACTACCGGTCATTGACTGTCTGAATACGGACTGAATAAAATAAACAAACCCTTTATAGTGAAATATCTTTTCCAACTTGGGCAAATACTGAGCACAAAGACAGTAAAAACTACCTGGCATTCAAGCAGTGAAATGTTGTATTAAAGGTGCAATAGCCCATATTGTTCGGTTCTTACTAGTAAAAACAATATGATATAATATACAATTTCAGAGCAGTTGTATAATGTAGATAGTGAAAACATTGTTTGTGTTTGGATTATTTTATGGACACAACCAATAACCTGTCACATCCTCAAGAATCACTTTGAGAAATTACATATTTAATAGAAATTAATATCCACTTGAACTGATGTAATGACCGTTCTAATGGTAACTTTATCTTGCCCCAGCATATGTTTTTATGGGGGGAAAAAAATAATTCAGCTCCACCTATTTAGCCATTAGAGAATTTTTGTTTTTCAAATTCACATTTAATTTATTCCTTTGTTCACTATGCCTTTGGGAATGTTGCGGATGAATTGAGGGGGTCAGTACGTAGCACTGGTTAGTTAATTCTACAATTGGGACTTTTTTCTTCTGAATTAAAAAGCTATTCACCACCTACAAGTGATTTGATCAGTTTTGCGCTTTTAGTGACAGACTGGTCAACCTGATGTTTGTGACTGACGTTTTTCAGGTAAGCCTCTGACAGAGATTGCTCACCATGATTTTTAAAACTGCAAGGTTTTTCAAAGTTTAAGCCTGATATTCACACGTGCTTGTTTAACAATTGTAAAATTTCCCATTAAACTTAAGACTGTGTTTGTCTTGAAATTAACTGCTTGGACTTAAGACTCAGGAGAGATTCATCCAAAATTTGTACCATATCTGATTTAGTCCGGTGAATTAACCTAATCTCATCGGCGCCGATGATTAATCGAAAAATCCTTGCTAGTTACTCAAAGTTACTTCCATCAGACTTTGACAGATTTTGGAAGTAACACATCACCCTGATAGCATATGATAGAAGCACATTTGCCACCTCATGTAGCCACTTAATGACAGTGACATTTATGAACATACCCAAATCCAGCTGCATAAAACAACCATGGATCACTTTTGACCACATAAGACAACACCTCAGGAATATTTAGAGCAGTCTGCTGGACTGGCCTGGCATTTCTGGCCTTGCACTCATTGAAAGGACTTGTCTCAGCCGTGTCTAACCAAAGGCATATACTGATTGATTATTTAAAGAGGTTATGAGTGAGGTTAGTGGAACAAAGATTATGTGAAGAACTTTGGTTAATTTGTTAAAGCTTCTTTCCCCATGTGCACAAAGAACACAAATATGCAAAAACAAAAGAATTTGCATGTAGCTTTTTTGAACATGATTTTACTATATGCTCATAAGCTGTGGAATTTCCCAGGCCTAGTGAGCAATAAACAATTAGACCTTTGCAGCTGGTGTTTTTTTATTTTGAGGAGTTTCAGGTATGATTTTTATGAAGTGGCCTTCTCTTAATCTGTAATTAGTTTTTTAACGATGACTTTTATATGGTTATAACACACTTTTCCATATGAAAGAATGAATAATATACAAATGTAAAGTATTTCAATCTAGATTTGTAATCATGTGAGTAAATACTTTAAGAATTTCCTTCTTCCTCTTTTTTTTCACCATTCCACAGAAGTGATGGCTATGCAGCAGGACAAAAAACACCAGCCAGATGGGCATGAGGAAGCCCCAGATGGAGGTTGGGGCTGGGTGGTGGTTTTTGTACTCTTCATGGTTTCAGCCTTAGTTTTTGGGCTCATTCGCAGTCTGGGGGTTTTCTTTGTGGAGTTTGTGCAGTACTTTGAGGAAAGCGCTCAGGCTGTTTCCTGGATAACTTCCATAGGAGTGGCCATGCAGCAGTTACTGAGTGAGTGAAACTACATGTATATGTAGATATGAATAGATTTATCTGTAAATAATTCATATATGTTTTTACACAGGATATGTGTCCTTCATGAGTATTGTGTCAAAGTTAGAACATGTTCATACCATGCTCATGCTCCTCGGTGTGTAGATTTATGTATAAGTAAATGAACTATCTAATTGCACTAACTAACTAAACCTTGACTTTAAACCATACTGAATTTAAATTATGTAGTATATAACTGATTATGCAGTTTTAGAGTATATAGAACATACTGTCAAGATTAAAAAGTTTATCTTTTATGTTTACAGCTTTGATCAAATGCCTTTATCCATAACAACTTATAGTATCTCAATCGAAAACATCCTCCTGCTAGTTCTCTAAGTCAGGGACTAAGAACACTAATTTTAGAAAATTTTTGAAAATGAGTCCTTGTATATTATTGGCATCAATTAAAGAGCCTGAAATCTAAATAAAGGGAGCCGACACAAACCCATACATTAAAAGAAATAAAACTAATCATTATAAATTGAGGATGGGTCTGTCTGTCTGTCTGTGCATAGCCAAGCCATAAACAAATTCCTCAGCTGATGGATTATTTTAGCATTCACTTATAATTATTAGTATTACACTATCTTATTAGATATTGAATTTGTTTATCAATGAGTTATTTTCACTCCTGCCTTTCAGCTTGTAGCTATGCTTTTCATTTTGAGTCAAAATAACGTCCACTTCTGCTTTTGAGTCTTTACAATCATTGTTTGTTTCAAGTCTAAAGAAAGTTCTCATTTGCATTTCAGTGTTTACACTCATTGTTTATTTGGTGCTTCAAACTGTCTGTTTATTTGAACTTTTATGAAAAAATGAGGCCTATTGTTTGTCAGGGAGAAAAGGATCAGTACAACTATAGAGTTATACAGTTAGTGATCTTTGGTAAATAAGCTTAATTAAACATGTGTTTGTATAGGTCCCGTAGGCACTGCTGCTTGTAATGCATATGGGGCTCGTCCTGTTGTTATGATGGGAGGCTTTCTTTCTGGACTAGGATTCATTCTGGCTTCTCAGGCTACAACGCTCACACACCTCTACCTGACCATGGGACTCATTTCAGGTAACCAGTTGCATGCATGCACGCATATATATATATATATATATATATATGTGTGTGTGTGTGTGTGTGTGTGTGTGTGTATATGTATATGTGTGTGTGTGTGTGTGTGTGTATATGTATATGTAATTATCTTCCTCATACTCTTGTCACCCTCTCTCTTTAGGGTCAGGCTGGGCTCTAGTCTTCACCCCTACAATAGCCTCTGTGATGCAGTATTTCAGCACACGCCGTTCTCTAGCTATGGGTCTTGGCTTCACAGGTGTTGGTTTATCCTCCTTTGCATTTTCTCCATTTTTTCAATACCTGGTACAGGTGTATGGGTGGCGTGGAGCACTCCTGATTCTCGGCGGTCTCAGCCTAAACATTGTGGCCAGCGGTGCCCTTATTCGACCACTCAGACCCAGTAAAGTTTTAGAAAAGGTAATTATTTTTTAATATAAATATTCATTGCTAAAATGATCACCAGGTGGAAGAGATTTTTTTTTAAAAGTTAAGGTGATTCGTTTTGGAATCTGGGACCCGGTTAGGGCTCTTAGCACAATTTATGTGACTCAAGACTCATTTTTTAATGGACACATGGAAATATGAATTAAATAGAGTCTTTTATCATGATACTTAATCCTGTACAAGCATAATCTGTTCAAATATAATCTCTGTATCTCTTTACATTAGATAACCTTACGCACCTGAGCTAGGCAGAGCATCTGTCCTATTTTAGCAACATAGTTGGCAGATGTTTAAATGAATAAAAATGTTGTAGGCTTTGCCATTCTGTTGTTGATGAACACCATCATTTCCTTCTTTTCTTCTAATTCCCAGAGTAAAAGTGACGGCTGTATGCCTTTCATTTCCCGTACCTCAGAGTATTTTGAGCTGTCGCTGCTCATGCACAGAGGCTTCCTCACCTACAGCTTGGCCGTCACATGCTTCAATGCTGGGTACTTTATTCCATATGTCCACCTTGTGGCACACAGCCGCCTTGTGGGCTTCAGCGAATTCCAGGCTGCATTTGTCATTTCCAGCACGGGTGTGACAGACATTTTGGGGCGTGTAGTGTCTGGCTGGGTCTCAGATTTGCCCTGTGTGCGCTCGCTCCACCTACTGACAATATGGACGGCCTTAGTGGGGCTGTTCCTCCTGCTGCTGCCCCTCTGCTCAATGCAAGGGAACTATGGTGGTCTGCTGGCAGTCAGCCTGGCATATGGCTTCTCTGCCGGTGCTATGACCCCACTGGTGTTTTCGGTGGTGCCAGAGATTGTGGGTATGGAACGCATGGTTGGTGCACTTGGACTCCTTCAGCTTATTGAGAGCATCGGAGGCCTCCTTGGAGCGCCACTGTCAGGTGAGCAGCCTTATTTTTAAAATCTAGAATGGTTACTGTACCAGCTAGTTATTGAAGAAAGTTTGTACTGCTTTAGTTCATGATATATGTCCCTTGCTATTACCATTAGCACTGGTGTAACCGTAGCATTTTAACTGAATTAAGGTTCAGGATGATTTACTCGAATGTTATGATATTTTTTGTAATTATTTCTCTCTGTGTCTCTCTGCTTCCATCTCAGGCTGGTTAAGGGACATCACAGGTTCTTACATATGGTCCTTTGTGCTAGCCAGTGGATTTCTCCTTGCAGGTACCATAATAACAGTGCTTCTTCCCAATTTCTGCTCCTGTACTGACCCCCCACCCCTATCACCAAAGAGGAAGACCAAAAATGAGTTCACAGAAGATGAGTTACTCAAGAAGGTTTTATCCTCAGACTCTACAGAGAATATTCAAAACACTGGCAGTATAGAAACACTCCCATCTCAGTACCACATAGAACCTGGTTTGGACGTGGAAGGCACACCTGTAAGAGTAGACTGGACAAAAGATGGGGCTACTTGCTGATTGGAGCAGCAGTATGAGCTTGCCACGGGAATTATATTGACCAAGGATACTGATTTTATGCTGCTTATTCTTTTGCTGTCAAAACAAAAACTAATTGTGACACATTTATAGTCAAAAACAGTCAGTAGCAGGTAAATGTGCACTAGTCAGCAAGAACGTCATCAAAAATGTATACCACCTTAGTTACATAGGAATAATAATCAAGCAAGAAAACTGCTCCAGTTTTAAGGGCAGACAGACTTGTCTTGGTGGAAACTTTATAATTCTTATTTTTTGAATTTATTAATTCTTATTTTTTTCACAATGATCATAGAATCCACAATAAACATGGACCAAATCACATTTCCCCCAAATTATTGATTTGCTGGCAGATTATTGGACATATCGCTGAACATTTCTCACTAAACTGATTTGTCCAGCCAGAGTCAGTCTGTAACACACATGCCATTGTTCTGTACAGCAAAAGAGTAGATCATGTGCCAACATTTGTTCTGCATTTGGAAATGTTCTGCATTTAATGCACAGTAGACTCTGTTACAAAGAGAAAGACTGAAATGCTACAGTACACCGGTGGTTCCACGAAGCAGGCCAGAGATCAGCTGCATGGGGCCTGTTCTTGTGTAGTAATTGTGGTCACTGAGCTCCATTATGCACTTCAGCCTTTGAAGTTATCTACTCACACAGATAGATGTGTTTTTTATGTTAGTATCTATTTTGAAGAAGAATTTGCAGCACTGCATGTTTCAGTAGCTTGCTACCAGAGTAGACTGGACCAGCATCAGGAAGACATATTTTTTCACAGCATAAAAGACAAATATTTTTACACAGTGTAATTGTTTAATTCTGAATGTCCTGTTCAGTACTCGCAGAAATCACATCTGAATGTATCAGCATACATTTGCACTATATTTTCAAACTGAAACCTTTTTATTTGCTGTCAACTTGAAAAAAGAAATGCTGCATTTTTGGTCAGAACTTGAGGCATGTAGACATGCTGTGAAGATGACCTTTACCCTGGCATTAGCAGAGGCACGTTCAGGGGAGAGTCTATAGCTGTGCAACTACAGAATTTATTTCTTCTTTCTAATAAGACTTTGCAAATTCCTATTCTATAATAACATGCATTTTATTACATACACATTATGCTGATTTACTTTAGGTTTTGTTTTGTAAAATGAAATATTTCTATCCTTTGGTCAGATGGTGGAGTATATTTACTTTGCCTAAGAAGTACATCATGGTGTGTTGGATTATTGTTTGAGCTTTTTTACATTACCCAGTTGGCTTGATAAGAAAGACATTTAACATAGAAGTTTCATGGCATGATGGTCTTTTAAGGACACTTAAATTGTGGCATTATAGAAATGTTCAAAGCTTTTTTTTCCAGTTAGGAGTATTCTACAAAAACAGGAAAAATACAAAATATATGCTGATGGTTTGGGTTATAAATAAGGTTTAAATGTGCATTTGGTTTAACCTGAACAATTACAATTACTTAATCATTAAACACTTCAAGAGTATTAATCATTTTGACCACCTTAACATCCCTTTGGACCACTGATATTGCTTAAAGATGAACAGATGAAGCTTTTTCTAGTTGGGCGTCTTATTCAACCTTATAAAAAACTTTGGTTAGATACATGAGTACACTTGTACATATTTAGCCAGACACACTTGTTACTGGTATTTTACGTTAGTGGATGAGAAAAGTCTGTAACTCATTGAACATTACTCCAGCTTCTCTGAAGTCACTGTGACAAATCTGCTCATCAAATTAATCATTAAGTGTGCTGAATGACCAAGCGAAGCTAAGCTGATTATATTTCAGCAGTTAGTCTCAGAGTCCATGCACATTATATTTTACTATCCTATGTCTTACTATTTATTGTCTTACTATTTATTGTCCATGATTTAAAAAAGACAAGGTTATTTATATAGTATAAAGGGACTGGATTCTATCAGATCAGAGTCCACTTCTGGTGTGCATCCTAAGAACATTTTAACGGTGTCATTTCTTTTGCTTTGAGTATTTAATAATGAACATATGAGCAATAATCCACTCCATTGATTAGCACATACTGCAAATCAGCACATATAGAAGCTGAGTAAAATAAACATGGCTGTATCACGAACACATACCGAAACCTCTGGCTTAAAAAAATAAATCATAAACTTCTTCGATGATCACTGTTGCAATGTGCATGCTTGCTGCTATTGTTATAGCAGGAGTATATTTAATTTGTTGTAAATCCTTACTTTTTAGTATTATTCAGTATATTATCATTTGGATTTGAAAGTTTTTCTGTGCATTACTAGCTAATGAATTAGGATTCATTTGTTGTCTTTTTTTTTTTAAGAGTTTCATTAAACAAACTTCAGAGAGCATGGAATTCAGTTGATGTTTAAAATAGCCGAGTGGTTTCATCCCTGGCTGATGATGATGTCATGTGCTGCTGCTTTGGATTAATTTGTGTTTATTTCTAAGATCATGACTACACTTGATTACTGTTTTAAAAGTTTCATAAAAGTTTCATAATTTAAATAAAATTGATCAAAAAAAAATCTTTTGTTAAATTTCATTCTAGTAAATTTTACACTAAAAAAAAGCTTGACTCATTAGGGAGGTTGTTGTCTGCAACAATATATCTGTATAATGACCACTTCTGGTACATCTCTGGCTAAAAGGAGGCACATGAGCAAAATTTTATTTTTGTTCCGTTTCTCTGGAAATATCATGTATAAATCTTTAGTTTCTCTTAAAAAGACATGCATACATATCACAATGTTCACATAAAGAATTTGGAAGATTTTTTTCAGTTCCTTATCATGACCGAAATTACAAAACACTTGCGGGGCATTACCAGTTTTTTTATATGACTAATGCATGGTTTGAAAAAGAAGCTGATTTCCCAGAATGTGGAATTAAAACAGAAACCATTCAAAAACTGAGGGATATCAGATATCTCTCAAAACATACAACACAAACATGCTGTATTGCTTTAATAAAAAAAAATCAGAATGATCAGAATAATTTGATGAGACAGTCAAGTGTTACTGTTACACAGTCCAGTGAACGCCGATGATCACAGCGCAAAGCTAGAACTACAGCAGTGCAGCTGAATAACTAAACTGAAACAAGCTGCACATTATGGCCTATTGACCTAATGGGGCTTAGGCTCAAAGATCAAGGATGATACAATCCCTTACTGATTTCTTTGTGTGTGTCACTGCCAGGTGATGACAAAGCAGAAAACTAAACACACTTATGAAATATGAAGGTTATGAAATACGAAAACCAGCCAAATGTCTGTATATTAAATATAGTGAGAGAAACAGGTACAGTCTTCCACCTGGGGGGTTATGGAATTTTAATGTCAGTACTGCGCCGTTTCAGCTTCTCAGGGTTGTTGGAAGCCATTTGGGAGAAATCCCTAAAGATATCATGATAGGTCTCATCACCTGGGGAGAGAGAGAGAGAGAGAGAGAAACAGAAAGGGTTGAATTAATGCTCATACTGATTCCTGCAATTTTATACATCATATTTGTCCTAAACATTTTTCTAACATCAGGTTATATGGCTGTTGAATACTCTACTCCAGTTCTACCAATACACTGATCTTCATGGATTTAATTTCCTCAACTTTCGCACAAAGTCAAAGTGCTTGGTTGATTAGATTGATGAGATTATTCAAGAATAATGGTTTCAAAATTTTAAGGCAGCATGTCCCCAGGACTGAAGTTAATTCTGTCTTTAGAAGAATACACTGGTGTACACTGCATCCAGTTCACTGTGCTATGCATATACTAGAGACTTGATACTCTCCACCTTCTTGTATAACTATCCCTTCTTTATAAAGTATTCCGTTACCGATGTAGTAAATATGTCAACGGCATGAAAAGGAACATGATTGTAAAAACATGCACAGAAAACGCAGACACGGATTGACACACACACACACACACACATTTAACGGCACCTTTAATACAAGAGATGTTGTATTAAATGTTAGTGTTAAAGAAAATCCAGGCATCACTGCAACATAAGCACCTTTGATTTCCTTTTCCTGCTCGCCTAAAATTGTGGAAAACTGGAAAGACGAAAGACTAAAAGCAGCATGCAACATTTAGTGAGTGGGGGAAAAGTTCTGCTTAGGGATGCACTGATCTGACATTAAATATTACTATTGGAACAATACTAAAATGTAAAATCCGACAGGTCGACAGTTGATCAAATTTGTCATTGCACTGACAGGTTTCTTAAAGCATGATTATGACTATGTCAGCATCAGGTATTAGCCAATATACAGAGGTCTCATATCAGTTATATTATAATATCAGTGTATTATTAGTTCAGATTTCAGAGATGAGCAGGAAAGGAGGAAAAGGAAGTAAAGGCACAACAGTCGATTACCTGTGACGCGCAGCGCAGACGACACACTGCAAGCAGTGGAAACTTGGACGTCCATCTCAGGACAAACATAAACACGCACAGAGACAGCGAGACACACGTTTACACAGAGAGACACCGACATACAGACAAGCTGGCATTATGAAGCTTCTCAGCAAAAAAAAAAAAAAAAAAAAAAAAAAAGGTCAGCAAAACTGAAGATATTTACCACAGTGAGTGCTTAACAAGCATCCGCTCAGAGGACAGCCCTAAACAGTTCAGCATTTTTTATTGCTTTCCACCAAAAGTGCATTAGAAGCATGAAACCACAAAGCTTATGGCTATGTGACATCCCTTTCCTGACAGTGTTCCACTGTTTCAAACATCATGTAAACATTTATATAAAATTTACTGAAATATACATAATGTACATAACTACAAACACTGGCTATGTACAATTATACAGGTTGCTAAATTATACATATACACTTTACATTATATTACAAAATAAATGGTTGCTGTAGCTTTCTATGCTGGTGGAAGGACAATAATCCACAATAAAATAATACTTTCCCGCACTCTCTTATGTCCTTTGTTATAAAGTTTCGGTTTGCCCATACAGTATTAGGAGATACGGCAACATTTTTACATTACTAAGATTTACTAAGACCCCAAAAAAGAAATGTGAAGGTTTCAACCATATATTAAAATGACTGCATCCTCGAACAAATTTCAGTAACCTCTAACGTCCCTTGCTGGCTGTAAAGGGAATGGCAATAAAGCCACCTTTAGGATGTTTCACTCAGCCCACCCTCACTGCACTATTCTGCTGAAATGAGGTATGGCTTTTTTGGGACACCAGGAAGAGCTTAGAAGCTCACGTTTGGGTGTGGGGCCCAAGAACTTAAAAGACAAAAGAATTCCATCACATGGAACAGTGGTGTCTAATCGTCTCCAGCAAGGACTGGTGTAGGTGCAGGTTTTCATTCCAACCAAGCAGTAAGTCTACTGAAAGCCAAGATCAGCTAATTAAAGAGGTGGAATCAGGGGTGGCTCCTGCCTGACTGAAATAGGAAACCTGTACCCACACTGGACCTTTGTGTTCTACAGCCTTGCTACAGAATCAACCAGGTAGATTAGGTCAGATTTCTAAACTTCCTGAAGACACCTTTTAGAAAAGTGTACTGTAACATAATTTATCACAGAGTTAACACACAACATTGTCATATCACACAACCCTTGGCACATTTCTGCTGAAAAACCACAGAACTTCATTCAGCAAGACACATTATTGTGATGACAAACTGTGCCATCTATTCATTCTGCCCTCCCAGACCCCACCCACTAAGATGGTTTTTAAAGGCCTGAAAGCCTTTCTTGGTTTGACCAATTAGATCCCCAGACCCGCCTCGCCCAGCACCACCCAGTCCCTCAGAGTGACCTGATTGGGCGAAGCCATCCATCTCCCGCATCTCCTTGTTCATCTTGGCTATTCGGAGGCTGTGAGGAAAAGGAAAGAGAAATTCAGGCATCGTTTATGTCTGTTAACTCTCCGAACTCAAGACCGTAATGTCATGTCTTGATTGTATTTATGTTCTAAAGATTTGCATGGTCATTATTAAGTGAGAGCTCTCATTAGCAAAAGTGTAAGACAGGAAATTCAACAGAAGCAGTGGGTTTTTAAAAGCCACAAGACGTTTTGACAAGTTGAATATTTAAACTTAGCTGAAATGTTTTTTGTCTCATAATCCTCTCAAACTTTGACTTACAGTGTAACAATATCAGCATTGGCACTCTCTACAGCTATGCTGATCGGGTCTTTTTGGCTGATGTCCTTTTTGTTGTAGTCGGCTCCTCTTTTTAGAAACAAACACACCAGCCTGGCACAACACGCGCACACGCGCACACACACACACACACACACACACACACACACACACACACACACACATCAAATACTAGGAACTGCATTTTGGCTCTTAAACTAAAATCTATTAAAGTAAGATAACCCATATGTTTTATAGTGTGTGTATGTGAGTGTGTACCCTGTATGTCCCAGTATAGTAGCGTGGTGTAAGGGTCCTCTTCCATTCGAGTCAGCCTGGTTTACATTAGCGCCATTCTGCAGCAAAAACTCACACGCTGCCAAAGAATTCTGCACAGACAAGGACACATCAGTGTCCCCTATACCTTATAAGCTAACGTGCACATACAAATGTGTGTATGTTAGATAATAACAAACAGTCGACACCACACCGTGCACTTTCACACTGGTCAAATGTCAGTGATATTTCCTGCTACACCACAGTCGCACAGCCCACACTGTGTTCTTTCTGCTCTGCTCATAATGCAGATACCACAAACTGCACAAATACATACATGCACATTTTTATAAACACTTGCTCCCACGTTCATGCACACTCACTCACCACGGTCGCGGCCTGGATAAGAGGCGTTTTGCTTTCCTCTGGCACGTTAACCCAGTTAACATCAGCTCCGTGAGCCAGAGCATCAGCCATAACGGGGAAATGCTGAAGTGCTGCTGAACGGTAGAGCAGAGCACCAGGGTGAAGACCACTCAAGTCCTCCACTTCTTCCTCATCTGTATACACACACACACACACACACACACACACACACACACACACACACACACACACACACACACACACGAGTTAAATACTTCTGCATGAACGTATTTTGAACATCATTATTTATTTAAATATTGTTAAATGTGTGAACAAATCAGTATACTGTATATAATGAAATGATCCATTTCTTGAAATGCTACTAGATTTTAAAACAGCGATGCATAAAGCAAACATCCCGGGAATCCATATTTCTAGATTGTTTTAAAAACTACCAAAACTCTTCCTGAAATACTCCATCATGCTCCAAATCAAATGATTTGATCACTCCACTGATGCTGCAACCCCAAACCATGATACTGGCTTGTACACTCATTACACGATGGATTATATTTATTGAATGTTGTCTCCAGTACAAATGGCTGAGAGACAAAATCTACCTTGTTTAATACTAACACCACATTTATCCCATCATCTGCCAGTGCAATGCAAATGTTTGAAGTCATTTAAATTAGTTGCAATTTTTCTGCTTGTGTGTTTAGTTCCATAGCAAAACATACTGTATATGAAAACACAAATAATATTAAGTCTTCTTAATCACCTGATTCAGCTAAAATCTACAGGAAAATTTGTGAAAATAAATAAATAAATACATAAAATAAAATAGACTTTTCTTTCTGTTGCATTTTGGTTGAAATTTGCACATTTTTCTTCAGTGAACTCTGATGATTCCATCCTACCTTGTCTGAAAAAATGGGATAATCCATTTTACCTCAGTCACGTGAGTATGAAATTTAAACGGTGAATATGTGAACAGTGTTTCTCATAGTACACACATTTTTCAGGAACTCACTATTCCTGTATATTTTCAAGCTTGCAAATAGTGAATAGTTTGCATGAAGCTGCATAAGCTCTTATGAGAGCCCAAAATAGAGAATTACTTGTTTTTAAAACGGGAAGATTCCCATAACCATAAATTCATTTACATTCAATTTCAATCCAGTTTATTTCTACAGCACTTTTCACAATTCCCATTGTCTCACAGAAGTATGGAGACAGAATAAAAGGTTTGAAGTATAAAATTAAGTTTCTATTTATATCTAACAATTTGCCCTAATGAGCAAGAGAGGTGATGGTGGCAAGGAAAAACTCCCTGACAGGAAGAAACCTTAAGAGAAACCAGACTCAGAAGCGAACCTCATCTTCATTTGAGTGACACTGGACAGTAAATAATATAAATTATTTCACTGTATTCCATTAGAATCAGACGACATATGAGATGTATTTGTACATCCTGCTTTTGTGTCTAATAAACGTTAAATGTTCAAATATTTTAATTCTTTAGAAATCTATTTATTAGAAAAAAGTCATCTTGGTCGTGACTTCAGCTTTTGGACTGTAATGGTCATGACATAAGCATGAAACATACAAAAGCAAATGATTCACTTTACATACAGAGCAATAAAAACAAAGCAGTTTGTGTGGGTGTGTGTGTGTGTGTGTGTGGTGAGAGTGAGTGTGAAAGACCTTTATGAGAGCCAGTACTGTTCATTATTTCAGTTGGACTCAGACCTGCAGAGAACATCAGATGAAATGTTAGTTTAGCTTGACTATTTGTCTCGAGGCAAAACAAGCAGATTTACAGATGACAAATTTTCCCTTCCAGCCCTCAGGAGGATTATATTTTAATTTAACCAGTTTTTGTTTGTGTTGGACACAAGCTGGGATGCAGACAACAAACAACCAACTGTAGTCTCTTTATCTCTCTTCATTATTTTACATAAAACACAGTGTATTTATATACACATTTTAAGTATATGTGTGTGTGTGTGTGTGTGTGTGTGTGTGTGTGTGTGTCTAACCTGTGTTCCGTGCCAGGGTGGCTCTGTTGGGTTTGGGTTTGAGAGGAGGACGTTGGATTACTTTGTCTTGTGTTGCTGCTCGATGACGGCGTGCACTGGAGCGGCGCAGTGGTGTCCCACGGCCTGTTTCTGGAAGCTTATGGATGAATTTTTTCTCCACATATTTCGAACGTATCCACGACTCTTTATCCTGCCTGAGGAAATGATAGAAAGCTCTGTTTTATATTCTGTATCACAACACACAATCAGTCCTTTTTCGGCATAACCGACATTCATTCTCGATGTCTTGACAATTTATGCTTATTTGCGTGGCTCACAACACAATTATAACACAAACTCACATTCATGCAACTGATTTATTCTTATGTGCGCCAGAAACAGCCTGCATCACTGTTACCTGTCATTCCTCTCTGATGTGCATGCAGGGAAGAAAAGCATAAAGACATTCAGGGTTTGATTTTTGTGTTGTTTTTTTTAGCAGCCTAATGTACATCTTGTAATGTGTGTGAGGAGACAGCAGAGGGCAGTGGAACAATTCATACAAAACATCTTATCCGAGTCTTAAATTTGTCTTAATTAAACTTGCTGATGCTTTTATCCACAGTGACTAATTACTTAGTTGAGCAGATAAAGGTTCAGGTCCTCACTCAGTGACAGCTTGGTAATGCTGGAATTAGTGAGGACCTCTCCTGGGCACTTAACACCACCCAAATGGTTAAGAAGCGACAACGGTAGTTCCTGAGGATAAGGAAGTTTGGCATGTCATCCAACTGTTTAGCTGCATTATCATGTGGTGTGGCACCACTACTGGTACGGTCTGCATGAAGACTGATGAGAAGATTATCAGAACTCCACTGCCTTTTTGCAGACTATTTACCATCACAATGTTCACAGGAGAGCTACATCCTACCCTCAGGACAGAGGTATAGCAGTGTGAAATGCAGGACTTCCAGATTAAGCAACTACTTCTTCCCCTCAGCTATTAGACTCTTAAATATGCAACCAGCACTGCGGTCACAGACAAGTCTCATCTATTTCATAGAATAGTTGGACAGAATTGTTTCATCTGCCTGCACATTTGTTAATATTATTGTTACTATTTATTCTCATTGCACTGTGTAAATGTTACTGCTGCTACTGTAATCATTGCTTATTTGTAATCATACTGTTGAAGATACTACTATTGTTATGTAGTTGCACTCAATTTGCATGTTACTGTACTACTATGCACATAAGTCAATATTCTATATTTGCGCACATAGATATATGCATCGTGCATATTTCTAGTAGTCTTTACCTCTATTCCTTCAGCTTAGTTTTATTTATGTCTGTGTGTGTGTATGTATGTGTTGCATGTGTCTTGGCATTCACTGTGGATAGCAAAGAAAGAATTTCATTGTACAGGGAAAATTGTTTTCCTCACTGGGCACATGACAATAAACGCTTTGAACTTTGAGTTACAACATTCTCTTTAGTAGCCCAAAGCTTTAACCACAGAGCCACAAGTATAGCTTGACCTGTGACCCAGTCCACAATTTGTTGTCAGTTCAAATGCCAAGTCACCCATGCCATAACCTGAATTTGGTTACAAAATGAGACACACAGCTTCTCAGCTGGTAAACTATGCAATATATCAGCATAATTCCTCACACGTGTGTCT
The DNA here is from genome assembly GCF_030014155.1 of Tachysurus vachellii. Lineage (NCBI taxonomy): Eukaryota > Metazoa > Chordata > Actinopteri > Siluriformes > Bagridae > Tachysurus > Tachysurus vachellii. The sequence goes on along the minus strand of NC_083466.1, from coordinate 18,107,913 downwards.
TCTGATATATAAATGATCTACATTTCTAACACACTTTAAGGCGTAGGAGCAACCAGCAACATTCCCATGAGAGTTTTGTTTGAACTGCCTAATGTCTCTTCAAAGCAATGCTTACCCAAAACCAAAAAAAAAAAGTGTTACCTCTACAGTACATTGGAACTGATGTTCCCACCCCACTCTAAAGAACGGCCTGTGATTTTCACAGATACGATTCCATAATGAAATGGGAATATACCTTTTATTTAGCAAATGTTTGTGTGTGGCTGGTGATGTGGAGTGTAAAACAGGATGCGCTTCATACCTTGGACTGGAAGGGTGTGGTTTCTTTATTGTGATCTCATCAATGCGTGCCTCGTAGATCCGGTTAATGGCAGTGTTTCCCAATTCACACATTAGCTATGCAGGGAAAGAAAGAGAAATGAGACAAGGATGAGTGTGGGAAAGTGTGTGAAGGTGGAAATAATCATGCTCACACCTCATAAACTGACATGAAACTGTGAAAGACACAGTGGGGTGTGTGTGTGTGTGTGTTTTACTTTTATGAGTTCCGGTTCCCATGAGTCCAGAGTTAGAGAGCGTACTTTAGAGAAATGGACACCCAGACTCCTACAGAGCAAGAAAAGATAGGTGATGGGATTTGTATCAGTATAAAAAGATAAAGATTTTATTGCATTTTTATGTTTCTACTGTAGTTGAGCAAAACCACAAGTATAGCCGAAGTATTTGCTTTAAAACTTGTTTCTGGGTTGTGCAGGTGTTTAGCTGCATAAAGAATATAGACAGGGAGTGTAGTGAAGTCAATAAAGCTAGCTGTTTTGAAACCCATCAAAAACAGACACGCTATTCAATGTCTGACTAGAAATCTCAATGCTACTGCAAGATGCAGAGCTTTCTGGGCTGACAGACCTCTCGATTGACAGGCAAGTACAGAAACCTCCTTCTCCTGGATATCTGTGCTCCAAGAATCATCTTTAGCCCATTTATAGCATCTGGGGCATCAGGGAGGAATTGATTTTGTCCTCTAAACAGGTTATTGACAGCTGACAGCATAATCAAATGAACTATTCTTAAAAAAAAAAAAAAATTGTATCTTTAAAATAGTCTTGAATCTGTAGGATGGCTTATATGAAAAATACTACATCAGTGTTTCATTTCAGTTTAATAGAAACGTGTGTTCTGTTTGTCATATTTACTGCTATTCCTCTAGCTATTCTGTAAAAATCTGTCCTTCTATTTTTTTGTGGTGCTTATGCTACACAGGGTTGCTGGGAACCTGGAGTCTATCCCAGGGGACTTGGGGCTTCAAGGCATGGGACACCCTGGAAGGTGTTACTGAAAATTTTGAGATGCCAACACAGGTTTTTAGGCTGTGGGAGGAAACTGGAGTATGCAGAGAAAACCCATGAAGCATAAGGGAGAACAAGGAAACTGGGGGAGTCAAACCCCAGACCAATAAGCCACTGTTATTAATATTTGGCTATATATTTTCCACACATATAAGAGTAGTATCTTGCCCTTTAGATATGTATGATCTGTGTGTGTGTTACCTGTGTATTCCAGAGCATGTGATACAGAGTGTTATGCCCAGATTAATGGAGGCCCAGTCTGGTCCTGGTTCTCCACAATCACAGCACTGGTTGTTCCCTGGTATAGCCTGCACCTCCTCTAGGGCTTTACAGTCCTTCTGCTCTCCAAATCCCAAATTCACACTGCCTGCTGACACGGAGCTGCAGCGTTCCCTCTGTCACAAACACAAATATACTTGTACAAAGGCCCTTGTTCATCAATGTCACACAGAAACCAGAACAGATCTGACTACACATAACGATGAATCTTGTTACTAAAGATTGTTTGGCACAAATTACGAATCAGCTTCAGCTGCATTTACAAGGTATTTTCAAAGCATGCAACAAGCTATTCAGCTCAGGGGAAAATACATTTCAGTGAAGAGGAGTTAGAGGTGATTTTAGAGGTGACTTTGATTTTGTATAAAGCTGTTAATTGCCAAACTCAGCAAACAACTGCACCTAAGGAACATTAAGGAAACTGGACGTCTATTTACAAGTTTTTATTTATTTGTAAACAGGACAAATTTAACCACATTTATATTTAATTAACCCTTTATTTATAAACTCAGAGGTGAGCCAAAAATTCCATCTAAGAGAGATTGTAAACAAATAAACTGATCATGAGAGCATGAGCCCACTACTAAAAAATAAAACGTGGTTGATTTATTCAAGACATTACTTTTGTACACAACTGAGCCTATTTTTGTAATAATTAAAACATGTTGACCAAAAAAATACAAATCAGAAGTGAAAATAATGCTCACATATTGTTCATACTCTGACCAGAAGTAAGCCAGTTCATACATATAAGCCAGAGGTGAAAAAGAGGAATAAGGAAGCTATCATGGGATTTTGCAAAAGCTCACCATGTGATATGCTTTGACCATGCATATTAATAAGTATTAAGTATTAAACTTATTAAATTAATAAGTTTAATAAAATTAAAGCATAACACCTTTATCATCATCATCATCAGGAGTGTGTGTAGTTTCTTCTCTATAATTTAAGTGGCAGAAAACAACACACACACACAGACAGACAGACAGATAGATAGAGAGAGAGTGAGAGAGTTATTGAAGGAGAGAGAGAGAAGTTTGTAAATTTAATGAACCAGTAGGATACTATTTCATGTTCTATTTTCATTTTCTTCAACAGCAATACTGCATTTCATTTTATACTCCTCGCTGCTGGAACTTCATTTACAAGTTAAAGATTAAAAAATTATCTGTCACCATAAATCACCATGACAAATTGTATGCAAATACTAACTGAAATGATTATTTTGTTAAGAAGCCTAGTAACTGTAACCTAGTAAAATCACATATTTTAACATTCATATTTTCACAAAATTTAGCTGCTTGTTAGAAGTTTAGTATAACAAATGTTAATCCTCTATTAGTTTAATCAAGGTTGACTGTAACCAAGGTCACATATTGGGAAATGGTGCAACAGAAACGTGTTCACCCTATTGTCCAGAAATCACAAGCTGGAACCTGGATGATGCTACAGCTAGCCGTGGCTGAAAGTTAAGGGAAGGAAACTTTTCTGTGCTCTCTGGTTTAGTGATTAGAGTTTTCTCCCTGTCAATCAATGTGACCAATTGCATGTGGAATATGGCAGACAGAACTTTCATTTGAGTGTTACACGTCCCCAGTTAAAGTTGGAAAAAGGGCCAGAAATTGCCAGTTGGAAAGTGTGTGTGTGTGTGTCTTACAGGGCTACATGTGTCCTCTCTCCTCTCCTGAAATGCTGAAGCAATGCTGTTCTGCACAGCGCTCATCCAGCCTTGCTGCTGTCGCTCTGAATCTGCCTGCAATAGACAGCTCCTACTCACACGCACACACGAGACATAAATTTTGGCTCAGTAAATATACACAAACACTTAAGGGCGGCAACATGCAGTTACAGGCACTGTATACATGTACAGATACACATTTTACAAATTCAGCAACCCTTGAACATCTCATTATAATCCGACACCACTGAACACACACTTACTTGGTGGGTGAGACGACTTCAAAGCAGAACCTTCTCTCCTGTTCAGCACACGGTTTCACTGTGCACAGGCGCAAGTCTTCCACCACTACAGTGGGCTGCTCCTAAAAATAGAAACAGATAAAACCACATTTGTGGGTTTAGAAGACAAGTCAAATAGATCTTTGCTGTTCTTCCATACTTGTACATACAGACACAGGGTGTAGGAAGAATTTAAAAAGGGATTTTCTATATAAATGTTTTTGTGTGGTATGTTTTGTGAAAACATGTGCTACATACTTTGAATTTCTTTTGGTACACCAGTTGGTTTTTTTGAATGGAAAACCAGCGCCTACAAAAATCAGGAAGTGAGAAAGCAAGCAATGAAATATGTTCCAGTACGACCATATTTGGGAATATAATAAGAATTTGGTGCCAGCTTAAGACAGAAATATTGAGAATCACAGAACATTCATTACATCAAGTTACAGATTAGAAGTAATTAACACCATAACGAGTTTACATATGTTAATATGAGGCATGTAGGTGATAGCAAGCGAATGCAGGGGGATAGTGAGAAGCTTGAACTTGTGCTGCACCTGCTCCAGGTTTTAAAGGCATTGCTGGCTCTCTTGTACAGGTAGCCCTCCATGGCAATTCCACTGGACGCATCTGGACTGAAATCCAAGACTGACTCATCATAGGATTCATCCTGATAAAAAAAAATATATATATATATCACAAATATTTGTTAGTTTAATATTTGCTACACATTACTTGAATAAAGGACAGTTTGTTTGGTGTGTTTGTGTGACTACCTTTTTCTTAATGTCACCATGTCTCTGCTCCATGTCCCTCTTATCTCTTGCAGAGTTTAGAACTAGTTGTGTGTACTGAGAGAGAGAGAGAGAGAGACGCACACATGCACACACATGCATGAAAGAGAGAATAAAGTGTTATTGATTTAAAATCTGTTTTGCTTAAGATACATCAATGGTGCTACATTACAACAAATTATATTCAACTGAAATTTTGCATTCAATACTTCCAAAAACAGGAAGGAGGAAGTGTTGACATTTGACTTCCTGTCCGGGTCAACAGGTTTGAGAAGAATATATTTTCATTAACTCTCTATTAGCAGAAGGACCTTCTTTTAAAATTCTACAATTTCATAAAATCCAGCTCTCTGAAGAAACTCAGTGATAACTGAAATTCTGATTTTTTTTTAACTAATTCTTCCTTATTCCCAGTGAGCAAGAGAAATCATTTCTATTAAAACATGTAGTATCTCACTTGCTGTGTCTCAATTCGCCTTATTGTACTATGCACTAAAAGTATTTACTTTTCTTTGTGAAGGAAACAAACATACATTTGAGTGTGTAGCAAAAGAGTGTGCAGGTACTGAGACACACTAACATGTCATGTAATGGAAGAACACGTTGCCTAGTTACACACACAGTCACCGTAAAAACAAACTCCTCTTCACTGCATTTTATCTTCTCTTCAATTACTATTATCCTTATAATATATCAGTTAATTTCACCCTTGCAAAAGGAGTTGTGTAATATGTGTAATGTTAGCTGAAAATGTGTGCATGGATACAGACACTGAACGTCTCTCGGAAAAAATAGACTGGGTAACAGACAAGGGTAATGTTTTATAAAATTCACCACTTCCATTAGAAATTACAGCCTTATTCTCTACCTTTTATAGACTGTTAATGTTCTTTTTAAAGTCATCCATGTCTAAAAGTTGATGCACACACATACATATATATACATACACACACACACATATATATACATATATATATATATATGTGTGTGTGTGTGCGTGCGTGCATATATATGATGCATAATATAATCCTCACAGTCAGACTGTCACCATTTCCTGTGAAGGCAGGAAGTTTTGTAGCAGGTTTTTGTGGCTTTTATAGGCCAGTACAAGGTGACTGTGCTTCCTGTCTCAAACGGCTCACTTGTTAGATAACCAAGTCTTTAGAAAACACTTCAGTATAGAAGAATGTTGTGGAGTTGCGAGGGATCTAATGCTTTTGATTTAGAGCTTCAGAGTAATGGCTAATATGGACTTAACACATGGCCTGCTTAATATTACATTTCAAAATATTCTCTAAGATATTTATTTTAATAAAAAAATAGACAAACTTAAGCAACATCCATGAATGGGAGGCACATGACAATATAATGTAATTTACTGTAATGTAACAGTACAGTTTTATATGGGAGATACCCAAGTGGAATGAAGTTTGAAGTTTTCTGCTGTGCTGTGGCTTTAAGCCTTCTGTCATAACTGTTTCTAACCATCTTTATGCCAAATCAGATAAAGATCCTCTCTCAAAAAAATGTTTATACAATTATTAGAGTGATATATAATCTGTATTTAGGTTGAGCATCTTTTGGCGATCCCTGATCTCACCTCATTGCTGAGCTGCTTACGATACTCCTCCAGTTCTGTGAGGGACTGATGACCCTGCTGGAAAAACACAGCCTGGGTTTCCATTAGTGAGAGCATCTGTTTCATAAACACAAACACACACACACAAACACACACACACACACATACACACAGAGATAGATAAAGTTCTAATTAGGTTATTTTTCTAGGCGGATTTGGTTCCTTCTATAATTAGGAAACATTAAATAATTTCTAGATAAAGAAACATACCGCCATCAGTATATCAGTCTTCTTCTTGGACTCAATAACATTAATCTAATTTGGGGAGAGAGAGGAAGAGAAAGAGGGAGAGAGAGAGAGAATACAGAAGGAAAGAGGGACAGGAAAAAATAAGTGATACAGAGTCGATATACCAGGATTATTTTTTTACACATGTCAGCTGTGATTTTAGCATTTATCTATCATGTAGCAAGTGTGATTTCATCTCAGTTCTTTGACAGACATGTAATTTATCTAATATTTTCTTACTTAACTGCATACAGTTGGAAGTCTGCATAATTTTATTATTTGGAGATCCATACATGTTAATGTGTGGTTATTTACTTAGCTACTAGGAGAGGGGAAATGTGGCATCATCAAGGATCATTTTAATTTGCAGTTCAACATGGTTTTGTGTTTGTCAAAGAAAATACTACACACAGCGATATGTCAATATTGCAGCCTACTGCTGTAGTAGTGCATGCTGTCATGCATTGGTTACAATTTAAAGATGGTGAAAGTGCGATACATCAGAGTTTACAAGCCAACAACCACTCTGTGACAACAGGACTAAAAATAACACTGGATTAACAAACTGCATAGTTCCATGTTATTCTGTATTTACTAAATGAGTAAATGAAAACACAACATTCCATGCAGGTAATAAAAAGTGATGCTGAGCGGTTAAAACATGCAGCATGGAGAGCTGTGTCTAGTATAAAATGTTAATCTGCCAACACGAGGTACCTCATTTGTGTCAACTGTTATGTAAGTTGTACAGAATGTTATTGTAATAGTATCATTGAGCTGTATCTATATATTTATCTATATATCTATATATACTACCTCTTCAGGAAATACATGAACTAGCACTTTTTCCCTGTTTTTTATTAAATAAAAACAAACAAAAAAACACCCTGAACAGAGTTTTAGGTTGATGATATCCCAAGTCTGTAACCTATTGAACCAGTGTTAATGTATTCAGTTGAAAGAGACTTAAAAGCATTTTTTATGTCGCTCTGGATAATGAGGTCTGAAACTGAGGTTTAAACAAACAAAAAAAAATTTTTTGAAGATGTGTTGAAGATGGAACAATTTCATATGGCTCCTGTGCTGCTTGGGAAATCTAAAACATGGTGTTTTGAGTAAATAAATAATAAGCAACCTTAAACACTGAAGTGTAACAAAGAAATTATATTCCTTTTTAAAATCATCAAAAGGCAACACAATTTTTACCTTTCTTGTATTGTAAATATCTGGATAAGTGTGTACCTGCAGTACATAGTCCAGAGTCCCTGATCTGAAGGCTTTACGGGCATGAATTAAGGCCTGACTGGCCTCCTCAACCTCATGTGGCTTTCCCCGTGGGGCTTGAGCATTCTTCCCCAATGCCGTCTCCAGAGACTCGCTGCTCCGTTCAAACTCCTTACGTGTATCTTTAAAGCGTTTCACATCGCTGAAACAGACAGAAGTTTTCATGTACTCGTGTAATGTAGAGTTCAAGAGATAGTGTTATTTGCTGACAATAACCTGAGGTCACTGAGCATGACGGAATCAAATGAGAGCAGGAGATTAAAATGAGATCATATGAAAAGACTCATGCCTAGATATATGTGCATAGTGTTCAGTTTTCCATCGCATCATCATACACCATGTGGCTTCATTAAACAGGGCATGGTACAACAAACTTTATGAATACAGTTAAATTGAGACTGATGCATATGGTCATTCTGACATATTTGTTATTTGATTGAATCAAAATGATCGAGCATTTGAGCAAGATCAGCAGCGTGGTAATCGTCATAATCTCTCAGTGGGGGTTCTGCAAAATCAGCATGACTCTGGAACACCCTTCAGTAGGCAATATCTGTACATCACATGTACTATAATTGAACAAATTTTTGAACTACATTTTTCAGACCCACTCTACTGTCTACAATTCTGTATTAATGCCATTAAACTTCCAGACTGTTACTCACTCTTTCACAAAACTCTGCAGCTTCAGTTTCACTGACTTGTGTGTATTATCAATGAGTTCCTGGCAGGACAGAGAGGATGAGACAGAGAAACAGAAAAGGGTGATTATTGTGACACACTGGGACACATCCTGAGAAAGAGTGAACATATTTGTTCGTTACCATCAGCAACGGTGAAAAGGAATAATGAGTGTGTGTGTCTGGCTTTACCTCCTGAGACATAAGGATGGTGGACAGCGTCTTGGAGAACTTTTCCAAGCAGTTCTGCAGGGTTTACCACAAGCAGACAACAAGCCCATTAAAGAGACCTAAACATTCTTTACAACATTACAAAATACTCCATAAATAATCACATACAAAAAGGATAGAGAGCATCCCGTTTTCATAGTTATTTCCTCTGTAATACGTTTGTTGCAAGCTATGTGCAAAACCATACTGACCACACATTTGGTCATAGTCACATTGCTTAAGTTCCTTTTCTTCCTAATAACGATGAGTGATCATATCCTTATATGCTATAGTGGGCTAAACTATGTGGTTAAATTTAAACCAGAATTTCTATGATGTCCAGGTTGCTTTGGAATGCGTGAGGCCAAACACTAATTGGTTGCGTATGTTGTGAAAAAAAAATGCAGCAGTTCAGACTGATGTGATAGAGGGTAGTAAACACTAGCTAAAAGAAGGGCTCATTTTTCTGCCATGGTGTTTTTCTCTGCAGCAGCATTCTTACCCGCTTTCCAGAGTAAGCCTGGACATATCACTTACCCCCATGGTTGAGTCTTCAGCGAGATGATATCCAAGTTCCCTGAGTCCATGTACAAAGCTCTTACTGCTCTGACAATATGCTCGGCCTGCTTCCAGCATGGCGTTACACTGCTTCACCAACTGTACACACCCAAACACAAACCCGGTTATGTTTTCTGTTACATATCTGTTTTCAGTTAACCCACAGTGAAATCTAACTGTGGTATCTGTATTTAGAAAAATCCCCTCATGGTTACTTCTCTTTTTTTTTTTTTACTGTTCTGCAACATGAAATTAAAGCATATTGAAATCATATTTTTTATGTTATTATTTATTTTACTATATTATCCTCTATAGAAATAAAATTCATTAAAGTATTTAGACGTCATCAGATATTATTTGAAAAGTATTTGTTTTACTGTTTGCATTGTGTCTTGTCTTGTCTCTACATGAAATTCTAATAACCATTATTACACGTGTATTGGGTATGGCTTCTGGGAGAATTATTGTCAATGTCTGAACAAAAATAATCAAAATATTTGACCACATCAAGTCTTAAAACTCTTCAACAACTCGCCTGCAGGTGATTATAACTGTCTGTGTTCCTCCTGCTGAAAAGCAACCCTAGAGAATGAGGTCATCACCATATGATTCGTTTGAACTCAGGAATGGTTACCTGGCTGTTATTTATTTCTGCCAAACATTATCATTTTAGACCAAATGTCTCAACTTTACTCTCATCAGACCACAAAACTTGCAGCCTTTCCCAGCTCTTTAACCCCATTACTGTTGTAACTGGACCCTTGGACACTCATTTTGGCTTGCACTTGGTTGTGATGGATTTTGCTTCTTGCATCCTCAACTTCAACTTGAAGCTTCAAAGACAATTCCTTAGTCTTCATGACAGTAGGACTAATCTGATCTGCCATTTTAGCTGCGAGACCTTTATTGTGCAAGCATACACAAGATCACCCTGCTCAACATATTTTGTGAAGCTCTTGGAAAACTAGTCCTAATTTCATTAATCACTCATCTGATAAGCATCACATGATATCCCATTCTAATAGGCTTACATTTGATACTTCAACTAAGCAAAGAGTGAAACAATCACTTCAGAGGTTGGTTGAATACTATCTGGAGGCATTATATGTAAATTAATATAAAAGGAAATCTCATTAAACTCGCCTGCTAATTCCATGTGCTGTTCCACGTTATTAGTTGATCAAACATAAAACTGTTCTTAATTATTAATGTAATTATAGTATCCAGCTCAGCAGTCATGGACCATATCCATTAGGCTGTGATGTCTCAGGAGGGGTTTTCTTTGCTGAATGTGGTTTAAGGAGACAGATGACTTTACAGTTGCATTAAAATGGACTAAAACTGTAATTTAATCACCCCTTCCGAGGTTTAGAGCTCTTTGTCATCTATGTAAATAATCACCTTTCCTATATAATCTTGATATTAAAATGCTTGAAAACAATTAGTTTTAAACAGGGTCATTAAAACATAAGTTCAAATAGACACATACACAATATTAAACAAACACACACTTTTAGATTCCAAAAATTGAAGTCCACAAAGTCTGTGTATCCTTCCTGAGAACTTTCACTATAATCTTGATGAGGAATTGAATGAGTGTTGGTTAAAAGCCAATGAATTAGTAATTCCTCTTTCAGTTCATGTAAACATTGTTTGAATACTATCTCTCTTCACTAAACTCAGCCAATGGGAACTGTAGGAAAGGAACGAGGGGAAGAATGATAGTTCTCTTAAAAAGAGCTATTAGACAATAGGAACACTATAATTCATTAAATGACATAGGAATGGTAATGAAATGGAATAGGAATGATGCCAATCATTTCTATTTCATAGAGTCACTCAGACTTGCTCTGTGTCTCCACCTCACCTTTTCGAGACGTGTCTCCAGTTCATTCACATCCCCCTCCACAACCTCAATGGCTGCCCTGATGACAGAAAACCACAGTCAGCATATCGCTACAGTTCTTTATTCTCTCCCTCTCCCATGCACACCCAACACACGCACGCACAAATTGTTTGGGCAATTCAGCACCTTTCCAGAACACTTCCAAGCACAATGGTAAATCATGGATGACTGCTTTGTGTATGTGTGTGTGTGTGTGTGTGTGTAAGAGAAAGTCAGTATCTCCTGTCATCTAACTTGCACCTGAGTTTTTGAGCTAACAAGCAGTGTTCAGACCCTGTGGCTTCCGTTAGCACTTTCACTTAGACGCACAAGCCAAGAGCAGCACAAGCGAGAAGAATCAGCACGTTATTTTCTTTGCAATGTACAAACCCAGAGATTTTAGACAAAAAAACAGAAAAGAAAGTGAGACAAGATAATATCAAGCTAAAATAAATATTATACATTTGTGATGATGGGCCTGATTGCACAATACCAAAAGCATATTTACTATGCTGTGTTTAACTGCGTTTCATACACCAGTGAGCTCAAGAGGGACTTGATGTTTCCGCAGAGATCCACCCCTGAAAACACACTTCCTGTCTCATGTTTATCATGTTGGTATCGCTTCACTTCCTGTCTCTCCCATCCCCCACACTGGCATCACCTAGCAACGGGAAGCAGCACTTTATAGTGAAGTGGGCTTGGATTTGGTTTATGTCTGAGGCTTTTCTTAATCACTAGCCCAGTCATTTCATTTTTTTTTTTTTTTTTTTAAAGAGGCTATGACAGTTGTGCATGTACAGTGTGTTTGGTGTAAATCTCTAGTTGATTTTTTGGCACAGAACAAAAAATGCAAGACACTCATATCTGAAGAGATAACAATACAGTACAATGCAGAGAAAGATATGGAGAGAGCACGAGAGAGAGCGAGAGAGAGAGATCTGTATTTCTGCCTGGCTGTGGCCTAGTTCTCTAACCTACTCCACACCCTTCTCATTGCTACATGCATCCCGGGGACTGTACACTCACACTTTCCACTGTGTAAGTCCTCCAGCCAAAAAGGAAAAACTGAGGCGACGGTGGGGGGCAAGTGAAGAAAACAATTTGCTTAAACAAGGTCTTTTGTCCTGGATGTACTTCAGATAATGATCGATGCAAGCAAGACAGAATTAGATGGTGGTAGTAATGTCACCATCACTTGTGTGCAATACAGCCCAGCCCAGCACATCAACAACAACCTAATGTTAGATCTTTCCAGTTATTCTCTCTTTGGCTCAGATGACCCTATAATTTGACTAAGAAGGGTTGAGAAAGTTTAGCCTTAGTTTTGCTCCCTCCACTTAAGAGAATATGCTTTCAGAAGGCAATGCTTGGCCTAAACTAGTTAACAAAGTGCTTTGCATCCTTCTCCTAGAAATAGAAAAAGGGCATTTAAATGGTTTAGTAAGGAGCAGAGACAAGATACTCTCTTATCATCAGTGAAGACTCAATTCATGTCCATATAATCCTCTACATCCCATTCATTCCTCAAACCAAACCCACTGTTTCCAGCGCCGGGACGTCTGGACAACTTAATGTTTTAGTTTTACTCCACTGTAATATCAATTTAAGACTAACAGCCTGCAACTTTCCACAGTTAAAATGTTTTCACGGTAAGGCCTAACAAGTTTGTCTACATGCACTAAAGATTAACCAAGAACATGAAGCACAGGAAGTTTGGTAAACTAGATTAAACATGATTTAATGGCTTACCTGAACCTGGGGGAGTCCTTTAAGCACTCTTCAAAATCCATCTTGACAGTCATTTTGTCAGTTGAATCATGTAATTTACAAAACCTGATATTATTACTCCTTGTTTTGTCATGAGCCGTACAAGCCTGAGCTGTCCCGATTTGTTTGTCGTGAAGTGTCGCTCCAGCAGTCCTACTAAACTGTGTATAAAAATGTCGCTCTCATTATGAGCTCTCCGAATTAATCACACAGCGGCATTTCACCACGAAACACACCACAATCCACGACGACGCTGATGTGCAAAGTTCATATTTATAAAACAATACTTTCTGAAGTTGTCCTTGCTATCCATACATCCGAAATAAAAAAGCGCATAAACATATACATAAAATACCACTTAACATATATCTATATATACATGCACTTAATATATATACACATGCATATATAATATATATAGAGAGAGAGAAATAAATAAACGTTAACTCTGGAAACTTTTCCTATCCAGAGCGCGTGATCTTTCTCTCCATTTAACGCAAAAGTTCCGACTATTTAAATAGAGATTAATTACACTCAAACTCTTTAACGCTAATATTTTAAGAATCTCGAGTAGTTAAAACACGAAGTAAAAAAAAAACGGTTGATAGTGATGTCTCCTGAGGGAATAATTATAGTCTCCAGAGCAGACAGTGTTCTCTCGTTCCTATCTCTTTCTCTTGCGCCTTCGGTCGTCGGTCCGCCCACTACCACGCGCTCCTCTTCCGGGTTTGTGCTTCGTGCTCCCGCAGCCAGCTGACTGTGAAACGGACATCATGACATTAAACGTCAAACGCTGGAAGAAAACAACTCTCCAAAGCGACTGCGAGCTTTTTTAAATGTAAATAGCATCATTTAAACCTCTTGATGATTGCTACCTGAACCATACATCTTTTATAAATGATCATCTTGATAATTATTATTATTATTCCTATTGTGTTATGTCAGCTGTGACAAGAAGAAAAACCCAATAGCTGAATCTGATGCTCATAACAAATATGTGGTGCTGTGCTGGTTTCTGTCCCTGTATGGATGTAGGAGACTGGCCTGACTACTGCATATAGCAACAAATGGGCTACAGTAATTACAGTAATGACCAAATTTTTAAACAATTAAGTAAAGTTCACATATAAAGCTTTACCAAGTGAAAGATCCAGTGACTAAGGTGTACATAATATTCTGTTAAGCAGGATCTGTATACTGCCTGAAAGCATCCCTACACAGAAGCAAAAATCCATCCATTATAATTACTTTGGCATTGACTGTAGTTGGCTTTAATCTCTTGAACTGTTGGGACAGGTTGGCTATCTCTGTGTGCAGTGTGTAGGCCTACTGGTTAAACCTGTTGTGCTCCACCTGACACCAAACACACAATCCCTTGAGATTACAGAGAGTTGCAGTAACACAGAGAGTACACAGCTATTTGGTGCATGTAAAAACGTGTACATATGTGAAATACAGAATACACAAGAACACAAACAATTATCACATTCTATTTGATTCCTCTTTTATGATTTGATGTAAATTATATTTAGGCATGTGTCTCTAAAAGTGTATATATTAAATATATACATACAGTAGACACACACACACACACACACACACACACACACACACACACACACACATCTATACACCTGCACATCAGGTGGTAAAAATCTGCCAAGAGCTTCAGGTAATATTTACATCAAACATCAGAATGAAGGGAAAAAATATTTTACTGTGGAAGATTCATCTTCTAACGCTTATCCGAACTACCTCGGGTCACGGGGAGCCTGTGCCTATCTCAGGCGCCATTGGGCATCAAGGCAGGACACACCCTGGACGGAGCACCAACCCATCACAGGGCACACACACACTCTCATTCACTCACGCAATCACACACTAGGGACAATTTTCCAGAGATGCCAATCAACCTACCATGCATGTCTTTGGACCGGGGGAGGAAACCGGAGTACCCGGAGGAAACCCCCGAGGCACGGGGAGAACATGCAAACTCCACACACACAAGGTGGAGGCGGGAATCGAACCCCAACCCTGGAGGTGTGAGGCGAACGTGCTAACCACTAAGCCACCGTGCCCTCTACTGTGGAAGATTGGCAGTTTTTAATATTTTAGAAACTGCTGAGATCTTCTAAGGTTTTCACTTAGAACAGTCTCTGTAGATAACACAGCAAAGGGTCTTCAGGCCAAAACACAGGGTTGATGAGTGAGATCAGAGGAGAATGACCAAAGTGGCTTGAGTTGACAGAAAGTCTCATACAAGGAGCTCAAATAAGCACTTTTTACAAAGCAGAAAAACATCTCAGCCTGCACATCAAACCTGGAGGTGATACAACAACAGAAGACTACATCGAGTCCCACATCTATCATTCAAAAACAAGAAAATGAGGCTTGACCGAGATCACTTTTTTCTTCATTCATGAAGCATAACTGAAGCTCTTGACATATTTGATATATACATGAATGTACAGGTGCTCCTTAAAAGTATATGATGGGTACATCATTAGACTATAATATATACTGTATATAATCTGAAATCTTGTAATAATCAAATCGCGTCATCTGGTGGCCATTGGACGGTTGTACAGTTTCAGTAGCTACACGACAAGCAGGAAAGATTTATTATATTTATGCAAACATATTTATCATCGTGTCCGAGATGTAGTGATTAAACGTATTCGAATCTGTTTGTTTTTTTTACTGCGTACATTACGTTTATATATCTGCACCAACATTGTGAAAAGCAAGGGCTTTTATTTTCAAAACGATTTGGCCTTCCAAACAACAGCTCTGATAAACATCACGTTTATCTCTAAGCAGTAACACTGATTCTTTCTTTCTACATTTCTTGATAATACTAGATATATGCGCGTCAAAATAAACCAAATTATATTCACGCCCTGTTTTATTCTGTTGCTCAATTTTTTTGGGCAGCTATTGCATCCTGTTGCTGTTGGGTTTCTTTTCCTGAGAATCTGTGCGCTTCACACGTCGCTGGATTCTGTACTCAAAGCCCAGATTTCTGTCAGCGCTCCAGGAAAGCGACGTGTCTTCGTGGAAGGACGGGCGGGTTCTCATAAGCTTAAACCATGTAACACGGTGGTCATGACATGAATGAATGCCTGGCAAACGCAAGAAAACACGTCCCAGGGAAGGTTTTACAGTAAGTGCAAAGCGAACATGGGTTTTAAGGCGCGCTCTAGAAATTGAGTATGGGGTAGGAGTGGAGATAAATATGCAGTAGTTAAAAAAGAAGAAGGAAAACTCCAGCGGACAGCTCGTTGACTACGCATTTGAAATATGCATGTGAGAACCCTGAGATAAATCGCTTGAAGATTATGCAGTCGCGGAGTAGCTTTCACAAGGCGGACGTGAGAAACGCAGCGGAGTAAAACGCAGGAGGAACTGAGTGCAGTCTAACGGAGCGCCAGTTCACGTCTCCGTGTTGCAGACTCGACATCCCTGAAAGGCGGTGTGTATGTGTGTGTGAGAGTGTGTGTGCAACCGACGCACGAGCATGTCAAACCGAAAGCACCGGGACAACCAGGAGATTTGCGCCCGAAAGGTCCGGGAGCTCGCGCAAACAGGCCCCAACAAGCACTGCTTCGAGTGCGGGCAGCCTGGTGTAACTTACACCGATATCACGGTGGGCTGCTTCATTTGCACATCATGTTCCGGAATGCTGTAAGTACCCTAACACGCTTCTGGTGTTATGTCATGTACTAGATTAGTGTTATAGTCGCACGAAGTCTTGTAAGGGCATTATGCGTAATGCTGAGTTCAGTCCTGTAGGCAACAGATCTGCGCTTAAGCCTGATCGTGTAGAAGGCGACGTGCTGTAGAGACTATAGATAGATAGGGCAAGCCCCTTCTCACCCTGCCCTCAAGGATGATTTTCAGTGTTCACGTCTTCACTCAAGCGGTAATTAATACTTTGTCATTTTTTTTCAGGCGTGACTCTCCTGTGCAACGTTTCATTTCGTCACGGTTTCAGGTTTTGCATCATTAAGCTTTTTTCCCCTCTGCATGTCAGCCAGCTCGCTTAATGCAGCACAAGATTAGACACGCAGATTTCACGTTTCCCTTTCTTATGATGTCATGTAAGCTATTTCACCACCAATAATGGCATCACGGCCTATTTTTGTACCAGATTTTTATGCCAATATTTTTATTCCTTCATTTCCACGTCTGCATTTCAAAAATCATACACTATCCTACACGTCCCACACGTTCCCAAACTGTGGACGAATGCGACATCACTTCTTACGTGTCCAGCTAGACAACGATTCAATCCAATCCAGTTTTTATCTCTGATTTCTTTCAGGAGGGGGCTCAACCCGCCCCACAGGGTCAAGTCCATTTCCATGACAACCTTTTCCCAACAGGAAGTAGAGTTTTTGCAAAACCATGGCAACGAGGTGAGTGGACGGCACTCCAGTGCACAGATGATGCGTTGTAAATTGGGTGGGCGTGGCCATACAGCAGACACGCCCCCTATGCTTTAGTTAAGGCTGCTTAAGATATTATGCTAAATGTAAGGGCTGTATGAGAAAAGCTGCTGACTTAGGCCTACTTCAACCCAGTGTTGTTTCTAAATTAGGGCATGTGGTAGATTAGTGGTTAAGGTGTTGGGCTACCAATTGGAAGGTTGTGAGTTCGATCCCAGGTCCCCCAAGCTGCCACTGCTGGGCCCCTGAGCAAGGCCCTTAGCCCTCAATTGCTCAGTTTTATATAAAAATGAGATACCATAAGTCGCTCTGGATAAGGGCATCTGCCAAATGCTATAAATGTAATGGTTTAGAAGTGAGGTGACACCTCATATGTTCTTTGGTGCAAAAGTAAAATACCAGTAGACCACTCAAAAGCCAAGAATACTTTAATTTGGTGACTGTAATTAAATGTTGTATGATAAAAATATTTTGTCCAGGTTGTTTTAAATGCATTCATAATTTGAATATAGAGAATATTATTTATTTATTTATTTATTTATTTATTTATTTATTTATTAGGCTTCGCCTAACAGATGATATAACACTGATACAATTTTCATTCATTTATTTCTAGAAAAGAAATTGTTCTATGATATGGTGATGTTGGCAAATATAAAATGCTTTATACACAAAGCTACCATTATAATTATATGCCCCTTTAATAGGCATGCACTGTCCCACCCTTGTGGATAATTGATTCAGGAAGTGTTTACAGACAGTGAGTAGCGGTCAAAAACTATTTTCTGACGCAAGCAACAGCAACTTTCTGCAAAATTAGAGAGGTGTCTATCAGGATATGACTGTAATGGGACAGTATTTGTTTTGGCTAATAACAGTAAGTAATTTGAAATTGTTTTCAGGTGAAGATAGAGAAAAACCTTTGACATTGTTGATCTGGATGAAAATAAAAATCAAATCAAAATGAAAATAAAAATGCCTGAAAATTCTAGAAATTCTTTTTAGTAGTCTTGCAAATTTAATAAAAATAGGTCAAAATATGTTCTTGTGCACAATAAAAACAGTAGATTTAAATGAATAATTGCAGTGGTCTTTGATTTGATTCAATGTGCTTTGGTCCGTTGCATAAATTTGCACTTTGTGCTCTGCTCTAATGGTGCAAAGCATTCTCTGTTCTCACTATGAAACCTGCTGTTCATACATTATGCATGAGAAAGAATTGACACTAATCGAATATGTTGTGTAATTTACATGCATGGTGGACGTGGTTTGTGAGTAGTCTGTAGTGGTGAATATAAAAAGAGTTCCTTTCATCACAATGAGGAGTTAGACTGGACTAATCTGTGGAATGACATAAAGTGTGTATGAGGAATGTAGCAGTTACTTGTGTGTGGTCTGGTGGGTGTGAGCTCTAGGTCATGTGAAGTCATACCCATATGTACTGTATGTAAGTTGGTCTGTTTAGTCCAAAAATATTATGTAGGGATACAGGGTAGGGGCATGCAGTGTATTTATTGAAGGCCCTCATATTCTTCAGAACACTCACACTACATGCACTTGCTCTCATTTGCTGATACACACATATACACACACCGCACGTAACCACACTAAAAGCCTCTCACTTATTACTGCACTAGTCCCTTGTAAATATGGGAATGATTTATTAGTGGGAGCTCTTTTTGTTTTAATATTTCTGAAATGCAGGTTTCAAATCTCTGAGTCATTCCATCTCCTCCTTCTGCATAAGGAGCTGGTGATTGTAGCAGGTATATATACGGTAGACATGATTAAAAATGATTACAAATGACAAGATGATTGCACCGCTATGATGTTACTGATGGATAAATCATAGTGGTGTCATGTGTGCATGTATGAAACTTAATACTTACAAGGAACTGTATTATTTATTGTGCCTTTACTATACTTCCTGCTTATATGAGCTGCATGGCAATCTAAAGACACACTATTCTGGTTTGTGGGAATGCAGGTTGGGAAGAGGATGTGGCTCTGTACGTTCGATCCAAAGACTGATGGCTCTTTTGACACACGCGACTCGCAGAAGTTTAAAGAATTTCTTCAGGATAAATACGAGAGGAAGAAATGGTGAGTCAGATTATGTTGCATTTCAATGTATTATTTCTCTAATTCAACTATGATTCAAGTCCTTATGGATCATATCTTAATTTTCTAGGCATTTCTCCAAGAGTAAAGGCAGGAGGGATATAGAGCCTCCCTGGAATACAGGGGTTCAAGCTCCTGCTCAGAATCAGCCTCCTTCTGGACACCCGCTGAATCCAGCAGCCCGGCCATCACGTGCTTTGGTGAGAGAGGATGGAGATAAAACTAGAGAGGGGGGAAAAAAAAGACTGATATAAGAAAATAGGTTACCATGCAAAGTAATAGGAACATGTAAAGAAATTTGTCAAGACATTTAAAAATGACAAAATGAAACATGCTTCTATACCTAAAAGCAGCCATATACAATAAAGTAACTTAAACCATATCAATATTTAATGTGACCCACTTTTTCCTTTATTAAACACATGCAGTTTTAGAATAAATATACCTGGAAATGTTTTGCTGCAACTTTGAAAACTTGCCCCAGTTCTTCTGTTGCACTTTCTTTCTGTGTCTGGATCAAACAACCCCCTGTCATGTTTATATTTGAAAAGTGATCTGGTACTAAAATGGACGCTCTGCCCAAAATAAAAAAGGTAACAGGTTGATGTAGCTGGCTTTTTCTCTAAGTAGGGGTCGGTGCTCTATCCTGCAACAACCAGTCATATAGTATATGACAAAAGTTATGTGAACACCTGAACAATCACATCCATATTTAATTATTTAAATCCCATTTAGCTTTAATCCTCCTTTGCTGCTGTGATAATCTACTCTTCTCAGAAGGCCTGCCGCTAGATGTTGAAGCATGGCTGTATACCTCTAAAGTAGAAAAAAATTGTTTGTATGAAATTGAAGGTAGGCGCTCAAGTCTCTTGATGCTTACGGCGCTGTTATTTGTGGGCATTAATATTTGTGTTTCTTTTTAAAATTACATCAGGGACCGTGATAAGAAAAATCTTCTGTTGGCTTGGAAATATGTTCTGTAGTATGCACGACACAGTGTAGACAACAAATTCTTATGTTAAAATTAAATTCTTTGAATGTAAATTCTTTAATTTAAAAATCACTAAAATCTCACTATGTATACAGTACAGTGCTGCTGGGTTTTGGGTCAGCGTTAAGTATATTCAGACTGGTTGATCACTGTAAAGAATCTCAGTGCTTGAATTATTTTCTGTCTTATTGAATGTTGGATATTGTAGCGTTTGGATAAAACAGGAAAATGGAAAAAATATGGAATCCTGATACATTATGGATGATAAGTGTTACAGTTCTATGCAGCAGAAAACATCTTAGCGAATAAATGATACATTACGTTATAGTTGTAGGCAGAAATTTCATGTTAAATGTGTTACATTCTTAAAAAAAAATTCACTTATCATTTATGGAACAGTTGGAAATGTACTCTTTACAAAATGATGATAAAGCCAATAATATTTGATATAATTGTATGCGAGAGGTTAAGATCTTTGCGCAGTACTGTATCTATTTGATCTAAGATGGGGGAAAGTAAATAATATGTAAAATGGGCAAAGAATAATAAAATATATTTCTATTAATGTACAAATTTGAAAGTGAACTGTGTGTGTGTGTGTGTGTGTGTGCGCAGTCCCAGGCTCAGTTGCCGTCATGGGATAGAGTTCCATCTGTGTGTCCAGCTGATGTACGTACAGAGGTTTTCACAGCTCGACCCACTCGATCCCAGAGTTTCAGAGACCACACTATTAAAGGCACTGTTTTATGCACTCTCATCTCCTCTCCTTTCATCTCTTCTCATATGTTCTTCACTCCTATCTACTCCCCTTATCACATCTTCCCATGTCTTCTCACCTAGCAATCTTTTACTCCTCTTGTCTATTCTTCGCCCATTTTTTCCTCTTACCTCGCTTTCTTCTCATCCCACTTCTCCCTAACTCCTTCTGTCTTGTTTTTTCACAAACACTATTCTCTTTGGTGATTCATTTTATATCATTCACCAGCTGACATCTCCCCTTTCTCTCTCTCAGATTCTTTGTTAAGTGGGATGGAGAGGCAGAGACCAGGAACAATTTCACCAGGAATGGGACCCCAGAGTCGCCTTCCCTCGTTCCCTGCGCTTCCACGGCCTTCAGGTGCACACAGATACAAATATTCATATCCATGCACAAAAATCTCGAATTTTGTATATACTATTTCTAAGTTTGGTCTATTTCAACCTTTCAGCAAGTAGCACTTTCAAAAACAGCTTCACACTAGGTAAGCTACTGAGTGTTGCTAGCATGTGTGCATGTGCATGCACTACTATGTCAGTTATCTGTCTATTGACCACTAATGTGGAGCTAATAGGGCTGGTAGAGTAACAACAGGAAGAACTAAGTGTGTGCATATTATTTATATGTTGTGCTGCTTGCATGGTTTATTTTAAAAAGTTTTTACTAACCCTTAGTCAGAGGTTCTTCTAGACTGTCAGACTGAGTTATGCCCTGCTCTGTCGATCTGTATGTGTTGAAATGTACCACGTTGATCTCAGACAGATAGAAACGGTGTGTGAAGTGTTAGTGATATGTGAATCAAGATCTAAATGCCAACGGTGGCCTAGTCAGCTATGGAATGCTGTTGAGTCTGGCTTTACACAGCTTCCACCCTCACACTTCAAAGTACTGCCTCCCAGCTCCAACAGGTCAAGGACAGACACTCGGTTCTCTGAAAAAAAAGAAAAAAGAAAAAAACCCTTTAAAGCTTAGATATATTTAGGATGTTGCCCATACTGGCACATTCTGTAGGTCACGGATGCGTTCACGGCGCATCTGTTGAAGGAGGAAAACGATGCTGGTCTGAACTGTATAGATTTGAAGGAATTTTATGATTAATAACTATAACGCTGGCACACTGTTATAGTGCTATTACACACAAATGTGAGAACTGTGGCTGTAAAGATGCTACTACATTATATACAATAAGTCTGACTTTTATTAATAAGCTTTAGGGCACTATTTGTATGCAGGTGCAGGTGTAACCCATTGCTTTAATACTAATGTATGGCTTATTTAGTTGGCTGTCAGCCAATTTTTCTCCAGTTCTTGCAAAGATGCTATTTTTGTGGCCAGCAATGAATCACAGTTGACATTGTAATATGCATAAAAACTCATATAATTTAACAGAATCAATAGAACCTCTATCAGAATGAATAAATACCAGATTCACCAAATTTACTGCATAACCGAGAAGAGCAATTGTCAGATATAAATGTTATAACCTCGAGTGCTAGCACACACATTTATTTTGATATCACAGGAGTCTGCCTGACTATAATAATTCTAACTTGTAATTGTTTTTCCATTTAAAAAAATGGCTATACCATGAAAATATGTACCAGTGAGGCAATGTTATTTCCTGCTGCATTATTATGATGGAAGTAGGGTCTTTACAAAATAATCTGCTTAATTTAAATAAATAAGGAGTTAGCCTTAGTGTACTTAGTTCATTGGGACTTAATAGGAAATCCGCTGCTGTGATTATTATAGGTCGCACGGTATCCTCAGGAGCCGGAGCCCCATTTAGGACTGTCCCTAAATCTCTTAGTTTGGATTTTGGAGGTCTTGGATCTACCCCTAGTGCACTCAGCCCTCAGGCTCCACCTCTTGTCTCTCAGGACAAGTATGCTGCCGTGTCTCAACTAGACAAGGTCTTATCTGACATACCCACCACAGGTAAAGCTTTCTTGTGTGTATTCTTATGAGATAAATAAATTCTACGATAGTTTTTTTTCCATTGTAGACTTTGTTGCTTACAGATATAATGCTTAAGAAATAAGCCACGCTCTGCATTTTAGCACCCAGTTCACCATCAATTCTTTAAATGCTGTTGTTTATGCCATATTAATAAAGCAAGAGCGTAAGAAGGAAATGATTTGTAATACTATATTGATATGCTTAAATTACGTACATATTTAGGATCATATTACAGAAACCTTTTTTGAAATGTGTTGATGCTGATGGCTGGGAGGTGTTTTACGTTAGCTCTCTGTAAACGTTTTTGAGATGCAATTCAGTCTGCATGTTAAACTTTCAAGCAGAGGTGGAGGTGGTGAGGCAAAGAGAGGCAAAGCTTGTTAAAAGGATTTTTGTGTCAGGGCCAAATGATGACTCAACAGTTATGTGTGTTTGTAGTTGCATCTACATCTCCCTCTAGTGGCCCTCCTCAATACAGCACCCTGTTTGGCAACAGACTCTCTACTAGTTCTACACCTGCCAGGTACATAATTACAGGAATAATTTACATATTGCTCAATTATTTAAGCACCAAACAAAGCGGTTTTGTGTTTGTCTAATGGATTTTGGATTTGAATCTGATTTATTTTCAAGCTCGCCAGGTGTGCCAGAGGTCAATTCAGCCTCTCAGACATTTGCAAGTGAGTAAATTATTTATGCAATGTGTGCATTTATTCCTCTATTTTTCCATGTCTTGGCCTTGTGGTTGCTTCTCGGACTAAAGCTATGTTCACACATGCAGATTTTTACACCGCAAGTTGCCAGTCTCTGTATTATGAAGTCGTCAGTGGGTGTTCCTACTACTGGTTGCCATAGTAATCATGTTTATCAGTGGTTGGCGCATACTGCTTGACAGCAAACAGTTTTCAGATTTGCATCATATGCATCATATCATATGTGATGAAGGAGAAGCAGTGTGTGAGTTTTGTTGGACCATCTCCCCTAGGCTTGGTTGTGCCATTTATTAATTTTTTTAAATAATAGATATAACGGTGCTGTGTCAGGCTTTAGATCTTTTTATAACCAAACCCTGATTGATATTTTATTAGAGCTTTGCCCCAAACTTGTTTTGATAGATCCTCAGTCTCCATTATGCTGTTTATTTAGATATGTTGTTTAGTTAGGCTCTATTTTAGTGATACATTTCTCTGTAGATAAACATGTCTTAACAAATCTTAGAGATACACAACAATGAATAAAGTGTATTAACTACATAATTTAATTTTATCCTCCATTTTCTTTTCCCTTCCACAGATTTTCCAAACCCATTCTGTTCTACAGCCAGCAGTTCACAGCCTGTTTTATCCCCCAGTAACCCCTTCAACAGCACAGCCACAAGTGAGCGTCATCCCAGCTTTGTTCTGTGATTGTTACCAAATCTCTCTCTCTCTCTCTCTCAATCTCTCTCTCTCTCTCTCTCTCTCTCTCTCTCTCTCTCTCATTCGCTCTTTCTCACACACACACACACACACACACACACACACACACACACACACACTGAATGTTGGGCTGCAGAGGATTACTTCTTTAATCCCAGATTAAGAGACATTATTTACTGGTAGTAATCATTTTTAATCCAGAAATGATTTTTAGCACAAACTTGATGTTATATACATCCATGACATAAAAATATAAAACTGTATAACATTTTATCAACAACCAAACACAAAGTATATTCTGAACACCCGGCAAGATTTGGGTTTGGGTCAGGTTTGGGTATAGAGATTTCCTGTTCCTTCTTTTAAATCATATCAAACCATTTACTTCCTATTCTATTCACAACAAAGGCATAGTAATGCCACTTGTCTTTAATAATAATGGCTGGGAATGGTTTTGAAATAAACTTGGTCATGTATTTGATGAGATCACCTTTTGTACAGAGCCTGAGAGACACACTATGACTACAGATCCACTACTAATCAGAATACAGAAAGGAAATAAAAATAAATAAATAATTAGCATGCTATGAAACCTCTGATTTATATGCAACTGCCGTATGCAGGCAGTCAGTGGTCTGAGTCCCTGCACAGGAATGTAAAAATGATATGTGGCAGCGGTGTTATGGTCAAGCAATACTCAATTGTGAAATATGACAGCTGTTTTGCCTGATGACAGATCTGTTTTTCTTTTCTTTTACAATTGGAACTTGTTTTCAGCTCGTAGATTAACACATCAATGCTGGGAAACTTACTGTAAGTCAGAACAAATTACATTTTAGCCAGGTTTTGCTTCTTATTTGCGTATAATACAAAGCAGCAAAACAAAAGTAATCCTCAGAATAGAGAAAACTAATATTGTTTCTAATTTATGAGGCATTAGCAAATGAAAAATAAAGTATGTTAATAAAACATTCGCTACATGACATAGAGGTGCACATCTTTATTACATTGTAATTCCAAGTAAATTGGTATTAGTGCAACTTAAGCAAACAAAGAGAATCAGCTAGGAGCGTAAAAACACTATTTTCTTTAAATTCTTTGTTCCTCCTTTCGAACAGGTGACAGCAGTACACTCGTGTCACCCTCTTCAGCTGCCTTCCCCCACTCAGCCTCCTTTCCTGCTCCCACCTCCCAGAATGCTTTTCCTCATGAGCCATCTAATAATCAGGAGACAAATGGTGAGCTCAGATATTTCTTCTCCAGACTGTCAATCATGATCAGGTCTTAAATCAGTCTGGGTCTAATGCATTTCCTCAGGTCAATGTAGAGTAATGTATTTTCCAGTAATTCGATAATATGCTGTATACCATATCAGTGGAATCATGTATGTTTTATTATTATTGCAGTAACCTTATTATAAAATGTCTGCAAGTATTTCAACAATATGTGTGCAACTTCAGCAATAAAAGTAGTATGCCATCTTATTATTGTTTTTATAATCCATTTAAAAGAGCAGCAGAAATTGGAATATATATATAGTTACTTATAAAGTGTAAAGGTGTAAAAATATAAAGTCATTTTACTAGAGACTGAAGTATTTAATGTTCGGATCTTAAAGAAGTATAAAGACACTAAAGCTAGTATACCACTAGGTGTCTCTGAAGTGCCAATTTAGAGGCAATCTATAGAATGTAATAGAATATTTTACTTATATTTACACTACAAATAACTACTGCTTTAATGAACCTAAGTCAATGAGAGAATCAAAGATCTATTTAATCTAATCTGTTTCACTTTCAGTATAATTTTGCCAATAAACATTGATGTGCTGGATATGGATGTACATCTAGAAACATGTAGGTTAGCCACAGCATTATTTACCCTACACACATACCTCAGCTAAGGTGTGGAGATGAGCATGTGCAAAAAGAATGCACACTGTGTGATCTGTGCTTTATAAACAGCACTTGTCCTGTTCCAGGGACTGGAGATTTTATATAGCATATGCAATTTCCATCTTCATTATTAATTCAGGTCATTAGTTAATTATTAATGGCAAATAAATCTTCTGTTGTGTTTGGTGAAGGATGTGATTTGTAAATTGATCAACTGCAGGTTTCACGTCTTTCCAAGCACTGGAGTCCACCTCCAAAGCCCAGCGGCCGATGTCCGTCAACCCGTTTACTGTGAGTAACCATCCACTTTTCCATTCTGCTCCTTTCTGGTCCATTACTTTATTTAGATGCATTTAAAATGGATAGCGAACATTCATTACTTATTATAGACTTTGGTATGAATTGATGTAATATGTTGTTTTCAGTCGCTAACAAGCATCAGGATATACTGAAGTCAAAACTTTTCATACAGTCCTCATAACCAACACAGGTCTAGGACAAACAGTTAATCTCATGTTTAAAACTCAACCAAACCACTAAAACACTTCATACGTGTCTCAATATAAGCTCATTTGATCATTTCACTGGCATCATTTCACTTCTCATTTAGAAAACATACATTGTCACTCATAACACACTGACCTAAAGAACAACAAGGAAACATTATAGATTTTTTTCCACATAATTCAGCATTTCATTACAGAACACATTTCCACTTTATTGACTGTACAAAAGTATATGTACATGAAGTATAGATGACAAGAACAAATTAGAAATTCTGCACTTTGCTTGCTATGTCTTTATAGAAATATATCGTTCTCTCTCTCTCAGATACACTTCTTTCCTTTTTTTTTCCTTTTTTTTCTTCCTTCATTCATGTTTCCAAACAAAATCATTCAGATATCAGCTGAAATTGCAATTAGCTGTCTTGGGAAATATATAGTTTTTTTTGTTTTTTTTTGTAAGTACTAAGCTAAGAGTTTCTATATATTTCAGTATGATTACTGCTGAACTATAAAATGGTTTATTTAGATTTTTTAAATAGTTTTGAAAGCAGTGTGTAAGCATTTGAAAAAGAGCTGCTGATATACAGTGTTGTGCAGGTGGTGGAGTGTGGATGACCAAAGGGTTTGTGGATTTTGGAAAATGTGGTCATTGAATGCATTTTGTGTGAATGCAATGAAAAACGATCCACAGTTTGGTCAGCATACACTATTTTCTCATTGAATTGGTGAAGATTTTTGAGAATGTGACTTCAGTTTTAAATAAAGCATGTTAGTGTTTGAAATAAAACTCAAACATAATCCATAATGGTCATTAATAAGTGAATGTGTGTGGTGTGTGTCTGTGGCGTATGTGTGTTATGAGTATATATCTGCTTAGTTCACTACTGTTCTCTTCATGTGTTCTCTCAGGGAATGGTTTACCCCACCAGAGGAACGTCATTGAATCCTTTCATCTGATCCCACTGTTCCTTTGACAAGACCGGGGGAGGCAGGGGGGGAGACAGTGAAAGAGAGACAGAAATCTTGATGCCATTTCCATGCTTTGAGGAAACTCCCTCCATCAGATAAGGGAGGAAAACACACAAGGACTGCCCATTTTCTGATTTTAAGTTAATCTGTGTGTATTAAAGAGTGTATTCCTTTTGTTTATGTCTGTGTTCGTATTTGTATGTGTGAATGTGTTATGTGTGTGCACCATTTTGCACCACACACTACAAATTTTTGTAAGCATGTGTTTCTTGTGTTTTTTTTAATGTATGTTTGTGCGTGTGTTCATGTCATATGTGTTCAATCAAAAATGTCTAATGGTGCCAGATAGCAAGTGGCAATAGCAGAAACACACACACACACACAGTGCTGCTTTTACCTCCTGCCCTGTACTCTTGATAATTCATTGCTAGGCTTTAGCCTGCACCCAACTTGCTTGCATATTAGACACCTAAGTATCAGGTTGTAGTAATGAAACACTGAAAGGGGGCAGCAGGCAACACTAGCTTCAAATATTATGATGTTATTAATAGGAAGTGTGCAGTTTTATTTAGCTCTCATTTGGCAACCAACTCTCCAAATGCATGTTAATAGGAGAAACTGACGAAATCATGTGTTTGTGTATGTACGTGATGCATACATGTATGTACGTCATCAGCCTGCATGCGCTTCATGAGCAAGAAGCTGCCTGAATGTATTGCAATTTTGGAAACTTCACAGTGTTATTTTGTGTTATTCATGTATATGGACCAAATAATGTCAGGCTTCATGTACTTTTTTTTTTCTTTACCATTTTTTTTCTTCCATTTAGAATGTCTTTGTAACAGGAAGTACCCATATGCATAAAAAGGTATTCATTTGCTTGTGTCAATGTGTATCTAATATTACAAGTTAGATTATTGATATCAAGCCTCAGTTTTGAAATTTGCTGCTTCAGGATTTCATGCAATATATCTATTTTTAAGATTTGCATTTATATTTTTATCTGTGAAAAAACATCATTGCGTTATGAATGTAATTGCACTTCTTTAGAGCTTTAAAGTGGAAATTAAAAAAGAAAGCTATCACTTTCAACTTTGCATGTGGCCCAAATTATTATTATTATTATTATTATTATTATTATTATTATTATTATGACTGGAGTTCTCTCAAAATAGAAATTCCTGTAGTAATCTTAATTTCCAGCAGAGGTCGCAGTATAAATGGGAAAAGCGACTGAAGGAAACTTAGTAAAAGGGGTCTTAAGTGACACTTTTGTTACGCAGATAGTTCATTCTGAGACATGAGGCTTCAGAAACAACAGACGATTTACTTAAAGACGGTCATCTAAACGAGGTCGTTTTGACCTGTCGACGTGAACTTAGTAGCGCTGTAAATTCCAGGGTTTATGTACATTTATAACGGTAACTCAAAAACTCTTAAGTTTACTTAAAAGGCAACGTTTTCTGCCAATGAAATTTGATTCTGGTTGGCAATCTCGTCTTGTGAAGCTCGTCTTCCCTCCTCTTTGGTGCCCACACACGCTTACACATGCACACACTCTCTCTCTCTCTCTCTCACACACACACACACACACGCGTGCGCGCGCTCTTTAACTAGGGGGACGGGCGATGAGTGACAGGCCGCGCAGTAGCCGCAGAGGCGATGTAGTCTGTCCTACTGTACACTGATGCGATTAAGCCACTCTGCTTTGGCTAAAAAGCGAGACGGGGTTTCTCACAGCTTTACACACTTTGATGCGCCGTTTGGCTGATGACATTTCCACCCCTAAAACAAGAGGACACCTTGTGGAAGCAGCTGCATGAGCGAGTCTCTGCTGTCGCGTGCACGACGACCGACTTGTCCAAAGCGGTGCAGGAGAGAAAAACACTTCGCCGTGAGCTCTAGTTTGAATGAATGAAGACAGTGTGGGATTGAGAGAGCGCAATGGAGAGCGAGGTTCCGAGCTGCGAGGACGTGCGGAAGAGCGGCTACCTCCGCAAGCAGAAGTCCATGCACCGCCGTTACTTCGTGCTGCGCGCGGCCTCAGAGCGCGGTCCGGCCCGACTGGAGTACTACGAGAGCGAGAAGAAGTTCCGCGGAGGGAAAGCAGCTGCGCCCAAACGGGCCCTCGCGCTGGAGACGTGCTTCAACATCAACAAGCGCGCCGACGCCAAGCACAAGCACATGATCGTGCTGTACACGCGCGCTGAAAGCTTCGCCGTGGCCGCAGACAGTGAGGCGGACCAGGACGAGTGGTACCGCGCACTGCTCGAGCTTCACTGCAAGAGTGAGTCCACACACAGCCACACCATCATTAACACAAGTAACTGTGCTAAACACTACGTGAACACAGTACTATGAGAACACTACTATGCGGGCTGGGACACAACCCCAGAACTCGCACAATGTGCTCACACGACTGAGTAGCTGTAGGTGTTAACGTGTTAACGTGGCAGGGTTTAGGCGCCTGGTTGATCGCTCTTTACACTCTGCAGTGTGTTCAGTTTGCATTTTCCGAGTCAGACTTTACTAGTCTGCACTGTTGTTGTTTTATTGTTTGTTTGTTTTTTTGTGGGGTTCTTCTTCTTTGTACCTCTCAATGTGAAGCACGTGCTTTATAAACAAAGCTACCGGACCAGTGCTGTAAACACTTCACTTTACTACTTTACTGCTTCTGATTATTAGATACTTATTAACTCTCAGTGAGCAGAAAATGCTTTAAAATTAATTGGGCTTCTTTACTATCTATTGTATTTGTACATAACGTAATACAACTACAAAATTAGATGCATATTTACAGGTCACAGCATCGTGGGCCAGCACAATGACCAAGTGTATAACAATAACAGCGTCTTTTTAATGGGTTTCTAAAAGCCAGGCCAGTGTCACACTTTGTGTGTTCACGTAACCACGTGTTCAGTGTAAAAAATAGGAAAAACTACACACTTTCTTTGTTTTTAATAGAATCAGTTTTTAAATATTTGAGAACACAGGTACATTGTAGCTTTGGGATGGGACCCTTTTTACTTTGAAGGGCGAATGCAGGAAACGTATAAAACTTTTAAAGTGAAAATATTCTGAGGATCTTAATTGTAGCCTAAATTAGTTTTAAAGTTGCATTGCAATTTTTAAGTGTATCAGCTAAATCATCATGGGTCCTGTGTTTTTTTTTGTTTGTTTTTTTTTTGCTGCTGATACAAGTAAAAGTGCAGCATACTACTTTCAAGGAAAAAAGCACTGTGAATACAAACACATTTAAATGCTTTATGTGTATAGAGTTGAGGTGTAAAGCGCCATGCACTTGTGTAAGATTGTCAGTCATCAATAATTAGTCACTCCACCCTGAGTAGAAATTATAAAGCCTACTTCTTCAGGTTTTTGCTCCCCTACTCAGTATACTGTATAAAATATACAACAATGTACATGCTGACTGACTGAGGCACAGCTGTACTCAAACTTGTAAGATGCTGGACCTCCAGCTAGTTTAAAATGAAGTGTAAAGGTTGTTAGTCATTACATGTTCATAAGCAAGGCATTTCACCCGCCTGCCTGTCCCTTGGTCTTAAGAGATAACACGACACAAATGAACCACCTGATACAGTATTGGCAAATAAAAATCACAGGTCAAAGTGCTGCTATCTGGCATTGCATTATGTAAGGAAGAGGTGTTGTCCAGAGCTGGTCTGATCTGTTCTGTGAGCTCTAGGAGCTCTGCCAACAGATTTGCACTGTCTGTGGACCTTTTAGGTGTGAATGGATCTGCAGTGAATACATAATAGTATTTCATAAAGCAATAAAAAGAGAAACAGAGAAATAGACAAGGAACAGGAGACAGGTTGTGGGTTAGGGAGAAAGAGATCCTGGTGTTGTTGGTTATAAACAATTATGCACTGTATATGGGCAATCAAAAACTCCAGCAGTTCCCTGGTCTGTTTCTGAAGTTAAGCTGTCTTAAGCAGTTATTAGGTCTAACAACTCAAAGGAAATTTTGCTTTCATTTCTTTCCCAATTTCTTAGTTAGTTATATCGATGTCCTAATATGGTAATGACAAATGATTTTATTGATTCAGTTACTGGCAGATTTACCACATAACCAATTTATTTAAATCAGCTTGGTTTTAGAAATGGAAAACAAGTACTGGACTTTTTCCTTCGGTAACCACAGTTTATGAGGTAACCAGAGCCTTGGGTATGTAGTGTACTGGTACCAGAGAAAGTATATGCACCCCATGTCCCCAGAGAAGCAACAGTAAATGATGGGTAGGGGTGAAGCGATATTTGGGTCAAATATTTTCCCACTGACGAAGTTTCTTAAACCCAGGCACTTTGCGTATTACTTCAGTAACCACAGATTGAATATGCAAACCACACTGGGCAATTGGTGGGTTTAAACTCTGGAACAGTTTAGAGAAGAGAGGAATGGTCTGCACCAGCATGTTTGAACAATGCTGAGCAATATATTTCAGGTCACAGAACAAATGCTTTCACAAAAAAACTCACATGACTCACATACACAGAGTCATGAAGCAAGCAGAAGCCTCACCTGTACATAAGGAGGGCATACAGAGCAGGGTGGATGTTCCAGTGCTCTTTATTTGTTCAGCTGTGAAGAGATTTAATGCTCTTCCCACCACTTGATTTGTCCACACACACTTAGACAGCACAGAGACTGAGACAACATGTTCTGGGGTGCCGGTATTCTGCTTAATGACTAGGAATATTTAAAGGATATTCCGTATAGTGTAGTGTCAAGGCTCATAAATAAATGATGGAAGGTGATATTAGGTGGATCATGTATGTGCTGCCTTCTCTTATATCTGCAATTCAGTGCCAGAAAATTGCAAAATGACAACTAGGTGCCAGAGAGGTCAGCTTGTTTACATCACACATAACCACTACACGGCCACCACCATCGCATGGTATGTGTGTGGGAGAGACTTCAGTGAGATGCTGCTGTTTAATGGTTATACGCTTTTAGCTCTTGCCTTTGTCTTTAATCTGGTAATTAGCATCACTCTGAGTTTCTCTGGGCATGTGCACACACACACAAAATAAAGCAAACTGATTTTAAGCTGTGACAAACCTACTCTATTTTAACTACTCATTGAATCCGAAGCTTGCATCTGCTTCAAGGAATTTTCGATAGTTTGACCCTCCGCCACACATCATGTCCTCATTCACAGCTAAAACACAGCCAGTTCCCAATGGATGATCTTGTGCTGATTTTTTGTCTGAACCAAAGTCTAAAAGCATATTTTGGGTAAAGACTAGGTCTGCTGTTTAGTTTAGTACTACTATATACTTTGCAGTGTGTCTGTAAAATAAAATGCTATAATATGAATTAGACATCATACTTGAATTAACATGCCACGCTCATTGTTATGTTCATGCTCTCTCTCTCTCTCTCTCTCTCTCTCTCTCTCTCTCTCTCTCTCTCTCACACACACACACACACACACACACACACACATACACACACATCCTAAAATAAAGTCATTTCTTTTTTTTTTCAGAAGTAAAAGGGAGGTCAATCGGTTCATTTGATCATAAACCGTAAAATATTTCTTGCTCGCCAGCTCCATCCAGGAAGACCATTTTGAGGTTAAAAACAAATGAATAGCTACTGTTTTAAGGGAGGCAGTAGTCAGCCTTTCGTTGACTGGGCACTTAAGGGCAGTGCATTGCTGGGAAATGATGCCCATGCATAGCAGACAGAGCTCAGCGATTACTTTTGACATGTTTTATTACTTTAAAACAAACAGCCTTTTCTCAAGCGAACGCACAGCTCTGTTTTCTCTTTAGAATTCAAAATGTACAGTGTGTAAAACAGTGCAGATCATCCAGATTATCTGTTTGTAATAGAAAGTAATTTTGCAAATTAAGCTTAAGAGCCAACCACATGGATGGCAGTGTATACACACAGCCACAGACACATGAAAATTCAATTTCATAATAAGTGCGCTCAAAAAGGACAACCTAGGTTTTCAACCCACACTTGCTCCATGTGCATAGAGTTTTTAAAACTTCTACCTTATGTTACTAGCCTGAAGACAGACATGTTTATACAGGCTGTAATACAGTATGCTTTTGTCCAGTACTATATACAATTCATTCAACATTTCCTAATGACCAGAATGGTTCGTTCTTCGATGTGTGTGTTACTAAAGCCTCATTAAAGTCATAATATTACTATATTCAAAACTCACAAAGTGCAACCAGTATATTAGAGGATAAACCTTGTTTGAGAGTTTAACCTTTAAACACTGACTATTGAACGTCAAACCCTGAATGCCAGACACCAGTTCCATGTCAGCACTGTCACCGATTTTGACTTTAGTCCTAATAAAACACACAGTGTGTATTTTCTTTTGAGTGAGTAAATAAGTGAGATACAGAGACTGTCATAAGCCTATCATAAGCTTGGTGGAGCTTTATGTTTATTGTATTAAGCACTGACAGTTAGCATAGACAACACTTGCTCTTGCTCTCTGTTGGAACTGTTTGTCTTCAGCAGGACTCCAGTGCTGGTGCTTGTGGTGTGCCTCAGGGGAGCAAAGCCAGGGGGTATCAGGTCACATTACCTCATCAATTTGAACTAAATTTGTATAACTTTTTTTTATAAAATATGTATAAGTTCAAATTTATGTAATTAAGTTTTTGCAATTTAATGAGGCTCTTATTAATGCTCATTAATGTATAATAGGCTTTCGCATGCAAACAACAGCAAATCAAAATGAGCCTCTAAGTTAATAGCCGATAGAGTTTCATCGAACTTAAACCCGATCTTGGATATAACAGGAGCCAAGGAAGCAAAATTTTCCCATGCTCACTGGTTGTGAGGGATGGCATTTTCTCTGTTGTCACAGTGACTCTAAGAGGGTAGTTAACGCTTTTCTTCCTAGCGTGCTACATTGCACTGTGATGCAGTGTGATCAAATGTTCCAAAAGTTTTGGTTGACTGACTTGATCATGCATTTCGAAAAAAGCACTCCCTGGTTTAAAATATCAACTTGTTCTATATGTCCTTGTGCCAAAAGCTGCAGGTAGATTTGCATTTAGAAGAGGGTGTGGTAACACTGTATAATTTCCCAGATGAAGTGCCAATGGAGGGGCTTTGTGTGGGTGTCTGCGTGAGTGAATTGGCTTTACTGTGCCAGCTCTCACTGGTGAACAACCAACAACCAGTTCTCTCCTTCTTTCGCTGTCTATTTCTGACATCGCTTTTGACATGAACTGCTCCCTTGTTGTCTCATGACAAGAAGTTTATGTTTATTCTAACCAGCCAGCATTAGGTATGATCAAACACTGCCAGCTTCTGTGTGTGCGTGTCTGTGTGTGTTTGTGCTCGCAAAAATGTGTGAAATGAGCTTTAGAGGTTGTACGTGTGTGTCCATTTGGAAGAGGGGGGTGGGAGTGTGAGACAGACGGGGACACTTGGCAGCTAAAGAGAAGCTTAGAGCTCCCAGGGTTTAAAATGGAACACACACTCCTCCTTTCTCTCGCTCAGTTGCTTAGTCTCTCTTTCGCTCACTATATCTCTGGGTCACATACAGTACAGCTGTTTTTCTCTTTTTGCCACTGACTGACTTCTCATCCGCAAAAAGAAGTGGAATTGTTCTTCCATACATGTTTAAGACTGTGACGCTTCTTATCTGCACCGACTGATCTATAAAATTGCACACATTTCTATTCATTCTTTTAATCTGGGATCATTTAGTTTGTCTCTGATTTTTGAGCTTTGTTTGAATGTCTGTTGGCTCATGGTCTTCGCACTTTG
This sequence comes from Tachysurus vachellii, assembly GCF_030014155.1. Lineage (NCBI taxonomy): Eukaryota > Metazoa > Chordata > Actinopteri > Siluriformes > Bagridae > Tachysurus > Tachysurus vachellii. The sequence continues at coordinate 18,072,440 of NC_083466.1, read as the reverse complement.
AAAAGAACTCTTATGTAACTTTTACTCTGCTCCCACTCCTCTGCTCCCTGAGACTCTCTGCCTATCAATGGTGGTGTATGGTAACACACAGCTTTAAACACTTTAGCAGCCATCAGCCACCTCCTATAAAAAACCCCTGCTGTATCCAAAGATATTAAGTTTATCCTCGAGGTTCATGTCTATGATTATTTTTGATACCTCGAACATGCTTCAAAATCTATCTATAAAATTGCACACATTTCAAACAGACACATGAGAGGTGATTGAATGTCTGCACAGAAGATGTTGATGAGGTATGAATGGCATGGGGACTGAATTATAAAACATGATGATTGGTCATCACGATGATGAAAGATCTTTTTTGAAATCTGTAGACCTAAAAAATTGAACAGTGAATAAACAGAAATATAAAACCTGTTTTATGGTTCAAGCAAAATAACAAAAAAAGGCATCTTCATTAGTGCTAAACCTGGAGGTTTAGGTGGATTTGCAGTCATGTATTTTCTCCAGTTAGAACTCAGATCTCTGCAACAAGTTGCAATTTAAAGTAAGCCTGGCAGGTCAAGTAACTCTTGACTTATTTAGCAATATAAAAGATTGTAAATATGTTATATTTCATGGTGTGGATACAATCACAGAAACTTAAGGGCTCATTTATTTTGCTTAGAAAAAATAATTTTATTTTATGTTATTTAATGCTAGCTGAGGTTGGCCCAAAGCCACAGCACGTAAACACTTTTAGGGTGCAAACAAACTCCAAATGCATTATTCAGATTAAGTAGCAGTGCACCATAAACTAATACGAATGCCTGATTCAGATTAAACAGATAAAGCCTTCTATACAAATCTGAATACAGATGTGAACAACAGGCAGAATATTCAGGTTTCAGTAAAGGTCTGTACATCAGCATGCATGTACATATGCTTGCTGAAGCAGACACAGAATGGTTGATAGGGACATACTTGCAGTAGAGAAGTCTTCTTTTGCTGTTTGGTTGGGGGTTTGGGGTCCAAATCATTTGTTTTTTGACTTTATGTTTCAAGCAGATATTTTATTGACAGCTGCCAGAACAAGTAGATTTTTACCCAATACCCCAAAAATGTTCCACATTAAAAGACACTTTAGTTTTTAGACCAGATTTATAAAGTGTGTTTCTTGGTATGAGTACAAAAATATTATAGATTTTAAAGCATTACTGTTCCAAAAAATTAATTCTAAGCATAACGCAACCAGAAATAATGAATGAAGGGTGCATGGTCAACAGATACCATTATACCATTACAAGATGCTTCCTAGCTAATTTCCTCATAAAAAATGCATGAATTTTATCTAAGACTTTTTTCTTAAACATTATAGGGTTATCACACCAAATATTGAGTTTAATTGTGTTGTTTTTTATGTTTTTTTGCTTTGCAAATCTTGCCTGTATATGATAGTAAAATAGAAAACCAAACCATAGCGTACTGCTGGTTTAGTTTTTCTGTTTGTTTGTGTGTGTGTGTGTGTGTGTGAGAGAGAGAGAGAGAGAGAGAGAGAGAGAGAGAGAGCGAGAAGGAAAGAAAGAAAGAAAGAAAGAAAGAGAGAGAGAAAGAGAGAGAGAGAGAGAGAGAAAGAGAGAGAGAGAGAGAAAGAGATAGAGTACAGAATGGCAGCATGACATGGTGAGTCCAGCCTGAGAGATAATCAAATATTGAATCTGATCAGATTCAGTGAGTGGTACAGGTAGATTTGCCATGAATATCTCCAGACAAAGCAATGGTAGAATAATTGGATATAAAGAAGTCAGCATAAAACACAGCTGTGTTTGTGTGCATAGGCGAGCGTCTTTAACCTTTTTAAGCCTCAAGTGATGCCTTACAGCTCCACTAATTAAATATCTTTATACAAAACAGAGCAGATCTGTGTTATATTAAGGATGATGAAATGATATTGTTTATTATTGTTCAAGAGATACCCAATCAAAGCCACACATCATTATTGTTTTTATTACTATTATATGCATAATAATTTGCCCTTTCAGTTAGCCCAGTTTATGGAAAATAACTATTTATGTGTGAGCATACATATTAACCAGATTTATGGATGGTATTTAACTGAGACTTCATCATAGGTCTACTCTATGAAGTGAATCCAAAAATGAGTCACTGATCTTTTTGTATTGACTCCGAAGGAGGTTTTTAGATTTCCAAAACAACATTAAGGGCTCTGGTTAATTACTATTGTACAAATGCAAAAATAATACGAGTGCCTCCTTATGCATAGATTTTTCAACCATGTGTAACCTGCTGCTGACCAGCGTAATTGCAGTAAAGGGGCAGTGTTTTAATAATATGTTATCAGGATTACTCGTGCTACTGTGATGTCAACTCAAATCAGCTCCTTGCAAACTTTCTTTCCCAACTGAGTGTGTAGTGCCAGGAGCTTTCAAGATAACATATGATTTGATTTTTTTGTAGATTTTAATGGTAATAAGAACTGACAGACTGAGAGGAATAGAGTTTCATATGTCATTCACGTGGGACTTCTTCGTCTTTAGTATTGTAATAAAATGTTCTTTTTCATGATGACAAAAATTCACATCCCTTTTTTTGCTGAGCCTGTTAATTATGCAATTATACTGTAGTATTAAGGCAGTAATTCACAGTCTGATTCACATTTAGTATCCAAAACCGAGATTTTTTATTTCTATTAATTTTTTTTTCAATTAATGTGTAGTTAGTATAAATACAGAAATGAATAGTTATGCACTATTTCTTTTAATGCAGTATCTGGTTTATAGTAGAGGTGTGCTCCGGGTCAGAGATCCCACGGGACACAGCAAAAGAAACATTTGCGAGTGAGTGGTCATATATTAAGCTTAGGGGACAATCGACAACCACATTCATTAACATAATGTTGTGCTTATGTAATTTACAACATTCCTTCATTCATTCTTGGCAGAGATGGAGACATTTAGCATAGTGGTAGGGTTTATCTTAAAGGATAAACAAACAAATAAACAAGCAAAAATACTGGTTCACATCCACGTTGAGTTGCAATCTGTATACAGATAGCCGCATTTCCTTACACTCGTCATTCTAATTTGTCATATGGTTTTGCATTGTGCTGAGAGACAGCCAAAAGACTCTGTATTGGACTGAAGATTAAAAAAATAAATGTATTCTATGAATTTCTAATGTCACACCCCTGTTCTGCTGCTCCACCCACGTCAGCCCAGTTTGTTTCTGATCACCAAAAGTGAGCGAGCGGAAAAAAAATGGACAAACTCCCAAATGCCAGCATGAAATTAGAGCACTAGATTTGATGAATTATGTAGAACTGTGACATTTATAAAATGTTACATCTAGGCCAACTGTTCCTGAACTGTCCCTGTTAGTCTAACATGACTGTACCGTATGAACTTGTAGCACATAACGTTCTTAGATCAAAGTTGCTGAATGGGAGCATCGCCAGCTTCAAGTGGTATGCTTTTGCAGATGAATGTGAAGTAAGCACTCATTAAGTAAACACTGCACACTCTGTTAAAGAGCTCCTTCAGAATAACACAGAAGAATAGCGTGTTTGTGTGAGGTCCGTGCTTTCACTGCAATGCTTAAACTTGGACTTCTCCATTATTATATATAAAATTCACCATTTCCATCTCTTAGTTTTTTCTCTCACTTTATTTCACTTTATCCTCTTCACTATTTAGAACCTTGTTCAACACTCAGAGCAGTTCCAGCTTTCTTACTGTCACCTTCTGTCTTTTTAAAAGCTTTTAAATGAACATTTGGTCGGTTTTCATGGAAGAAAAGAGTTTTGCATGGGCTGCTATTAAACAGTCACATGAAGAGTTCTTTCTGTGACTCAACTAATGTTGGCAACAGGCATAATTTAAGTTCACCAAAACTACACACACACACACACACACACACACACACACTAAATATAACACATAAACCGCATAGGAAAAAGGAAGATGCTTGGGCACTTAATGTTTTTGGGAAAAAAGCAGGAAATAGAAAACACCTTGCAGGTTTGCTTTTTTGTTCGTGTAACTGAAATGTTCTGGCAACAGGAACGGAAGGGTGAGTCAGAGCAGAGAGAACGGTGTCCTTGCAAGTGCGTGCCTCGGTATATTTTTCTCCATATGGTTGTGATTGTCTTTCTCGTTGCTGCACTGAAGACAGTGCGATGTAAAAAACAAAAAAAGAACAAAAAAGCAATACAAATATATACAACAGTGTGTCCCTTTTATTCAAAATGTTTCATAGACATCCAGAATGCATCCAGAACAGTCAACACACACACGTGAGCACACACGCACGCTTTTTATGGTCTCTTTAATGTCTGGCATTTTCAGTCTATCGCTTACTATTTATCTTTCAATCAGAGACACAAAAATCCATTCCGATGTAAATTTAATAAAGAGAAAGTGAGACCACACCGAGACTGCAATCTGGTCCCATTTATATAATTTATACCATTTATACCACTTATTTGTACACAAACAGATTTTTTCACTAATGCACTGTAATGAAAATTCTTGACTTAAACTTAAACCAAAATTAATGTGCATACTAATATTTATATATATATATATTTATTTAAGTACATATTATATACATATTATATTTACGATTGTGTTTGGATGAGCACAGACTTAATAGACGCAGCAAAGTTATAATGAAACCTTGACTATGATAATTGGTTAAATAACTTGTTCTGTGCAATTTTTCTTCTACAGCATTATAGTATTTATTGCTGCCAGTCTTGAAACATACCCTGAGGTCTATCTTTTCCATGTGGGTTGTAATCAGGATGTTACTGGGGTGGAAGATGGTACACTAAACTGGTACATGCAGGCATCAGATTAATGGATATGGAAATGTACCCTTTGGTTAAACTAGTCAGTGTGTGTGTGTGTGTGTGTGTGTGTGTGTGAGGAACAGTTTGTTTTTTTATAAAGCAGGTTTATCAGTGTGCCTGGCTTGCATAACTTGTAAGTGAAATATGCAGCTACTGTTGGCTCTTTTCCCTTCAACACCAGTTTGCATGAGAGGTGAGCTAGAAGGCCTTGTTTGTTCTCATGAGGCAAGTTCTAAAGAGCTCCTTGTGGGCCAACATTGGAGTATGATTGCCTTCGACCAGCTGTAGAACTGTATCAAGTTCAAGTCTGTAGATGTGTTATCTATAGCTCACTTCTTCAGGTAACCTTCTTCTTTACTGACCTTTGTCCCTTTCTCTCTGTTACACAAATAGCTCTGAAACCTAAGGAACAATTTGAAAAATACTGGTTGAAAAATAATACTGGTATTAATCAATTTAGTGAGATGATTGATAGATTTATAGACAGATTTATGTCATAACATATATAGAAGTAAAGGTTTTTATTGTAATTTTTGGTATGTCCTGTTTGCATTAGCTGATTTGATCATTATTTAAACTAAATAGCCTGTCTTCCCTTACCATACATACTCACATATCATAATTCCTTCAGACGTTTAGACATACTAGCCTGAATGGAAATTTTTAATCTTTTGAAGAGATTTTGATAAAGTCTTATAGTTTTATTCTATTTCTGTAAACAATATAAATAATTATCCTAATGGCCATCAATACATTTATTTTTAAATCAACATGTAATTTTAATAATGCTTAGCCTAGGTGCGGAAAACCTTCTGGGTGAAGCTCCGTCATGAATCTCATTGAAAAGTTGTCAAAAGTGTGAAAGGTTGCTAAAAAATGTTAATGTGTTTTGTGACTGTTAATTTAAAAAATAAAGTTGTTTTGATTGCTGTAACGTTTTTGCCCACTGTTCAGTTCCGTGTGTTATTTCATATTGTGAATGTCTTCATTATTATTTGAAAGTGGTAGAAAACAGTCAAACGGAGAACATCCTTGTTTTGAACAAGTTTATGAACTGTTGTGTGTATTTATAACCTGTGATTTCTTCTGGCTTTTATAGGTAAAGCACTGTGGGATGGAAAGTCTGGAGATTATGGTGTGCCATCCCCCGGGCCTGCGTTTAAGGAGGTCTGGCAAGTTAAAGTTTGGCCGAAAGGTCTCGGGCAAGCTAAAAACCTAGTTGGTATATACAGACTCTGCCTAACAGAAAAGACAGTCAACTTTGTCAAGCTCAATTCAGACGCAGCAGCTGTAGTATTACAGCTGATGAATGTCAGACGTTGTGGCCACTCTGAAAATTTCTTCTTTGTGGAGGTTGGCAGATCAGCAGTAACTGGACCTGGAGAGTTTTGGATGCAGGTGGAAGATTCAGTTGTGGCACAAAACATGCATGAGACTTTACTTGAAGCCATGAAGGCCCTAAGTGAGGAGTTTCGGCAGCGCAGTAAGTCACAGTCAACTACAGCAGGTGGAGGGGGTGGTGCAACTGCATCTAATCCAATCAGTGTTCCATCTCGTCGCCACCACCCAAACCCTCCACCCAGTCAAGTGGGATTTATCAGACGACCTCGTACAGAGCCACCAGGAGCTACTGGAGGAGGTGGCACAAGCAACAATGCCTCCCCTACACCTCGGCATGGATTGTCAAGAGCTTGTAACTCCAGTGATGGAGCAAAAGTAGAGGAAGGCATGAATGCAGAGACAAAGGGTGTTAATTCCAGTTCAAGTCCCACCACAAATGGATCCTGTACTAGCACGCCCATTCTCAGGTCTACATCTGTCCGTGCTCCTACACCAGTCAAAGCACAGCATGCTCTGATGAGGTCCGTCTCGACTCCAGTCTCTTCGCCTGCTCAAAACCCCTCCTCATACTCAGGCAATGTGTCTGAATTTGTGGGCACAGGTACTGGAACCACTGCAGCTGGCGGAACTGGAAATGGAAGCACTTACAAACGAATGCCTCTCCGCCAGCCCTCAGTTTCTGGTTCACTCAGTGACTATGGTTCTTCAGATGAATATGGTTCCAGCCCAGGTGAGAATTCTTTGCTGACAACAAGTATTCAGGCAGGCTCTGTAGGTAGCTCAGGTGGAGATGAAGCTGCCAACTATATCATTATGGCACAGAAAGGGGCATCCAATTCATTGCCACGTGACAACTCTCTGCCTCAGACTAGAAGGGTGTTGCGCCGTTTTTCGGGTCGTGAATGTGACCCTGAACGTAGGATGGTCAGTAAAAGGGCGTCTCTGCCACCCATGGCTCTTGAGAGACTTGGAACTTATCGCAAAGGAGGAGATGTAGAGATTGAGAAAGACAACTATGCTGTAATGTCTCGCAGTACCAGCCGTGAGTCTTTCAGCTCACGCCAGGATTCAGAATCTCTAGGTGGCACCAGATATCTCGATCTAGCTGCAGAGCCCAAAGTTGAAGCAGGAAGCTGTGGTTCAGATGGATTGTCAATTACTGGTAATGGTAATGTAGGCGGTGACAATGGATACATGTCCATGTTGCCAGGAGTAACAGCTCCACCAGTGTCCCTCTCTCACTCGCTGTCTGTAGCAGTGTCAGACACTAAATCTGCAGATGACTATATGGCTATGACTCCCAACAATAGTGTCTCACTTCCTCAGCAGATCCACCTTCCTAATTCTACCACAGATGGCTATATGATGATGTCACCAAATAGCAGCTGCTCCCCTGACCAGCGTTTGGTATCAGGAGCCTCGCTTGGCAGGAACAGTGCAGACAGTAGGACTGGGAGCGATTATATGAACATGTCACCTATCAGTGTTCGTGCCAACAGCACTCCATCTCCTCAAGGGTCTCTTACAGCATCTGAAAAACATCCTCAGCAACCTCCTCCCAAAATGGTATATTCTTACTATTCCCTACCCCGTTCTTATAAACACAGCAGCACTAAATATTTTGAGGATGGTTTAGGGAGAGGAAAAAGCCTAGGTAGTGAACGTGGAAATGGTGGTGGTCAAGGTCTTGGCAGTTGTAGAGGCATGTCTTATTACCAAGAATCTGGAGTTGGAAGGCACTTGTCTTTTTCCTCTTCATCATATTCATCCAGCTCAGCTAGCAGTGAAAGTCTGGGGGAGGGTGAAGAAAAGCTCAGTCAGGTGAGAAAGACAGCTACAGGAGCTCAAGTAAAGGATAGTGGGGCTCTGCCACAAGGACTGGGGTTTGGGGCAGCTAAACAGGGTCAGAGGAATCGTCCTTTAAGTTTGTTTGTCGATGTCTCCAAAGCCAATACCTTACCCAGGGTCCGTGAGACACCAGTCCCATCAGAACCGAAAAGTCCTGGTGAATATGTCAGTATAGAGTTCAAGAGTGACAGAAGCAAAAAAGATCCTGTTAGAGGACCTAAGCAGGGTGGTTCCATTCCTGCCAGCTCATGGCACCCCTTGTCTAGGCCTACTTCTTGTGTTGCTGGGTTCCTACCACATTCCTGCAGCCCCTCATCTGCTGTCCCTTCATCTGTTGCTTCAGAATATGTCAACATGGAGCTGGGAGCCTCTCCTTCACCATCATCTTTCTCCCTCACGCCCCTCGATTTCCCTTCTTTTCCCACTCCTCCAACCCCACCTACATTAGCACCAAAATCTTGGGATGAACAGAGATCAACACCACAAAATGAAGAAGAGGCCGAGGTGGAAATGGCACATAGTGGGCATCAGCATCTGTCAGACTCTCAATCACTTGACTCTCCGGTACCATGTGCAGACTACACAGAAATGGTCTTTGGATTAAGCTCAGACACAACCACCAACTCCACGACACCTAAAGAATCACTGCTGGACAGACAAGAATCCATGGTTCCCACACTAAGCCTGGGCCTTAATTTAGATTTTCCAATTCCCAAAGCTCCAAATCCAGATCATGGTGCTAAGGTAATAAGGGCAGACCCTCAAGCCCGTCGGCGCCACTGTTCTGAAACTTTCTTGGCCCCTTCTTCATTGTCCTCATGCCCCGTAAGTTCCTCCTCTTCTATGTGCATGATCAGTGACCACACTCAAAATGTAGCACGCCGGCTTGCTTTAGACGGCATTTTGAGTGGCAGTGGAAACTTGCTAGAAATCACAAATCACCATGAAAACCACGCAATATCTAACATAAACTCTATCCAGACCTCATCTACAGAGCAGGGGCTCAACTACATAGACCTAGATTTGGCTACAAGAGACAGCTCACATCTTGTTGTTGATGTTCAGACTGCTGGCCAAACAGCAGCACGGCTCTTTTCATCTGTTTTGGGTAGTGGAGCATCTGGAGGTGCTGGAGGAACAGGAGGTCTGAGTAGCAATGCTTCAAATCTCAACACATATGCTAGCATAGACTTCTACAAGTCAGAGGAGCTACGTTCACACCAAGGCAGCAACAGCAGCAAAGACAGTACAGGTAGGAGCAGTTGTTACTATGTCATTAGTCTTCAATTTACTGTTCATTACTCTTAACAGACATAATGTGACAAGCGATGAACTTAAGATAAACAAAAGTTTTTTTTAAATGACAAAGGACCATAAAATAAATTAGACACATTTTGAAAGTCATGAGGGAGTATCTGAATTAAAAAAAAAGATTAAAGACAATAAATTTCCTCAGTTTGTGAAGTGTTTTTCAGGTTTAGAGGTACAACATATCCCACTACTACTGAGCTAAAATTAGCGTATAATGTTTTTTTAATACCGAATAAGATTGGGGCTGTGTTTAGAGAAAGTAGTTGTAGAGCATTGTAAATAGTGTAGCTTCTTCCCAGTGCTTTTGACCTGGGAGATGTAGTGTCCTACCTGTGAAAATAACAAAACCAATCTAGCATTGACACAGTGCCGTCCCAACCTCTAGTCCTGCCGTGGACAGCCCGCAGGACACCATATATATATATGCATACATAAGTATATATATATTATGACACTTCTTGCAGATATATTGCAGTGTGTGCATGTACAAATGTATGGATGTCTGTCAGTTTGTGTGTGTGGGTCGGTCCTGTGATCTGTATTTAAAATGCGTTTGTTAGGCTTCAATGAAAAACTGGAAGAGTGCCCTGCTCAATTTTGGACTGGAAGGTAGAGAGAAATAGAGACTATGATATAGAGAGGGTGAGAAAGAAAGATGGCATTAGAAGAAAGCTCAAGTGGGTGAGAGCTGAGTGTATGAAACATGCAGATGGTGAAGACAGGGGAGAGAATTTGGGTCAGATTTTGTGTGTTATTGGAGCTGTATTCATTTATGCCTTTACTCTTTAACATAATTATAATTCTCAGAGTTGTGGGGATTTTTCTAGCTGGGACTTCAGACTGGGTCTTTGTGGTGACATCTGATATGAGACAGAGGGGGAGGCAGAGAGAAAAACTAGAGGAGGAGTAGAAAATTGTAAAATGAGAACAAGAGGAACAGCAAAATAAAGTTAGTTAGAGAGGTTGGGAAGTATTTAAAGAGGAGTGCCAGCGAAATAACTCTGGGCTTTGGGAGGTTGATGTGCGTAGGTGTTAGCTTTCTTTCACTCTACGTGTCAGAGTGTGGGTGTGTAATACAGCTGTTACCAATGTCGTCTCTTGGCTTCTGTAATTATCTTTTGTCTTCACTTTGTCTCTCTCTCTCACCTGTACTTTCTCCCAAACATTCCTGATTTTCTATAAGTTGATGCAAGAAATGCACTTATTTATTGTCAGGAGATTTGAAGTTTGAATCCCACTGATGCCACAGCCACCCATGGTCAGGATTACAAGAGAGCGTACACACTTTCCTGACAATTACAGTGAAACTAGCCAATTGTTTTCATCCATGAGCACATGTTTGCAGAAGAGGTTGTTGCGTTACAGTGCTGTGACAGAGCATGAGCAGTGGGTAGGATTTGGTCAGGACTAACTTAGGGAGAGAAAAAGAAAAAAAACTATCAACAAGGGTGTTTTTTTGTGTTTACCAAATATAAATAGCTTCAGATTACTAGATAAAATTCTACTTTTGTTGTAAAATTAAAATGAATGGCTATATAAAATATGTTACACAAAGGGACTATGATTTTACTAAACATTACAAGTAAACATGGCATAAATAAGCTAATAAGCTAGCTAGCTCAGCACCTTGAGCTGTTCGTTGTCCTCAGAGGTTATATAGTAAGGATAACACTGAAGAGACAAATTTACTAAAGCAGGGTTGCTGCCTCTGTCATCTGTCCCTTAACTGCATACTCATATTTTATCAGACTGTAGTATATTTCTGTATAATATCCTGAGCCATTTACTCTTCTAGGTCATTAGCATGAATGGGTTTTGGTTTTGTGTCATTAGGAAGCAGATTCCGTACACTGTAAATATGAGCTCATAAAAATGTGTTGTCTTGAGACAATGTGCCAGTAATTCAATTATCGGTTTTTAATATGCAAACAAAATGTGCCTTTTTCCACTAGAATGTTATGTTCACTCTGCAAATGGATATGTTGGGAAATAAATCTGGTACACACACAGACACACACAGAGTTGGAGACTGTAAAGTTCTGGCTGGACTCCACCCTGCAGTAGCACACACACGTGGCATTAGCAGTGCTATGGTGCTGCCACGTGTGTCTCCTCAGTGTGTCCAGGACTGCTCTGGTTAGCTACTGGCACCAAGGGGGGCTGATGCCACCACAGGTAGGTGTAGAATAAGACAGACAGACAGATTGATGGATGTGCTGCAGATGTTGGAGTGTGGTCTAAATCCAATCCAGAACAGGATGGGCGAGGCAAGGTGGAGGTTAAACAGTACACAAACAGACACACACACACACACACACACACACACACATACACACACACGCACGCACAGTATATTTAGTTATTTTGGTATATTGGTTTTGAAGCAGTGAATAAAGCAGTGAGGTTAAAGTGACGAGTACCAGCTATAATTTGATGTTATTTGTATCTTTATTGAGTGAGTATTATAGGAATCTCTGCCAAACAATTGTCCACTTGGTTGTGGGTTGCACCTTATGTGAACACAGATGCACGCATGCATGCATACATACATATACATTTGCTTTTCAGAAGATGACCCTCAGACTGGTGTAGCTGTTTCTTTCTATTTTAACATCTCTCACAATTCAGAAATGTTTACATTTCCATCTCTGCAGCTCACACACACATGCTCAGAAACTCTGATTCTCTACACTTTTAGATACTTCTTTTAGGGTAGATTCAGTTCTTATACTAATTCTAAAAGGCATTTCAGACAAATTTGTCTAATTTGAAATTCACAACCATATTAGTAAAACTGGCACAATAGTACTTTTATTTTCTGATATGATTACTGCTGTTAAATTATTTAGGTTCCAAGATTTAAGATTTTGTGTGATACTGATTTTATGTGGCAGTGTGCCTAGGTTTTAAAAATATAAAAGTCTTTAATGAAATAATAAATATAAAATAATTATGTTTTCTTAAAACAAAAACTACTCTGGTGCTGTTGTTATGGTAACTTATGTAGCTTCTGTTATTAGATTATTAGCTAAAACTCCTGTAAAGCTGCTTTATGACTGACCATTGTTAAATGCTCTATACAAATTGAATGAATTGAATTATTACTGAGTTGCAAATAATTCTGTGATATTTTAGTCTAGGTATGTTACAGAGTCCAATCAGGTTCATAATATATTATTCTGTCTGATATCCAATCCAGAAATTCTTTCTGATATCAGTCCACCAAGAATACTGAATATCATATCAGTGCCATTTATATATGTAGGTGTCATGTTAACCTACTCCATTTGTACCATTTCTCTCCATGTTTACATACAATCTCCATTTCTCTCCAATTCTCAGCCAAATAACAGCATAACAGCAAGACTCGTAGCCTGATCAGTCACCTGTTACTGCTCTGATTCTACAGACTTTGACTCACATCTGTTCTTAGTCACTGGTTCACTAAAATTACACATAGCAAATGTCAAAGGAAAGCTCAGCAAAGCTTATTGTGAAGTATTGGTGCTAGCTAATCAATAGTGACATAGTTATTGAGTGCATGCTGTTCTGGTTTTGACCCTGTTTGTTCATATTCGTGAGTTTGCTTTGACTATTATGGCCTGTTTATTGTTTGCTTGAACCATTTCATTTTTATGACTTTGCCCTTTAGGTTTGTCCGCTTTGTTATTTACCAATCAATAACCATGCACTTATCCCGACCCATGTGCACAACTAATGCAGGATTATAAAATAAATAGTTGCGTTTTTCTGCCTTTCTCCGTTTTTCCTCTTATAGTTGTTCTGTCAGGGTCATTAGCTCCAACTGTGTTTGTTAGAGTCAAAACTGATTAAAAGTAATTGTAAAACTGTAAGTGTTAAATATTTCCAGTAACACTCAGTGCTTCTTAGAAACTTCCTGACGTCATTGAATTCATTATGATTAGCATAAAGACCATTAAAAATGGGAACGCAATACATATTTTGAACTTTAAATAATTTATCTACAACCACCATGACTATGAAATATAACATTATCCGTTTATAAAAATATAGATATGATTCTGGATCCAGAGTTGAATTATTTTGTATACCATATCACAGACAATCTCCAGTGAGTAAAATGTTAATTCAAGCCATAGTGAGTCATTTTCCAGTCGTACCCTGCCAGTCCTGAAGGACCTGAAAACCAGTCTGTTTTAGCTCCAAATTAGATGGTCTGACTGCAAGGAAGGGTGATGAGAGTAAGGGATGATGGAGATGGAGCGAGAGAGAGCGTGGAAGAGCGAGGGGATTACATTTGACTATTTATATGTGTCCCTGAGGCAGACTAATTTATGCATGGTCCTACGTCCTGTGGCCTTGTGGTAGAGAAGCTTTGGGTCATTCAGTACACCACCCTGCCTGCAGCACATTGAGTTCATTCACTGTGAGTTACAGATCACTGTGTTTAATATTTATTATGGTTAAATCTAGGAACTGATTCAGGATTTTAAAAACCTGCCATCTTTGCCAGAAATAAAAGCTTGCTGTGAGGAGCTTGAAAGGCACTTCTCGTTGTCAGCATCTACTCAAGTGTATGAAAGGCAGATATTTAGTGTTCATGTTTTTTTTTTAATGTGTGCTCTAAGTTGAAATATGTATTTCACTGAGGCCTGGCTGTCCAAAAGGTGTCTATGGATGTCCAGTTATTTTGCTAATTTAGTAATGCAAAAATGCATTTGTCCATTTTAACTCAGTCCTGCTGTGCTTTGATCTATCCCTTAAATATATGGCCATTTTTGGGACATATGACATGATCCTCAGGTGAGTGGGTGTGTGTGTGTCGGAGTTCGCCAAAAACTAATGTCTGGTGTTGTGTGAACCCACCAGCTAAGGGGCAGAAAATGAAAATTTAAAATAGAAGTGTCAGGTTTCACTGCAGAAAGAAGGTAGGAGAAACAGTGCAATGCTGGGAATTGCTCCTTACTTACTGCCCTTAGGTATTAACAATAAACAAATAGGGAGCTCAGATTTTAAAGTAAAATGTTAAATGAGAATATTTTATTTTAAACCTCTACTGAGCAGAGTCTCTGAAATTCAGTTTATCTCACTTCACATGTGGACCTTTTGGATATTCAGGCTTGTGGTGGTGCTCTATCAGCTGGATGGCATTAAGGTTTAGTACTGATAAAAATGAGGGGCATCGTTTTATTTACCCAAATAACAGCTAGTCAGTGTTCTTGATGCACGGCACCTTAATTAGCAGTATGCATGTCAGCTCGCCTGTGTGCACATGCATAATGCATAAACTACATAACCTGCATACATATATTAATTTCTTCTTACATTCACTAAGTTTTACATCGTGAATCACAGAGATCATGCTTTTGTCACAGTGAGTGACAGCTCCGGGGCCCATTCCTTTTTTACTGGGACTTACTGGGCCACACCTTTCTCAGTGAAAGTTACAGATACAACATCATCTTCAGTGGGAATGACAGAGAGGCTGTGCCTCCTGAACTGAGACTGACAGACAGAGAGCTCGTGACTGCTTCACTGAGACTGACAGACAAGGATCCCACGCTTCCTTCCGTGGAAGAGACCAATTACAAAGGCTACGCCTCCATCACTGGGACAGATGAGCATGGAAGAGGAAGAAAGTGCATGAGTTCATTTTCTTTTAAATATAACTGTACTAGTTATCTTTAACTGAAATATTTAACTCAACCAAGATCAATTTATATTCTAAAGGAATAATTTAGACAGATCCAGAATATTTATGTTTGTTTATTTATCTGTCTCTTTAAACTTATAACAACTATTATACAGCAGTTAGTATGCTGATATTTAGTATAACAAAACACTGAACTGGTAAATTTCACTGTAGTATCTCCAAATTTACGTTACGACTGCGGGCTGACAGTCAAGCTATGTTTTGTAGGATCCGGCTGTGGCTTGTTGGGGAACTATTGTCATGGATGGAGGAAAAAAATTAAACAGGAATATTTCACCATATTGTATCTGAATTGTCAGTTGCTTGATATGTATAAAAGCAGTATCACATTATGAAATGTAATAAAATTTCATTACACATAATGAAGAGAAACGTTTCAGAGAAGAATATTTCTACAATATACAGTATAGTAGAATACTGATAGGCTTGAAATATCAGCATACAGACATCCATTAAGAGGAAATTGTGACTGGGGAGAGAGAAAGTAAGTTAGATAGTTAGTTAGTAGGAACAGTGTAAGAATGCCTCAGAAAGAAATTCATTCATTCATTCATTCATCTTCTACCGCTTATCCAAACTATCTCGGGTCACGGGGAGCCTGTGCCTATCTCAGGCGTCATTGGGCAACAAGGCAGGATACACCCTGGATGGAGTGCCAACCCATCGCAGGGCACACACACACTCTCATTCACTCACACACTACAGAGAATTTTCCAGAGATGCCAATCAACCTACCATGCATGTCTTTGGACCGGGGGAGGAAACCAGAGTACCTGGAGGAAACCCCCGAGGCACGGGGAGAACATGCAAACTCCACACACACAAGGTGGAGGCGGGAATCGAACCCAGACCCTGGAGGTGTGAGGCGAACGTGCAAACCACTAAGCCACCGTGCCCCCCCAGAAAGAAATTATTATTATTATTATTATTATTATTATTATTCATTTTCCTCTCAGATACTCCCACAAATTGTTGCATTTTGGGAAACAAATGCAGATTGTTCTTCCAGTCTGCTGCACATGCCATTAATCCAGTTAGCCATATTTACTGTGGCCAAAATGATTCTTTTTGATCAACTTCCAGCAGCTAGTTGTTAAACAGAAGATCACACTCACACATTCACAAACTCACACACTTACAAACTCCCACACTGCCCATTGGTGTGAAGGTAGGAATAGATCAGCAAGAAGAGATGGTTCACTTCCCTGCAACTGAATAGGAATATTAGAGCAAATACTGAGAAATGTAAGTGATAAATGAAAAAGGAGAGCAAGAGAGAGAGAGAGCAATAGCAAGCACTTGTGGACTTTGATTTCTCCTTGCGTTTGCGTCAAAGGAAGTGGGATACGCATGGTTGCCGTAGCAATGCTTATGAGTACTAGCTTCCTCCTCCTCTCACTTGCTTTCATTTACTCTCTCTTCTTTCCCTTTCTTTCTTTGCAGTATTTTTCCCCAAGCAGCTTAGTCTGTTCACTTCTGATGTTTGGTTCATTTTACGTTTTTATCTCATCGCTGTTGACTGCTTTACAGACGTTTATCGCTTTACCTCATCTTCATGTTTTCAACAGATTGTTCCTCCCCTCACACACTCACTCTCTCTCAGGCAAAACAGTGTGTGACCTGCCACTCAGTGTGCTTCATGGTTCATGGAATGTCTAAGTAACTGTGCTGCTTTTGTTGTCGTTTTGTCACGGTCACTTCCACTGTGTGCTGAAGTTTCTGTGGGTTTAACACTGAAACTGTTTTGTAAGCAAGTGTGAGTGTGGATATGTGTGTGTTTGTACACCAGCTCTAACAGTCAACCTGATAGTCATCATTCCAGGGTTGGTGGGGGAAAGAAGTGCAAGGAGAGGTCAAGGGTTAAAGCAAGGGTTGAGCTCTTCTGAAAGCTTAGTGTGCTTGAAGCCATACATGTGTTTAATAATTAAATTATCTCCTTCATATTGTTGGAGGCAGATTTTGGTGTATACCAATCTACAGGTTACGCTCATTAAGAGTTTATCAAGTGTTCTCCAATGAAAAGACATCACTTCATCTTATATAAAGATGTTGATTTTTAATTCTTTTTATTCTGGTAATATCCAAAACACATAGATCTTGTAGAGAATGTGCAAAGATTTCTAGTCTACAGGGACATTATCGTCCGGGAGGACATGTTATTTGTGTCATGCAGCGTCTAGATCAGTGATATTTAACTAAAATTTGTTTACAACACAAAGTAGTTAACATGAGTGAATGAGTAACAACAGTGATATTTTAACATCTATCCATTATTGATTAGTTCATGACTATAGATCAGACACATCAGTTGGAAGAGGTTATATTTTCGATCACAGTGGAGATTCACAGTATCACTTTTGATTTGCATCATTCTCTGTATCAGTATCAGTATCTGCTAAAGTCATGATGTTTCATGATATACTATGCTGAGCTGTGGCCAGTTTTATTTTTCCATGTTACTCAGCTCAATCTGTAGAAATCTGCTGGGCTGTATATCAGAACTTTGGCTTTCTAGTCGATGGCCTCTGATCTAGTTTGTATCTCTTTTAACTGGAATGACTTTAGGCTTTTATAGGTCAAGTCTCATTGCTTCAGTGTAATGAAATGAGGCATAATATTGGGTCAATATTTAATGTGACTTTAGTGGAAATGTATGTGCAAAGGAATCACACACGGAAACTAAAACAAACCAGAAAACATCATGGTTGTTCATCAAGTTGTCTCGGGTGAATACTGCAGAAGACATGTTTAGTGTTTGGTGTATAAGCATAACAATTTGTATAACTTACTTTGAGGAAAGACCTCGCCAAATTAGTTTTGTGTGTGTGTGTGTGTGTGTGTGTGTGTGTCTGCGGTCCTGTCTCTTCTTTCTCTGTCAAATGGCTTGAAGCCCAACTGGCACTGTTTGCACTTGGTGAGTCAGCAGTCATACTTCAGCTGCAGAACATTCTGTGTGTGTCTGTGTGTGTCGGTGTGTGTCTGTGTGTCTGTGTGCGTATTGAGGCGGGGAGGGAGTCTGGGATCAGTGTGGCAAGCTTACTCTCTCTTACCGAGTATCTCATGCATTATCAGTCCAATGAAGCATCCAGTCAGCACACAGCATGCAAACAGACGCATTCTCCCACAGTTCTACATTGTAGCACTCAGTGACTTCTGGGAGGCAACCTCTGGGTGTTTTTTATGACTAAAGCTATGCATTGTTCTATATGTATTCGTATATATTTTAACTGCTACATTTAGCCTGTACCAGGATGACGCTTTTCATGACAGTCCTTGTGCCTCTTTATACCTCACACTCACTTTTGCAAGTCTTGCAAATGTTGCTTAAGTTCTCAGTTTCTGGCAAATTACTCAAGTGTAGCCCAGTCTCGCCAATATGCTCTCCAGAGATCTCTAATCTGGAGATCAAGTCACCCCTAAACAACCACCCTCTCACACACACACCCTATCTCTGTCACACACACACACACACACACACACACACACACACACACACACACACACACACACACACACACACACACCCTAATGATGTTAAGTTGTGCAGTCTCCACACAAACAGATGGCTATTTATAGCTTTGGGTAGTACACCAAGTTTTCAGGATACACTAGCTACATCCCCACTTCCACATGCTTTTACTCATCCATTCACTTTAAACTTCTTTTACTCACTCACATTATTCATTTCTTCTGTTCATTTGAGAAAATGCTAAGAATGACAAATAAAACCAAACATCAAACAAACTGCTAAGAGTTCAAAAGTGTGTTTGTTTTCTAAAGCTAACAAATCACTTGATCCACCCTAGTTATACATCACCGCTTAGCGCTTTCATGTGCTTATCAGAAGTTCCTTTTTTCTATGTAAAACTACAATACTTCCAGAATACTGTGTGTTCAGAGAAAGCAAGGGCAGTTTTTACAGCTGATGGGAGAAGTTTAATAATCAATCATGGCTCAACATTTTTCGGTGCTCTTTCAACTGTAAGTGAGACAGCATGAAGCACTATGCAGCATCGACGGTGTCTAAACTTGAGTCCCAGCCATCGTGCAAAAACATGATTTATGACAAAGTGCCCATCATCTCTTGATGGGGCACTAGACTCTAGACAACAAAACATTTAATTAAGGGACCACTGTCTCTTCATTATAGACACTCAGCTACAGTCTATTATATAGTGTCATTGATGCTTTCTGTCATTCATTCATCTTCAGAAACTACTGTACCCAGAGCAGGGCATCATGCACGCACGCACACACACACAATTCACACTTGGGTGCAATTTAGAGCAGGCAATCCAACTAACAGTTCATTTGGAGGAACCTGGAGAAGCCTGAGGAATCTCACACAGACATGGGGAGAACTTGCAGAAATCCACACAGACAGTTACCTGAGCTCATGTTCAAACCAGGGACCCTGGAGCTGTGAGGCAAGAACACACACTACCCTCTTCACCAAAGTGCAGCCCCGATGCTTACATTATAATCTGTTTCTGATAATGACATAATTTCACCCTCGACTAACGTCTGATAAAAATGAATAATTCATAAAGACAATTGCATTAAATGACTCAGGATGAGTTATAATCAGTAACTGTTGTAATTATATTGCTCTTATTTCACATGTTCATGCCAACTAGCATTATGGGATGGTTTAATTGATCACCCTATTGATTAGATTATAATTACAGTGAATGGCATGTGTTAACTGCATATTGTTAATTCGTTTTTGTTCATTTATTGGCACTTAATTAACAAATATGAGATGGGAAAACGTTCATATAAAACTGAGGTCTAAGACACTTTTTGAACATGAGAAAAAAGATCTTGAAAATATCAACCCAGCTATTAATCTTTATTTGTGATTATTGATACTTTATTGATTATTTATCCAACAGTAAAAGACTCAAAGCTGATTATATCCACTAATCAGCCTTTTCTCATGGTTTAGTGTTTTTTTACCGTGTGTATATGCATGTGTGCATACATGCCCACATGTAGATAGATAAGGTAAAGTAATTTGAGGAAAAAAAATTTGCACAGTCAAAGTGCAGCAACGAGAAACTCCAAACAGCCTGAAGCGCCCACGTGCACATCAATCATTTCTAACTTCACCAGGCAGCTTTGAGCTACTTTGAGAGTTCTGTTTATAGAGTACTCTGTATGTGAATTCATTGAAAACCCCTAGGCAGTACTGGTTATGTCTTGTTAGAGGTTGACACAAGGGCAACTGGGAACAGGGTGAATTGCATAACACACCTCTACATTTAATCAAGCACATAACTCATCACAATATTCACTGATGCCTTATAGTAACTTTTACTAAGAATTAGTTTGCATAAAAGGGAAGCGCTACCCATTGGGTGAACTGCTGGTCGGAAGATTGCTCAGTTGTATAAATGAGAGGCAAATGACACCAGCATGCTTTCCACAGATATGGTGCTCTGGTAATGTTTTGTTTTCCTTTAATGTTGCTATAACTTCAAGCTGCCATGTTTGGCTTCATTTTTCTTATATAAATACTGTGTTATTGATTTCTGGCTCGTCATCACTCATCAATTTTATGTATATGCCATCCCAGGAGAGGAGCTTCCACTAATTACACAGAAATAATCACACGGGTATTCTAGGTAGATGACTAAGCAATACTTGAAGAGAGCACAATATATTGAAACATTGGAGTTACAAGGGTCAGCGTGTTCACATGATTTTAAGATCATTCAGACATGTAGAACGCATTCATTTATATACTTTTCATCAGTATTTATTTCATAGTATATCATTTCACAAAGATATTTTGTGATATACATATACATGTATATCACATGTTCATACATCACATGTATAACATGATATACATGTTCAATAAATAATAAATTAAGTAATCAATCAAATATCTGTATAAATATGTGTGTAATTTAGTTACTTATAGTGGACACTACTGGTTTACTTGCCCTGCCCTGACAGTCCTATATTTTGGTTGAACTAGCAAAGAACTTTAAATAAAACAATATTTTCTTTCATATTATTTTGACGTATTAGAAACATCACAGATCTGGATAGCTCAGTTGAAGCTCTTGTCACAAACACTATGCATTTGTCTCACAGCTGACTTTGAGTTATTTATGTTTAGGTGCCATTGGCCTATCTTTCACGTGTGTGTGATTCTTAATAAATCACTTATTTTGTGTCCAGTTAAGCACTAAAGCTACCAATTTTGGTCTATGTAGCAATTCCAGGTGTTGAAAACCCTGGGGAAAAGGAACTGGTGATACTCTCTCCAATTTCAGAAAGGCTTACTGTAGATATAATATATCCTAAAAACATTAGCATTTCATCATATCAGTAACCTCTTTCTTTTATTATAACAGTATAATAGCAGTAGGTGAGCACAGTGTTCAAACCGACTGAAAAGTTTGGCAGTAAGTAATGCAGGAGGCAAATCAAGTACTGTACACTTGAATCACTAGCAAATCATCAGCAGTATGAGGTGTTAGGAGGAAAACACTGAACCCTTCAGATTTGTGACTCTCGTTTTTGTGCTTTCGTTCTGTGCCTATCGAAGCCTTAATGCATGAGCATTTCGTCAGCTGTTCGTACAGAAGTGTAGTACACATAAACTGCAAAATATTCGAAAAACATAATTTTGCAAATTTTAACAACAGGCCAAAAAAGATGAATAACTTTATATTATTACAATATATTCATTTTATTTCACCAAAAATACAAGGAAATATTTTTCTTTTTTTTTTTTATCTTTTCAGGGTTGTCTGCCTACAAAGATGGAAATGCGTAAAGGACCAATTTAATAAATATTCTGCATAAAGAAGTGTGAAAAAGAAGTGGAGGCTAAGTGTAACATTACAAAAGCGTAACATTTTAGTGCGTAATCAGATACTGACTCAAAATGTCTGCAGTGCTTCTGGGCCACAGTAGAGTCAAAATTCTTTAAATATGTTTTCCCCTTTATCATTTAAATTCCAAATGAAAAACATACTTAAAGAAAGTATATAATTTCAGACTATTGTAGTTAATGCAGAAAATGTCAAATATTTCACAATGTGAGACATATTTTGACAAGGACCATTAAGGCTATATCCAACCATAAACAATTTACAAATGACAGAATCTGCTGTTTTTCCTTTATGTACATTTATTTATTTCTAATGATTTATTGAGATGTAAGATATTGCAAATATTTTATATAATTATGGCAATTAAAAAACATGCCTAAGGAATTTTGCGTAAGGGAAATCCTAATTAAAGGAAGTAGGCTGGGTAGAACTGGAATTCAGGTCACTTGCTAGTGATCAGAGAAATGCATTTAAGCATTATACCAACTGTCTGATTTTCAACATCACCCATTAACCAGGCTTATGCATGCTGACCTCATTTAATGTCTTCAGCTACCCTGAGCCACCAGAACAGCTTCAGTGCACCTTTACATAAATCCTACGATCCTACAGTTTCTGGAACTGTACTAGAGATGAACGCCGTTCTTCCAAAGCTGTTTTTTCAGTAGGGGTTTTGATGATGGTAGAGGAGATCACACTGGAGGTCTGTTCATTCATTTCATTCTTGCCTTGTAGAATTTGTGGAGAAACCACTCCAATCAGAATAGAAAATGTTCATCGTAAAGGTGATTAGTTATAAATGTTTTACACTGACAGTCAGCTTTAATAGGAACACCTGTATACCTGCTATTGTATGCAGTTATCTAATCAGCCGATCATGTGACAGCAGCACAATACAGCAGATACAGGTCATTTAAAGTTCACTCCAAACACCAGTTTACTTTACTTTAACCAAGGCAAGGTTGTTGGCATGCTGGTTTGAGTATATCACAAGCTGCTATTCTCCTGGGATTTTCACACACAATAGTCTCTTGACATGATTTTGTGCATTGTGCTGCTGCTACATGATTGGTTGAATCTATGACTGCATAAACACATAAAGGGAACTAGTTTTTTGTTTGCAACAGTATTACAGAGCCACCAGCATTTGCTTTTATTTGACACCTGTCTCTATGTGTTTGTGTATGTACTGTACTGTATGTCATAAGCATGTCATGCTGAGTTCAAAACAGCAGCAACAAACTGACATTCTCTATGAGATGCCCGCCTCCTGATATTTTCTTCTCTTACATGCAGTTAATTTACTTTTTCTCGTAGGGCATTTGGCAGACGACTTTATCTAGAGAGATATATGCTTATTGTATGTTTGCTCGTCATACTGTTTAAACTTGACCCTATTCTTTTCTGTATTTTGTGTGTCAGTGTAGCCTCTGCTTTGAAATATAATTCATGAATACCAGTGTAAGCATTCATACACACGCCAACTCTCACACATGAGAAAATATACACTAAAAGATTATATATATTATATAAATACATATATATTGCCAACCTCCTGGGGAAGGGAGTGTTGCTGACATGCTATCAGCAGACAAGCAAAATCTCATGTCTCTAATTCTTCTCACTCACTCACTCACTCACTCACTCACACACACACACACACTAATAACATGTATTTGAATAAAAATGGTTGAATAAAAATTTTCTTTTAGAGACAAGCTGGAATAACTGTTTTGTCCTGCAGTAATAAATGTGTACAGTGCTCTGTTGGACATCCTCTGGCAATATACATGTCTTTGTCCAAAAGTGTCCTGCCTAATGGTCTTACTGCCATTCTGGAGACTAGAATGAGATACCAAAAGCTATGCAGGGGAAGGAAGACAGACAGAGCAGCAGAGATTTGATCATGTAATTCATATTTTATTATTATTTTAGAATAGTGTGTACACGTGCTTTTGTGTGGCTGTGTACGGGTGCATAGTGCGTACTAGTAATGGTAATTTCAGCTTTTGTCAGCGAGTCAGATTATTTGGCTCAGCTCCAGGATATTGGACAAAAATTTGACTAGTGATTGTTCTTTGCCTAAGTATGGCTGAAACTATTTCACAAAATCTTACCGTGCCTTCTAATTAGAAAAAAAAGTGACTCTCAAAGTGTCTTTGCATTTGATTTCATCAAATCTATTTGTTCAAGGCACTACAAATGTACCTTGACAAATGCAGTAAAATTGTATTGTGTAAAATGATACCCTGAAATAGTATTATGCCTGCTGTGTCTGAGCTTCCATAAATTGTTTAATTTCCATTCATCACAACTCAAGTGTGCTCATGGGGAACTCCAGGGATCTAATTAATCTGCTATATTTATTATTGACTATATGAATATTATTATTGAATATTAATGACTGTATTCTCATAGTTATTAACCTGTTAGACTTCAATGGATTTAATACAAGTTTAACTTTGCAACTCAAAAACTTTTGGACCTATAAATAATGTTCAGGAATAAAAAGCTGCATTGCTCCAACATGCAAGGAGGGTTGGAGGAGGGCTCAGAGCGTCAGGGACGAGGGGTGAAAACAGACCCAAATGCAGGATAGCGTAAAATAAAACAGGATTTATTAACTAAAAAACATGAAACAGGGACAGAGACAATACCAGACCGGACACGAGTAAATAGACAGGACAATGAACACATGAGGAACAGGTGTGCAGAGACTGGGAGGAGTCAACAAGGGCGGGGCAGACACGTGACAGGGAACATAAACAAGAGCACGTGGCCAAAGTCCGGGCTGAGTCCTGACACAGGGGCCCAACAGAAGCAGTTTAGCAGTGCTGGCATTTGAACCATGATCATTCAACCAACAACCCCAAGCCTCAACCATTGAGCTACCACTACCCTGTACACAGAGGTGCAGCAGATCCTCTCTGTCATACCTGTCTCATCTCCCCTAATATACACACTGAGATATACACAAACTCACACATCACCATTCACACTATCAAAGAGAAAAGAAGTTTCCATGGAAGCAGTTTGATTTTATTTTATTGCAGGAGTAACTGCAGTGGGTGGAGCTATACAGAGAGAAAAACTCTCAATATTCACGAAGAGTCAGCTAAAAGTGTTAACTCTCTTGCAAACGACACGCCACTAGTGTGTACACA
Source organism: Tachysurus vachellii (assembly GCF_030014155.1). Taxonomy (NCBI): domain Eukaryota; kingdom Metazoa; phylum Chordata; class Actinopteri; order Siluriformes; family Bagridae; genus Tachysurus; species Tachysurus vachellii. The sequence continues at coordinate 18,047,381 of NC_083466.1, read as the reverse complement.
GCCCCAAAAGCCCATATTCAGCAGTTATTTATCATGTAGTTGACCAATCATGGCTACTCTTTGGGCTCAGATCTTGCAAAATACTATCAGTACCATTGAGCAACAGTGTTCCCAAATCAAATGAGCTCCTGGCAGCACACATCTGACATCAGCACTGTGACACACATACACTGAGTGGCACAAAGCATCCTGGAGGCACATCACTGCCATCACAGCATTGAGACTTTATGTTGTTGAGCTGTGCACAATCTGCTCTCACACACAAGGCTTACTGTTGCCAAATTTGGATTTGGATTTTAGGTTTTTAAAAAATCCCCAGTTTAGAGCATTGATGTCTTTAGTAGTATCTACATGACTGGACATGAATATACTTTGCCACCACAGCCATTAAAACGCTAACATAACCACAGAATGGAGAATGCAGATGCTGAAAATGTATGCTCACTATGCAACAAAATTGCTTTATGCCCTAGATTATACTTCTGGGATGTTAGAAACAGATGAAAAATGTGTTTTTAAAAAAAATCCAGTTGAGGAATACTGAACGTTTAGTAGCATTTTCTTGTGTAAATAATCATCTCATCTCTACATCTCAGCAATACTATATACATAAACTCGAAGAAACCTCATGTTATCAACAGAAAGCTGGTGTTTTTTCTCTCATTTTAGTAAAGCAACAGACTTGATGAAATGGAAAAATCTTGCAAGTGCAAAATATCACAGATTTATTTCCAGTGGCTTTTCCAGTGAAGGAGGCTTTTATCCCAATCTGTTTAGGAGACTGTGAGTCTGGCGCAGAAATAAGTCAGTGAAGTGTTCTCTTCAGACCTGTCAGTATGCCTTGTGTGTGCATATATAAAACACAGTGACCATGACATGCAGCTCAATGAATCTAACACAAACTTTCTCCCATTGTATTCCTAATTTGGTCTTAGCTAATGCTATTGAGATTGCTACTCATGCTGCATCACACACATGGAGGAAAGGGCTGTGTGCCCCGTATCACATACATAAGCTCACAGACACCCACATTCGGCTAGTGATACTGTGATTGACAGTGAAGGTAGAGTATGCCATCCCTCCCACCAAGAGAGCAGGACTGCTGGACATAACTGTATCAGTATGTATGATTGATAATAAATGATGATGTGTGTGTGCATGTGTCTGTGTATCTGTGGGTTAAGGGTCTTCCAAGATAGACTTCACACCCACTTCCCTTTACTCTGGTTTGCTCTTTCTTCACCATTTAATTGACACCAAACTAGGACATTGCATATTAGTGAGGCGCGCTCACACTCACACACACACACACAAACACACATACAAACTGCATTTCATACATATAAATGTAGACAGCATATGTATGCTCATCATGCTGTTTAAACTTCACCCTATTTCTTTATATATTTTGTGTCAGTGTAGCTTCTGCTTTGAAATATAAGTCATGAATAAAAGTGTAAGCATTCATGCACACACTGACTCTCACACATGCCAGAATAAACACAAAAAGATCATATATCATACATATATTGACAACCTCCTGGGGAAGGGAGTGTCATTGACCTGCTATCAGCAGACCAGCAAAACCTCATGTCTCTAATTCTTTCTCTCTCACCCACCCACGCACTCACTCACTCACTCACTCACTCACTCACTCACACACACGTCTCTCTTTTGTTCATACAATTGTTCATATATTTGCCACCAGGCAGCCTGTACATTCCACTAATTCTCAAGGTATTGCAGTTATGCAGAGAATAAGTCATCACTGTGATTGGCTGTTTCTCTCTCACACACACAGAGAAAGAGAGAGAGTGAGTGAGAGAGAGAGAGAGAGAGAGAGAGAGAGAGAGAGAGTGAGAAACTCACTGTCAGGTTTATTAGGAACTTTAAACACCTGCACATTAATGCAGTTATCTAAGGATCTAAGGCAGATGCAGGTCGAGAGCTTTGAATGGGAAAAACGTGATCTCTGTGACTTGTGGCATGAATGACGGTACAAGAAGAGCTGGTTTGAGTATTTCAGAAACTGCTGATTTCCTGAAATATTCACACACAGCCGTCTCTAGAGTTTACAATGGTGTGAACTGAAACATTGACAGTTCTGTGGGTGGAAGTGCCTTGTTGATAAGTTACTATAGACCTCCTGTCAGCTCAGACCAGTCTGATTATTTTAATCTGATCTCTCTCATCAACATGGTGTTTCAGCCTGCAGACTCTTCTCTCAGAGGCTGTTGCTTTTTACTACAATTCTGTGTAAACTCTAGAGACTTGTGTGTGAAAATGGAGATCAGCAGTTTATAAAATACTCAAGCCAGCCCTTTTGGCACTAATCACCATGCCACAATCAAACTCACAAACATTTTCCAGTTTCTGATGTTTAGTAACTGTAGGTCTTGACCCTGTATTTGATTTTATGCATTGTGCTGTTGTCACCTGATTGGCTAATAAATTAACTGCATGAATTGGCAGTAAAATGGATCGTGAGTGTACACACACAAACACACACACATTAATTTTAGGTAATTGAAAGGCTGACACAGCCAGACAGATAAAACATGTCCCAGAGCAGTCAGACACTCTTAGAGGCATACACACATACACACAAACACCCACACTTACAGAAAGAGCAAGAGGTAGAAATTAATCATGGTACAGACAGAAAAAAAGGTGGATCTCAGAGGCATTGTTATATTGATCAGTGCTCAGCTGGAGGAACACATGAGGAAGCAGGAGAGATTGATGCAAGATGAATCAAGTGAAAGAAAGACTTCCAGCTCGATTCTGACTGCACTTAAGGAAGGAAGTCCATCCTCCTGTCAAATAATAACACACTCCAGCGGAACAAACACTACTACTCTGTAGATGTGTGTGAGCCCATAATAGACTCAGACTCCTGTTCTTGGATGATGGGATGGAAACTGAGCTGGTCTTCTGCTGTTGAAGCCAATCCATCTCAATCCTCAAGGAACGATTGTAATGCAATTCTGCTCACCACTATTATTCATTTCCTCTTATTTGAGTTATCTTATATCTCCTCTAAGATGAAATACTCAAACCAGACGGTCTCACACTGACCATGACAGTCATATTCATTAAGATTACATTGTTCTCCATTCTAACATGTGTACAAGCTTTTCCAATAAATTTCCAGTAAACTGGTAAAATCTTGATTGAAGATAAGTAATCATACTTAATATAGCAAATGAAAATGTCAACTATTTCTCTTCATCAGATTAGAAAAACACAAAGACCCAGTTTAGCTTATTTTTAAACAGTTTACACTTTTTAAGTTTGAAATATTAGCACTATATTAGCAGAAATCTCACTGTATTTGTTTATAATACAGCATTTATAGAGAAACGTTGGATACAATTGACTGAATTCCAGATGTTTTCACTTGATGGGAGTGTACATGTTGCAGTACATGTGTGTGTGTGTCAGTTTTCTCTGTTCTCTCATGATTGTGAGAGTCACTAAGTTAATGTGTTTTTGGATAGCACAGCTTGTTCTGGTCCAACTAAATATAGCATCGTAATAGAAGGACTGGGGTTGGGTGTGTGTGTGTGTGTGTGTGTTGCAGAAGAGGGGTCTTCTTTAACATTTAGACCAGAGGGCAAAGCAGACCAGAACATGAGTTTTCACTTCATCAGTAAAGTGCTATTTCCCCCGTTTATGTCTTAATTGATATGTTTTCCTTCTTGTAGAGGCACTTAGTGACAGGCTTTTTAAATTATGCCATATTTGTGGTCATGTATATTGGTAGTCAATACTTCTGTGCTCTAGAACTAGAGGATCAGCATGTTTCCAATAACCTACTTTCTTATGGTATGCTGTGGTAAAACTGCTGTCTCCCCAGATCATGGCTCTGTTTGTGGTGTCAGAATGAACTCAGAGAAGATGACTGATGTAGGTTTAGCCTGATGATGAAGTTCTAGGCAAATGTCCACAAAATTTCAAGGAAAAAGTATTGTTTATTGTCTCTCAGTATGTCATGTGCATGTGAACATCATGCGAACAAGTTGTTAATGTTCTGTCAGGAAGTAGACATCACTGTCAAGTTTGATGGTTTGTGTAGTGTGATAGTGTGACTGACCAAGTATTAGTAGAATTGTCTTCATTTTCATGCCTGAGATTGTAGGCCATTTAGGCTCTTTTATCCTATAATGTTTTTCAATCTTTTTAAACATGAGGCAAGGTCAAGGGTTAAACTGATAGCTGCCTACTGTTGAACTAGCATAGACAAATGCAACTGCTTTACGGGAGAACTGGTATATTCCCACCAACAACTCTGAGGATCAGTGAATACTGTGTTGCAAAACTTCTAACTGTATGTTTTCTTACTGGAGTTATTTTGAAGAGGGCTGTTTTAATATTTGGTGTAGTACCAAGGCAAATTAGGACTTGAATTACAAGAAGCATTTGAAAAAGAAGCCATTTTTAAAATACTGCATTTATCTGGACAGTGAGTGCACAACACCCTGGATGTTAGAATAGCTGTTTCACATTAGTAGCCCACTGGTGAAATCGCTCCGAGCTTATTGTTTATACATCTCTCTGCGATCATATTTAAGATGAAGTAAACATCATTATCAGCGTACTAATATTACAAAACCGACCTTAACTTTAAACAGAGAGACCTTTCCAACCTTATTTCAATATCACACAATGTTCTATACAAATTAGCCGAGTGTGTTCCCTGCAGTCTGGGTTTGTTTGTTCGTTTTGAAATCACTCAAACACAATAATGAAAGAAAATGGCAGGATATTAGTCACAGGAAAAAAATGGAGCAGTCGGGTGATAAAGCTCACACTGTTCTCTGTTTAACAAGCTCCAATAATCGTGAAATTGGGTTTGACCATGTTTTCAGTCATTGTTGATTTTTAATACTCCTAGAATGACGTCTGTGCGCTATATGTCCGTGATCATTAGCATGCACATGTACTCAAAGACATACATGGGCACATTTTGGGCACATTTTTCATGGGCACATTTTTTTCACTCGCCTTCAGGTACATGTGTCCTCAAATGTAATATTCCTCCTATTATGCCACTAGAACAGAACACAAACTCTTGCTTACAAGGTTAATGTGCATCAGCTTGGCCATTTGCTGTTAGCTTAATGTATACTTGACCCTCTTATGTTCAGGTTAAAGGAGCTACAAGGAAATCTTGATGTATTTTATTGATTTTTATAATACGGTTCTACTCTTAAAATGGCTTATAATGTTATGTAACGGAAAAAATGTCTCTTGTGCTTGACACAACATCTTTACTTGTGCGGATGTTTAATAAGACCAACTGCTCCTATAGCATTTTTGAGATACAATGTTAAGTTTAAAAGATCTTACAATACAATACTATCTTATATATTATCTTATATATCTTATATATCTTAGTTTCTGATGCTAAATCTAACCAAAGCCTTTCTTTTTCTCTTTTTCAGAATGTTGAAGTAATGCCCTGGTCCTCTGGAATACTGAGGAATGAAGTCTGAGAGTTTTCCTGAACACAAATTGTGTGACAGTTAGACTGTTAGAAAACAAATGGCGAGGCGTGTGTGTGTGTGTGTGTGTGCGCGTGTGTGCGCGTTTGCGTGTGTGTGTGTCGCACACAAGGTTCAGCCACCTCTTTGGCACTTTGAAAAAAGACTGATAAACCATTTTGTCTGTTTTTAGTTTAACATGTTGCAGCATCCAATAAGAGTGAATGCCAAAAGAACTCTCCATGCTGCCCAGATTGGTTTTGTAACAAAAAAAACCACAGCCAATCAAAAGACAGCATGAAAAACGCCTGCCGAGCAAGAGCCAATGAGGTCCAGCAGTCAGGCGCGTGAACAGTTTGCCAAAAGGATTCAGTCAAACAATGGAGGAACTTGAGGATCACAAATCTTGAATTATGAATAGCTTGAAAAAAGTGCCTATTGTTTTGCTTGTCATTATTTGAGAGAAGCCTTACAGCTTGATTTTGAAGAACTGCTGGGAAGGAAAAAGATGTGTGAATTGTTCTGATGATGGTGATGCTCTAAGACTCTGTGCTGTCATGTTTAGTTAATTAGTGTAGCGGCTTTATTATAAGTCTCAGTACTCTGGACTGTCACACCCCTAACTGTCTCTGTCCATTTCTTCTCCTTCTCTCACCTCTCACAGTTTCCTGTTTCGTCTCTATTTTTGCTTCGTTCTTTGACATAGTTTCATTTTTTTCAGTGTCTCTTTTTATCTCTTGTCTTTTTATGTGATTTAAATGTCCCAACTATGCAGTAGTACTTTAGTGCCTATCTGTAATTCTACACCTCTTTCACGTTCTCCTTACGGTAGCATGTATCCCAGTGTGCTATTTTTATCTGTCTCTTAAGGTGGATTGTTTCTCCATGAAGGTACCTGCTGTTACTTACCTCATGCCAAACATGCTAGCTAATCCAGTCCATGGTGGACGGTACAAATTTTGTTTCAAATAGGAATGTGAAAGACATTATCGATTTTAAGAGTTCTGTGAATGACACCCTTTTTCACAGAATTCAGACTCTCACCATTTTTCTCACGATGTTTAAATGAAAATAAGGATCAGTGACTTGCCATCAGTGTAAAAGGTAAAATTCATGTGTAGCAATTTAATACCAGCCTCTATGTTGGTTGATATGATCAAAGGCAAAAGGTGCCAAAGTTAGAGTTTAATGAACTCTGCTTATAGTTCTCAAATATCATGATTCATTTTCTAATGCTCTTCTATTTTCGTTCTCTGGCATTATTCTTACTTTAATTCAGCTTCTAATGATGGTTCACTGGCTTCTAAAGATCATTTTCAGTTTCACAATATTTATGTGTAGAGAGAAGGCTGTTGTTGAACAATGACCTGCCTCGAAAGACTTTTTAAAGAATACACCTAAAATGCCTAATAAACCATGCTGGTATGCAGATACAATACACAGAAGGATGCTGTTTTCTAAAATCTGTACCAGCATATTCCCATATTCCTGCCTGCTCCTTAAGATGTCTTACAGAGACAAACTGTGAATGCCAAAGCGTTAGAGATGTCCTGGCCTGATATCGAGTAGCAGTTCCCTGAAGAACACAGAAACCTTTTTTGTAGCCAAGGACCCTTTTAGCCTCAGCACCAGTTTATTATTATGAACTATTTAGATATAAGACTCATTTAAATGTGTACAATACTCCGTCTGTTTTTTTGCAGAGCTGTTTCTTATTATTGAACGTTCCAAGAAAACGTTCCACAAAACGCATAAGCTCCAATTGACTTTATTTATAGGTTGATGTGGTTTTGAATTAGAAAGGATTGATTTAAACTCATTCAGTTCTGCTCACCAGCCAATTATACTAATACCATAATAAAAACAATATACTCAGTAATGTGTCCCTGGTGGTCCAGAGGCAGGCCCCCGTGCTCTCACTACCATTGCCCAGGCTTGATTCCCGGGCAGAGCACCAACCCAGCCACTGAGGGGTTAACTCTCCGTGCTTGTCCCAAGCCTGGATAAAGGAGGGTTGCGTCAGGAAGGGCATCTGGTGCAAAACCTGTGCCAAAATCAAATATGCAGATCGGATGATGGCGCCTCGAACAGAGAGCAGCTAAAAGACAACTCATTTACTCAATAATAGTAAGACCACATTTTGAGAATGACTGCAGTGAAGCACACTGTTACCACTGGTACCTCTGATGTTTCTCATAACTTGTCAAAGTGAACTGGCCTGGATATTAAACAGGGAGCAATGTCAGATGAGGTTTAAACATAGTTTATGTAAACTAAGAGCTTTTATATTCAGTATTTGTATAGCAAATTTAAACATTGTGATTGGGACATCAAAAATAATTTTAATAAACTGAAGTCTTTTAATGAGGCCAGGTATGGGACAACAAACATTCTCTCTCTCTCTCTCTCTCTCTCTCTCTCTCTCTCTCTTTCTCACTCTGTCTTGCTCTCTCTCTCACTCGCTGATTATGCAGCAAAATCATAAGAGGATATACATTATTGTATACTGAGAGTGATACAGATGATAGTTTTGCTACATCATAATGTAAAATATTTTTTGTATATATTTTTCTGGAGCATTCCCACAGTTTGTTTTGCTGCTGGTTCTTCTAGCTTTTGTGGGCTTGAGAGTAGAACTTACCACCAGGGTAAATGTTGTTATCTTATGTGCTAGAATGAGTGGATTAGAGTCACTCATATCATATTGCAGTGTGAACTGCCTATTTGTGTTCTTGATTCTCTGTGCAAGAAATGATTAAAAAAAGTGTATACCATTGAAGTGTTGAGAATGGGGATTTATTGTGGTCCACACACTGGTGGTCTCAAACCATGCTGCAAAATATGACATCCAAGTGAGTGATGATATATTAAATGTAGTCAAATGTATCTAAGATGACAGTAAAGCTAATTTAAAAGTACTACATTGATTTCTGTGCAAATTTACTATTTTACTAAACTTTGTTCTATTGGGAGATTGTTTGATTCCTTCTATAAAATAATGCTTAAACATGAGCAAAATTCTTTGTCAATAAAATAAGAAAAATAAACCTAGGGATAGGCTTAATAATGTTATTATAACCTTCTAATAAGAAACAATAGATGACTATATCAATTATATTCAATAATGTTTTAACTTGCGTTCATTTTTTAATGAAATTGGAGTTGGGTTTAAGGCTGGTCAGTATGATGGTATCAATATCGATATCTTGTTTTTTTAAGCTTTGCTGTGTGACTGGTTTGCCTGTAGCTAAATATTCTGATTTATGTATTTACCGTGGGGGGCACGGTGGCTTAGTGGTTAGCACGTTCGCCTCACACCTCCAGGGTCGGGGTTCGATTCCCGCCTCCACCTTGTGTGTGTGGAGTTTGCATGTTCTCCCCGTGCCTCGGGGTTTCCCCCGGGTACTCCGGTTTCCTCCCCCGGTCCAAAGACATGCATGCTAGGTTGATTGGCATCTCTGGAAAATTGTCCCTAGTGTGTGATTGCGTGAGTGAATGAGTGTGTGTGTGTGCCCTGCGATGGGTTGGCACTCCGTCCAGGGTGTATCCTGCCTTGATGCCCGATGACGCCTGAGATAGGCACAGGCTCCCCGTGACCCGAGGTAGTTCGGATAAGCGGTAGAAGATAAATGAAATGAAATAAATGAAATGTATTTACCGTATCACTTACCTGCCCCGGGATAGAACTGAACTGAAATTAGCAAGTAAGGTAAAAATAAATAAATAAATACTCACAGCAACATTTATAGAAACACATAGTACATAGTTTAGAGTGTTTATACTGTAGATTGAATTCTGTCTATGTCCTGTTTGTGCTTGGAAAATAACCTAATCTGCTAGGTCTTTAAAACACAAAATGTAGTGGGATTATAATTTAAAGATTTTATCTTTTATCACATTTTTTTCTCCCTTTGTCTTCTACCTACTGCCCTATTTCATTTTCTCTCTGTATAAAATTGATGACAAGTGCATCTATATCTGTATAAACACAAAGTATTCATTATGTGCTTTGTGTGTGTGTGTGTGTGAGAGAGAGAGAGAGAAAGAGAGAGAGAGAGAGAGCGGAGTGTAATGTGCCAGATGGCATTCTATCAACAAATAAGTAAGTGTCTGTGGTGGTAACAGTATCTCAGGTGAGCTGCACACTGAATGACAAGCAATCATGCACTTGTCACCTGGACCTGTGTTTACACTGACCACCATCTTCCTCATACTGGGTTTCCAGTGCGGTTCACTCTTTTTTGCAGTCTGTTTCTAAGAATGTAAGGTTTAGACAACATCGTTAGGTCTAACCTCCCAACAACAAGAGTAAGTAGCTTTTGGGAAAATTAGAAGAACGTGTACATAAACCAGCATTTCCAAGTCAACCAGTCATTTCCTCAAAAACAGTACCTTGTAACACAACACACCAAATTGCAGCAGCAGCAAACAGACAATCAAACCAGCTGACCCAGGTGTATTTTTACTCATCTACACAGGAGAATATAAGCATGGATCTGAAGGGATTCTGTCTCTGACCTGATTACACATATACTGGCGTCTTTATTTCTGGTTTCTCTTCTTCAATGTGCCTTACAGGCTGAGGCTTCTGTATGGAAGACGGTGGTGAGTATGACACTGAGGGAGTGTGGTTAAGCTGTTAGCCTACTGCATAAAGGTCGTAAGTTCAAATCCCAGGACCATCAAAAGCTGCTGCAGCTGAACCCTTGAACAGGCCCTTAAACCTCACCTGTTCAGTTGTAAAAATGAGAAAAATGTAAGTTGCCCTGGGTAAGGCTCTGAATGTCAATATTGGTCTTACATCCAATGCACAGAAAGTAACTTGAGAGGATCATTTTGCAAAATATCAGGATGAAACAGTAATAATGTTTTTTCAAGATCCTGACTCACTGAAGAACACACTGAAGACACAAACACCAGCGTTGTCCTGTAGGTGATCAATTACACAATTCAACAAACACCCTTAAAATATTTGTTCAAGTATAGAAGTACATGGGTTAAATTTCCTTAAAGTATAAAAGTCAAAGTACATGAGAAGATCTCACCTCACTCACCAATGACAATTATTAATAATGAATTTTTTCTACAAAAAAAAACAAGGAACACAGGGAAAATATTAACTTCATTTTAATCTCCAGCTCCAGTGTTACTCAATATTAATTCTGATAAGTAGTTAATATGTAAACTAGCTTGTGTACTAATAATGAGCTGATATATACTGCTACATATAAAACAAGAACCAAGGATACATAAATATTTATTGCAATAGATATTAGATGTTACTTATTTTTGTGTTTTTATATATTTTATTCAAAATAAGACATGACAATGGAGTTGTTAGGATTGTGGCGTTTTTTTTTTTTTTTTTATATCAATACTATTTTTTCTGTTATTTTTCCCCTTCCTTCCTGAGACAAAAAAGTTTGCACAAAAAAGTAATGTAAATGAAATGTAAAGAAACCACTAGAGTGACAAAAGTCACTGTATGCCTTCCAGATGTTATGTAGATTAAATTTAAATGATAGATTAAGTGTTAGTGAATATAAAGTGTGTTTTTGAAAGTTAAATGCTCAGTGCTCATTTTTTTTAGCAAGTAAATGTATATTATTCTGCTGTCTCTATTTATAGCCATTTAATTTTCCACTTTTGGTAGTTTCTATATGAGTATCATACAAACAACAACGACAAAACCGATTCCAGTTTTCACAAGAGTCCAGTTTTCATCTGGAAACAGTAAAACTTTATTTTATTTTATTCTTGAGGGTTAGAGATTGTTTGAAACAGGAAAAAAACAGAATCTACACTTTGTTTATCGATTCCAGTGCTTGCAAATCCAATTTTTTTCCCAACAATTATTGGCTGTCTGTATACTCTTACTAAAGTTTCTGCATTTGAGCTTATCCACTGACATAAAGGGACAGGGTGAGCAAAAATGCTGCAGCCTAGCCTGAGACCCACTGCAGATGTACAAGTCCCATTAACATAAAGTTAAAGTTTAAAGTTTAATGCTGTTGTTATCCATCATAAAAACAAAAATCACAGCCCTCATTTCCAGCCATGCAACAGCACACTCTTAGGACTAACTGTACTTCAGGAAATCTTCCTGTTTTATTGCTTCCGTCTTGGCTTTGGCAGACAAGAAGGTTACTGTGTATTTGTCTGCCGGTTTATGTGTGTAGGCTGGAAAGAGCCCAGAACATAGATTTGTCTGTATTAAAGAGTAGTCTAAATCATCATCCTTTTTATAGCTCACTTGGTGGCTCGCTTTTCTACAGAGACTCTGTGTCTCTTTCTATGAAATCCTGCCTACATTTACACAAGTTACAAGCTGAAACAGATTCAGCAGCCACAGAAAGAGCACTGGCTGATTCACCATGACATTAGCCATAATCTTGTTCTAATGCATTTCACTACCTGGTTTAGTGCACTTAGCTAATTTCCCTGTTTACAGAAGAATATGTATAGAATGTTTTTTTCATGTGTGTTCCCTGCTGAAAAAAAAATCAGCTTTGTCCGATCAGCTACCAGCTGCCAAAACACAGGCCCAGCTGGTCAAACTCATAGACCATATATGTCACAGAGCTGCATAAAACAACACAGAACCAAGTACACTACACAGTACATATAGTGGATGTGTACACATATGGGCATACAGTACAAAAACAATACAATAGTTTTGAAAGTGCATCAGAAAGGATGTAGGTTGTCCATACAGCATTTTGTGTTAAGTTTCCACCTTTCCTTGTTGTTTAACGTTATTATTAATAAAGGTTTGCTTGTCTGATTTCCTTATTCGTTTATTATTGTCATCAACATAACAAAAATAGATAAGGGTTGGACTTTCAGCAATATTAAATCAAATCTTAAAGAGTCACAAAGATAGTGAATGTGGACAGAATCATTGAGAGAGAGAGAGAGAGAGAGAGAGAGAGAGAGAAGCATGGTGGTGGGAGGAGTAAACATAGTTTGCCTTGTCGCTTTGGGGCCTAAAAGAACTGCACATAGTACAGAATCCTCATGCAGTGATGTGTGTGTGTGTGTGTGTGTGTGTGTGTGTGTGTGTGTGTGTGTGTGTGTGTGAAAGAAAGAGAGAGAGAGCATGAATAGAAGGAGGGGTGGGAAAACGGCAGCATGGACATGTTCTTACACACATTCAAGCCAAATTCGCAAAGAACCTTATTTCAATCATCCAACGCATTTTTCCCCCTTCCTACTGCATAAAACATAAAAATCCCACCATTCAGTCTTTTCCCAAAGTGTCACGTCACCATTGTCAGACTGCAGATCTATGCACTTTTCATTGAGAGAACACAAAACTTCTTAAGTAGATGGAATGTTCCACTTTCCAGGCATTTACGGGGAGGGGGCAGTAATCCAGTGTACAATGTATGTAGTCATGATTGACAGAAACACCCCAAACACATTTTACCCCCTTCGCCTCGGCCTCACGCTGAGCCACAGCAACAGTTGAGGACTGGCTGTAGAAAGGGGGGATTTCTGAAGAGGCTTTCCTTTTGGAAACGAAAAGTTTAGGGGTCGCACAGATGAATAAGAGAAGGCCAGCTTTCATTTACTTTGTTCTTTGATCAACGGAAATACTTTTGATTGATTCACGAGCTTGTAAAAGACATTATATACAGCAGTATATCATGAATCAAAAATGTGTTCCCATGTTTAATAATCTGTAAAATGAAATGTTCAAAATGACACTATTTTACGCAACCATATTTTTGCGCATAACATTACGCATGTTTAAAATTTTTTACAAGATATAACAGATCCTTAATGCTGACGAAAAACAAAAGTGAACTCAAAGACCTCCGAGAGCATTAAATCCCTGAGCAGTACACACACTCCATCTAGTGGATAGGGTTTAAGGCAGTGCGTAAAGAACTGTTCCTTTTAAAATGTGAAACATAATATTTAATAGAACACAATACTCACTCATTTTCTACCGCTTATCCGAACTACCTCGGGTCACGGGGAGCCTGTGCCTATCTCAGGCGTCATCGGGCATCAAGGCAGGATACCCCCTGGACGGAGTGCCAACCCATCGCAGGGCACACACACTCTCATTCACTCACGCACTCCGGACAATTTTCCAGAGATGCCAATCAACCTACCATGCATGTCTTTGGACCGGGGGAGGAAACCGGAGTATCCGGAGTACACGGGGAGCACACACACACACACACACACACACACACACACACACACACACACACACACACACACACACACACACACACACACAATGCGGAGGCGGGAATCGAACCTCCAACCCTGGAGGTGTGAGGCGAACGTGCTAACCACTAAGCCACCGTGTCCCCCTAGAACACAATACATCATACAAAAAATACACACACAGGAATGTGATCATATGTGTGTGTGCGCTCTCTGGTTATCCACACAAACAAAATCCAGACAATCTATTTTCTTTTTCTTCTTTAAAAACTGGATAGGAACAAGATTTCAAAGACTTAAAGAAAAAAGAATCGGAAGCTTTGTTCTTTTAAAAACATTTATTTCAAGTATTTAATGTCATGTAAGTTTAAGAAATTAAAAAAAAAATACTGCAAAAGAAAAGCAAAATCTCTCTATAAAAATAGTGCACCATAGCTCTAAAAATCCTCAGACGTAGCTGAGAATCCTATTGCTATGAACACAATTATATAAATCTATTTATAATATTATATATATATATATATATATATATATATATATATATATATATATATATATATATATATATATATATATATATAGATGATTGGCAACACTGTTTGCTTGCATGTTTGCATAATTTTATATTTGTACATTAACGGTTTATGAATTACTGAATTTGACGTTCTGGCCTTCGGGACACTCAGGTAACCTACAACTGTTAAACAAGTGCCACATTATGTGCTATGTATTTATTAACATAGGATAAATTACTGCCAGACTAATGCGTACCTTTTTAGCAGGCTTTTAGGATTAATGATGACTTTGGTGACAGCATGCTTTCAGCATTGCTTGGTGCTGAAGTAATGGATCCATTAAAACATTAAAATCATTACTGCTGTTTAAGACATCTGTGCTAAATTATATCTGTATCATATAGTATCTGTGCTTTCTTGGGCCTTATCCACAAAGAGCTGGTGTGGCTGCAGATTTTACTTCAATCAAATTAAAGATAGCAGTTTGGAGACTAAGACAAACTGATTATACAAGTAAAAGCAGGTGTGGATCCTGCAATGTCAGAATGAAAACTTGTAGCCGTGTCGGCCCTTTTGGGAAAAGAGTCTAAGTTAGTGGTATATTCTGTCAAGGCCTTTTGAAAGTATTGACACAAGGATACTGGCCAAGGTAGAATTCAAGGTAGACGAATAATGTTAGTATTTGCTATTAATTTGTTTTAATCTTAAATGTTTGGAGATATGTGTCTTGTTAAACACAAATGTGTACAGACCCTTATTTGGATAGGCATAACCCATATAAAGTTTATAGACTTAAAATTTATTTTATTACATACTTAAAGTACAGAGTCTGTCCTGGATCCCTGTGGTTCTTTTATGGTCTGAACATTTGGCATGATACAGATAAATGGTCATTATTCTATATACTGAAAGATGTTGCTTGCTTTAAAGGCAGTGCTGAGACAAGGAGTCTTTTGAAACAGCTGTTAATATTCTCAGTATGTTTAAAGAGAACTGCTGACACAGGTGAGGTAAAAATTTGTAAAGGAGTTGATACTTGTTTCATTTATCATGTTATACTTTTAATGCTTTTGTTAAATCAGCCAGTTTGTGATCCAATGCAACATTATCATTAACATGGCCATTGTATTGGTCATGAAATGATGGTATTGAATCCTGTTTGTAGCTGACCTGCTGTGCATGCAGAGCCAAAAAAATCCTGAAGACATTACAGAATGATTTTATGCTGAAAAGCTTTTCATAGCAGAAATAAAGGAAAAACGAGTGCTATACAGATTTAGACACAGATTAAACACCAGCACTTTCTAAATATGTGACCTCAGTGCTGACAGGTTAGGAATGGTGCCAGCTGGATGAATCAATGTTACGGGAATTATGTTCCACTGTAGGATTTTTTTCTTTCCTTTTCTGCATCATGCTTCTATCTGATAATGCTGGGGGTAAATCTGATTTTTAAAAACTCTTTACATCACCTGGATTCATATACTTAAAATGTGCTGTTTTGAGGAATATACAGAAACATATACAGTTCTCATTCTTTGTAAGATTACTTTAAAAGCACATAATGCTGTGTTCGAGACCTAAGATCAGCAATAATTAAAAGCTCCTCTCCCACTGGCAACTGGATTTTTATTGAATATCTTGGACAAAGCTTATTGATTGATGTTCAGCAAAATATTTCCCCACAAAATGTCTCATAAATCACAGTCTGCCAGACAAACATAAAAAAAAGATCTTTGTTTCTGTACCTAACCTCAGTATCAATGATACACAAATATATTTGTTCACATTTTAATTTTGTTTGAAATTCACCAGCTGAGAAATCTTCTTGTTAAAACAATGTCCAAGTGCCATCCAATGGTAACAGAAACTCATATCACATAACAGGCTATATAACTGGCAAACAGAAGTGAAATGGAAAGGCCTCTTTTAACATGTGCATTATTGGCTTTGTCACATTCGTGACTGTTTCCTGTATAGGGTTATATTTGTTGTTTATTTTGGGGTAAAACATGTTCTTACAAGATGATGCTACCAGATGTTCTTTACTTAATAAAATTGTACATTTCATGGCAAGTGTATATAAACACATGCTACTTTTTAACTGCATGGTTTCTGTTAGCTGCTAATAAAATTATGGAAATCCAGGACACAGATTCTCATCATGGCACCTTTAGACTTTCAACTTACTTATTCAGATCAAACCATTTCATAGATGTGGATGAAACAATGAGACCGCTCCAATATCAGTGCGAATATCGTGACTATGTTTTTATTCATTCAAGCTTAACCTACATTTTAAATATATACACATACACCCTTTCTGCATGGAAATGTTACTCAGGCTATATTAAGAAAGTATTTTTCATATTACAATTTTTAAAAAATAAAAAATCTGCAATGTATCCTCAGTAAAAATATTTCCCAGAAAAATTTAAACAAGCAAGTTGTTTATGTGGTCAGGAGAAAAATCTTTAAAATTCAAGAAAACATCTTTATTGAAAATGAAACAATAGAAAATGGATTAAAATAGCATAATAAATACAGATGACTATTTACAAGAAGCCAAGTTTTAAGCTTAACACATTAGAATTTTAAAAAAATTGTCAGAGTCAGAGTGCAAGCGGCCGGCAATCTAGTATATAGCTATAACAGTGGTAGGTAGCTGCTTTTCACAGTATTGAAAAATGTAATAGGTAAAACATTCAACAGGAATATGATGCACCCTTGGTTCAACTCTTTTGTTTACTGAAGTCTTCTTATGGCTAATTCCCTTCTCTCCTGGCAGCATGCTGGGGAAAGAGTCCGAGATTTTCAGAAGGCTCTGAAATGAATGATCCATGCACCAACTCTTCATTGGACTACATCCAATAGGTCCAGTTCATCAGTCGAGGTTTTTTACATCATGTAGCAAGCCATCAGGGCCAGATCCCTCATTTCAGCATCGGTAATACAGCCTAAAGAAACAACACACATATACACACACACACACATGAGTGCTTGTTGATTCTGAAGTGCTTTGGAACTCATGAAATCAAATCTAAGTTATAATTAGCTAAGACACCAGTTCCGAACTCTGTACCTGGAACACTAGAAGTGGGGGGTGCAAGAGCAGGGGAAACATGTAAGCTGAGGAGCAGGGGGTCTAATATTATCTGGAAAGGACCAGTGAGGGTTCAGGTTTTTATTTGACCAAGCAGGAGCCACACCTGATTCTATCGAAAGCTAAGATGAAATGATTAATCAGGTGAATCCAGGTGTGGCTGCTGCATGATCACCTGCTCCCACAACTTGTCTTTCCGGATAGGTTTGAACAGCCCTGGTTTAGATGCAGGGTGATATGACAACGTCAAGCCTATGAAATAACTCCGTTGGGAAACACTTTCCTCACCTCGCTGATTTGGTCCTTTAAGTTTCTTGTAAAGACGCTTGATCGACCTCCACAATCGTCCTCTTGGAGTCGTAGGTGTGTGATCTTTAGACTGACTGGATGTCTCAGTCCTTGGTTCTTCGTCATCCTCAGGCGCGGTTTCCTCGGGGACACCATCCACCTCCAGACGAGCCCAAATGTCCTCGGAGACCTGGAGGTTGTCTCTCAGTCTCTCCTCGTTCAGAAGTGTGGTGTGTCGGCAGAAGGCGCAGATGATCCGAGACTGAGACGGTTCGCTTTGACACGCAGCGAGCGTCAGTAAGCAAGTTTCACAAAAGCAGTGTTTACAGTCCAGCTGGAGTGGACAGCGACGGCCAGTGTCGAAAAGCCGGTAACAGATCCCGCACTCGAGCTCGGACAGCATGTCGTCGTATGCTTAACTTCTGAATTAGATCTATTGGAAAAGCTTTGACGAATCTGATAGAGGAAAACCTTTCCTGGTGGAGGGAGGACCTGTTTTATAGGCTGCCCCAAACAAAAGCAGCGTGCGTATGTCGGCGGAAGTCTCAAAAAGGAAAAGAAGAACACACACAATCCAAACAAACGCTGTGACATCATAAGCTCTCGTTATCTGATGCCTCGTGGAGCACGTGTAAAATGGCCAGAAGCTTTGTCATAACTAAAGTTTTTTTCTGACTAGTGACTCATTTCGGCCGCCCAGACTTACAAATAAAAGAAATGTATGGCATATTCACGCTATTTTGGGTTCAAACACTGTGGATAACTTGGATTTTTACCTTCACCTGGACATTTGTAGTCTACGGCTTCAAATTTTAAAAATAATTTATTGCCTCAAAAATGGCTTTTGAACATGTGGTTGAATAGAGTTTCAGATGTTGGGCTACCAATCAGAAGGTTGAGTTCGATCCCAGGTCCAAGCTGCCACTGCTGGGCCCCTGAGCAAGGCCCTTAACCCTCAACGTAAATGTAAATGAACAATTTCGGGTACATGCAGCTATTCTAAAGTTATAAATTAACGTTTGAACTGTGACTCAATAAAATCAATGGTTCATTACGGACAGTACATGTTTGGCCTAGTGTTCAAAATTAAACTCAAATTATCTCTCTATTTGAGTTTTGTTAATCATACATAAAATTGCCACACAAGCACCATAAATATTTAGATGCTTCGGGTTAATCTGGCCAAGAAATACCAGATATCTACGAGGACATGGATATCTACAAGTTTCTTATTTGTAGGTGTATTAGATCATGCAATACTACTACTACTTTTTTCCTCTTTGAGTCTGGTTCCTCTCAAGGTTTCTTCCTTCCATTTTAGGGAGTTTTTCCTTGGCACTGTTGGCTGTGTCACCTCAGACTTGCTCAGTGAGGATAAATACATACACATTTAAATATATCTAATATTAATCTTGAATTTTGTATTCTTTAATCTTTATATTAACCTTTGTTCTATGTTTATGTTCTGTAAAGCTGCTTTGAGACAATGTCAATTGCAAATAAACTTGAATTGAATTGAATTGAATACTAGTTAAATCATATATGTGTATTAAAAAGTAATATCAATTAACTTCCTACAGCAGTGCTCTGTAAGGCCACGCTTGTAGTTTCACTACTTTTTAGATCAAGTTTCCTTTTGAAATTGACTTTCTAACTCACCACAATCATTTTTTTTGGGATGCCTGGAAGTTGTTCATAGAGGAAATATGATACTGTAGTTATTGTTTACTTACATTTACTGTAACCCTACGTCAAACTGATTTACAAACAAAGTTGCCTACACATGCCCTAACATTGCAACTAATAGCAATGTCTTTCTACCACACGCTGACTTCCCTAAATTTTCTTGTCCTCCCACGCTTGTTTGTTTGACTTTGACAGTAATTTCTGGATCTAACTGGCTGGGTTTTTACAATCCTTTTGGCCCTGCAGACGGCCTTTGTCTGAAATATGTATGACCTCATTCTTCAGGAAGTGAAAGTGAAAAAAAGCCTATTGATGTAAATTGTGTATTTCGGGCTCATTGACTACACAGAATTGCAGCTTAATTTATAGAAAAATTGAGAATATATTATAAAATAGTATTTCTTTTTTGTTCCAATAAACATATACTATTACATTTCAGATTCAGATTTCAATACTTGTTCAATACTGCAAGCCACAATCTGTTAATGTGTGATCATTTGTTGAACATGTTGCTACAGGTTCTTAGAAGTGGAAGCACTTGAGGTCTAAAGTGCCTGTTTTGACTTGGTCAACACGAGTGGAGGAGATGTCACGGTTTGCCACTCTCGCTCCTAAGAAAAAAGAGCGGGTGAAAAAATTAAAAAGATGTACTTGAGTCCTCATGACTTATGATCTCTTGGCAGCTGAAATGCTAACCAACCTAGTGGAAAACACATGAATCCGTTAGCTGTTCTTATAATGATTACCGAAACACAATAACCTTTTGTCTGTTGGTACAATGCTATTTATAGTTTTCTTGAATAAATAGTATATTTGACATATAGGAATAGATGCCATGTACAATAAAAATTTAAATCACAAGCCTGCCATATGATAATGAGAACTGTATGTTAACTTTAAAATCATCACTCCTTTCCCTCTCCTAGAAACCAAACAATCTCTAGGTAATGAATGTCATGGA
The DNA here is from genome assembly GCF_030014155.1 of Tachysurus vachellii. NCBI lineage: Eukaryota > Metazoa > Chordata > Actinopteri > Siluriformes > Bagridae > Tachysurus > Tachysurus vachellii. The sequence continues at coordinate 18,027,158 of NC_083466.1, read as the reverse complement.
AACCCACCCCCCTGGTAGGACACAAGGCAATGGACCAAGGGAATTAAAGACAGGGGAAGAGATTCAGCTTAAATATTTTCTAAAACGTACGTGTTCATAGAAGCTTGACAGAGGTGACATTGAAGGCTGTGTAAATCTTTTCTTTTAATGTGGCGTGTAAAAATGGACATCCTGTTCCAAAACAAGAAGAGACACAAGGCTTTGCTGGAAAAGCAGCACTAGTAATTCTTCAAACAGGTAAATGTACTCTCTTTCCCAAATTAATATGTGATCAGCTGGCTTTGGTTTGTGATATTGAGCAACGGACCCACTTAGATTGAATTTATTATCTATATCTCCACAAAGTATCCCTGCTGTCTCTTAGGATATCTCTATCCTAGCTTGCTCGGATAGTCTCGAATGACTATTCCTAAAACGTATCGTAGCAGAGGCTGTTCTTCTGTCATTTATATTTTTGTGTTCTAATTACAGGATGAAAAAGAAAGTTTTAGAAATTTTATACAATCTTGTTGACTGGAATAGAGTATAGATTCACCCATATGAAACTGCTGTTGAACACAACTGCAAGCTTTAGTTGCACTTACTCTATAGGGATCGATACCGCTAGGTAGCTCTTGGTCTGAGTGATGGTTGCTCTGGCAGTGCCAATGTGAATTGAGGTTTGGGATTGTGAGTCTAAAACAGAAACAGACTACATGCAACAACGAACATTACTCCAGAGAATATAATGTATGTTTGTGTAATGTGTTTAGTTGGAACCTGTGCTAATATATCTATATATCTCTCTACAGTGAGCAGTCATCTTCTCAACATACACACACATACACACAAGCATACTTCTGACTAGCAAATTTTTTTACACAATACCTTGCAGAATGCAGTGTCAGGTATTTTCAAAAGCAAACATTAAGAGAGGGTTTGTGGTTAGAGTTATGAAACCCACTGTAATCTTGTTTGGTCCAGTCAGCACACGCCATAGCCAATACTTATGAGGAAGTTGTTTCCAACTTGCTTATTTTGCACTATTGAAACACATTCAGACAGGAAACAGTGTAATAGTTTGAATTCGGTTGAATGATTGTTTCCTGTTTCTCAGCCACAGTGCTCCATGAGGATAATTATAAAGCCACACATTTTTTAGACCTTTCATGGCTGTGAAACTGTGAAACTATATGAGTGTATGGCAATACAAATATATGGCTTTTCACAGTACACTAACAATCCTCTTCTTTACAGCTCTATTTTTCAGACAGGATTCCTTTTAGGATCCCAAATCACACTATAGATCTCAATCTTAGAAGTCTACAACCTACCATTAACCTCCATGTCAGTGGCTCCAGTACAAGTTACAACATCTCCCAAAGAGGAAATCGCTGCCAGTGGGGACTCCCCAGAGTTGGAATGCCCCGTGTGCTACCAGGAATATGATCAGGATCGAAAACTCCCACGTATGCTGGAATGCCTACATGTTTTCTGCACAGAATGCCTTCATAATATTCAGCTGTCTCCTCTCCACCCACCCGATCCCAATAGCCCTGCATCCATCTCCTGTCCCTTGTGCCGCCACGCCACCCCACTAGAAAGTGGTGATACACACTCCCTCCCATGCAACTCCCGTATCCTTGCACAGCTACCTCCTGTAACTTTTCGCCTGCCTGTGTCAGTTTCCACCCGAATGGGTACTGTCACTCAAAGGGTGATCCTGTCTCTGGAGTCACGGGATGCCCGGTTTATTATTTTACCTACAGTGAGCTTACGGGTGGAGCAGATGGCCGAGGGCTCAGGCACCCCCGAGTCCTTAGCAGGTCCAGTGGAGGGGTTTAGGAGGAGAAAGAATCTGATGTGTGTCCAGATGTTGGTTGTAATATTTTGGATGCTTTTTGTCTTGGCCTGTGTGATGGGAGTGCTGTTTGGCCCTAATTTGTTCCACAACTAAAAGACAAAAAAAAGTATAAATTAATTAATTTACTATATATAATTTAATGCAAAATGATAAACCCATAAAACCTCAAAATCTACTCTATACCATGGTATTTTGTGTGTGTGTGTGTGTGTGTGTGTGTGTGTGTGTGTGTGTGTGTGTGTGCGTGTGTGTGTGTGTCTGTGTGTGTGTTTTAATAAATGTTACATATTTTAATTTAGATCATTTATCAACTTTATTTAGCTCATTTAACTAATTACTACCTTCAAGCTTTTACTCCATTGTCAAAATGAAACCATATCCATATATTATGACATGTCAATATATGTATTTCTTCACAAACTGCTGGAATTCACACATTTATTTCACATATTTAAATAAATTACAGTCTGTTTTTTATGTATGCATTAAAAAAACGAATTGTCATTTTGCCATGGAAATACCATACTAACTACGGTAGTAATGCGCAGGAGTTAAATAAGCGCTAAATTCTGCCCTCTAGTGGATATTTTATAAATAGCCATTTGGGACTCTTCAAAGCTCTTCATGTTTTTTGATGAATGATGGTGAAATTGTTGTAGTATATTACTTTAAATTTTTCTGGTGCTACACTTAACCCTTGTTTTTTCAGATTTCACTGAATGATTGTAGTTCTCAACTAGGGTGTAACAGCTGTAGCATATTTAGTATAGCCAAGATTTCATCTCAGTTTAATTTGTTAAGGGCTGGATAATGAACCATTTCATTTCCATGTTTTGGCTCTACCAGGACTGTTTGTTTCTAAAAGAATGTAATAGAACCAATGTGACCAACCAGTTTTCTACAATCAAAACATTTCTCAGCAAATAATGGGTATGGTATCTTAATTATAGGTGTAGTCTGTTGTTATCATATACGCATTAAATATGCATAATAGAATTTTGTAGTTGTCAATTCAGTCCAAAACTCTAAATCTTGATCAATTAGATTAATTGCACTGTCCTTATATCTGTGCGCTAAGGCAATAAATTGCCTGGGATGGGCAAAAGAGAATTCTGGGATGGCACTTATTATTATGGCAATTATGAACAGGACAATGTTTTATTAGCAGAATATGTGATTTAACCCTTGGTGTGAAATAACCTTGTACATACTGTATTTTCTTTATGTTCCTAATAAGTGATTTGGTTAAAACAGCTGGAATATAACAATAAAGCATGAATTATGCAGGAAGATCAGATCTCTCAGTGATGAGCTGGGGTGAGTTGGAGTCGGGGGGGGAGTACTCATGATTAAAATTAAATGATATTGTAATTAATGAACTAAAACACATCTAGATGACGTCATTTGAAACAACAAAATGTGAAATCAATTATTTTGAGAAAATGATTACTATATAAATATACTGGGCAGTGTATATGTTTGTGTTGTGTGTGTTTTTATACAGAAGTAGCCATTAAGCCACAGTCCACGGAGGGTGTATACGCTGTCAAAAACTGTATAAGCTGAAAGAATGTGTGCTTTTTAAGTGAATAACTTTCCAGATACTGGCAGTCTATACTGTACAAAAAAGTATTTGCAAATAGTCAGAGAAAGGCCGTGAAAAAAGAGTAATTGCTGGGAAAATCTTTATGGGGAAATTACATCTAATTTGTGGTATATGGAGGCCTGGTTTTCTGTCACCTGGAACATTCTAGGCTTTTAGGTAGATGAATAACAAAAGTATCCTTCTTGATGCAGAAAAGAATGCAAATAAAAGAAGGAGAAGAAGAAGAAGAAGAAGAAGAAGAAGAAGAAGAAGAAGAAGAAGAAGAAGAAGAAGAAAATTTCCATTCTGTTTTGAATTTTATACACTGAATACAAGCTTTTTTTTTAATCCTTAGTTTAAATTGAGAAACAGATGACTGATCACTAGCATAATGTGCGAATTGGTCAAAAGTATATGTTAACATATAAATATTGAAAAAAAAAATTAGATTTCTGAATGTGATGTATGTGTACATGTTTATTTCTTTTAACAGGTCTCCTGGTAATAATGAATACAGTACACATTATTCCCTTCTCCAAGTAGGTATTTTATGGTTAAGTTCATGTGAAGGCTGTTTTCTTGATCTGACTGAAAGCTTCACTGCTCTCAGCAAACTGTTTGAGAGTTTCAACCTGTTTTTCATGTCTTAAATAAGATTTACAATAGTAAATATATGTGCAACTTTTAAAGTAAATGGGCACATCAATAAGGCATGTTTAAACAAACCAATAGTAGATCAACTGGAGTGCAAATGAAGACAAATAAGACAGATATGCCGGGCCGGCTATAATGGATTTTCACTAGGATTTTTACACCAATTAATAAACATGAATCCAATGAAGATTCAAATGTCTACCCTCAGTCCCATGTATTTGGGTAAAATTTCAATACACTATTTTGCCCAAAGTATGTGGACACCAGTCACACTCTTTTGTGCTTGTTACACATCCCACTATAAATTTAACCCCCCTTAGCTTTTATGCCAGCATAAAATAATCTGGAAACGCAGTCTACCTGATTTTGTAGAATGGCTGTGGTGATTTGTGCTCACTCTCCCACAAGAGCAGGTCTGGGGTACAATCATTGTTCATCTCATGGCTGTTTAGTGAGGTTGAGCCCAGGGCACTGTGCAGGACAGGAGTTTTTCCCATAACAACTTGTCTAACCATGTCATCATGGACTTAGCGTCATACTGGATCAGATTTAGGCCTCTTAGACTAAAAAGGGTAAAAAACAAAATATAAATAATATGCAAAGGTGCAGTTCAGTTCTTTACAGATGTGCCTTGTACGTACTGTATATTACAGTTGTGTATACTGTACAGTTTTTTAACCATAGCAAATATAAATATGTACCATAAAGATATCACGACATTTGTGGCAACAGTTATGTGAATAACCACATATGGGTGTGAAGGTAAGGTGTCCACAAACAAGCTCATAAATCTGTGGCAAAGTTTTCCATAATGTTTGAGACATTCAGTATAAATCGCCTTAAAACTAAAGAGAATTTTATTTAGTTTACAAAAAAAAGGGTTGTATTCTCAGGGCGTGGAATATTCAGCAGTGTTTTACTGTTTTAGTGAGACACAGGGGTATTGGGAATGTCCGGGATAAGTTGGGAATGTCTGGGATAGGTTGGGAATGGGGAGCCGGTCGGGAGCGCGCGTGCATTTGGAGCTGTGTTACGTCACACGCCGCGTTGGCCTGCGCTGGAGAGGGGAAGCGGTGCAGCGCCAGTTCCCCCTCCACTGGTGTTGTTGGAGAAAAGTTGTTGCGGTGGGTAGCTGCCTGGGCCGCCCGAGTAAAAGTAGGCGTCTCGTCTTATTCTCTGTTCAAACAGACAATCTGTAGCGTTAACCAGAAACAGCGGGATGCGTGTTCGAGTTTAAAGACGCGAAGGACGCACGGATTTAGGATTTAAACTTTTCTTTTTTCTTTCTTAAAGCTTTGGCCGAAGAAGCTCGGTAGACTGCGACTCGGGTCGCCCCTTCCTCCTCCTCCTCCACCTCTTGTTAGCTAGCTAGCGTTAGCCGGTTAGCTTCCTCTGCCATACTCCTGAGGAACAAGAGGAGGAAAAAGTGGCTGGAGAAAATGGCAGAAACCAAAATAATCTATCACATTGACGAAGAGGAGACACCGTATTTGGTGAAGATTCCTATAGCGGCGGAAAAAATTACTTTGCTGGATTTCAAACAAGTGTTGAACAAACCGAACTACAAATTCTTCTTCAAGTCTATGGACCAGGACTTCGGGTGAGTGTGTGTTTGAGTGTGTGTGAGAGAGTGTGAGTGTGTGTGAGAGAGTGTAAGTGTAAGTGTGTGTGTGTGTGTGTGTGTGAGAGAGAGAGTGTAAGTGTGTGTGTGTGTGTGTGTGAGAGAGAGAGAGAGTGTGTGTGTGTGTGTGTGTGTGTGTGTGTGTGTGTGTGGAGGATGGACATGAGCCCAAGCCTAGCGCAACAAAGTGACCAGAGAAACTTTGCACTTTTCATCCTGTGATATAACAGTATCCAAGAAAGTGTTACTGTGATTAACAAACCCGGTTGTTTACCAGGCACCGAGGAGACCGAACTTTTTATAGTGTATTGTTTGAAGGTAGCAAAGGATCATTGCAGAAATATGTGCATCCGACTTGAGGGTCAAACTAATTATACATGTGACTTTAGAAAGAGCTTGGTGAAAACACGGTCTAATCACTTACATGTATGTTATTTCTTTGGTTTAAATGACATACGAATCTATACAACATAAACAACACACTGTGAGTATAAACCTGGAGAGAGAAAACACTGGATCATGGTCAGACTAGAGCACTTTAATTTCCTAGACTACATAAAGGGGAGAAAACTTTTTTTTTGGCAAGACTCCCCTAATTTCAATTCCTCTCTCGTGTGTCATATTGAGAATCCTCCTTTCTTTACTTTTTAGGGTGAATGCCAAGTCTCTTTGGGCTCTTTTCTTCCTCTCTTTATCCTGAATGTGGCCTTATTAAGCTCATGCAGTACTGTGGACCTGTCAGAAATGTCTCACATGGACCAAAACTCTTCTATCATTTGGTGGAAATACGTGTAGTATTCTTATTACTAAAGTTTAGCCTATTTATGAGTAAGTTTAGTAAGTAAATGATTTGTCAGAGACCATGTAAAAAAAATATATACATGTTTTAATGTTAAAACAATAAAATGCAAAAAAAAAATAAGTTAATTTCCATCTGTAGCTCCTAGGCAGGTAAACAGAGATAAACAATACATAATAATACATTAGATATGTATATTAGAGAAGCGTAATGATCTACATCGTATAGGCAGCATCAGTACAATTAGTACTTTTGGTTCAAATCACTTCAATCTTCAATCTTTGTTGACATCCAAAAAGCACAAAATTCTGATGCATATGATGTCCACAATCCTTAAAAATACATTTGGGGAATTTGATGTCACTAATCAGCTAGTGAGGTGGGATCACCAGTTCCAATTTTTATTGTCCATCCAGAAAGGATTGAAGTTCAGGGTCATTTCATCAGTCCTTTTTCCTTGTCAAAACCAGACATTGGAGACAATCTTCAACAAAAATTCTTTGACAAATCTACTTTAGGCTTTGCAGCCCTGATAACATAGACTGGAAATATACGCAGTACTGAGTACTTTTATTCTCCAACATAAAATAACACCTTAAAGCTGCTTAATGATTCTAATGCTAAGAGGCATTTTGTTGCTATGTACCTGTACAATACCTGTAAGTATCTATCTATCTATCCATCCATCCATCCATCCATTCAATGGCAAATAATATATTCAGTTTTGATGTAGCATCCACCATGTTGCTCCTAAATTCCTTCAACTCCATTTGGAATAATTGCTCTTCGTCACTGTTGCCAGGGATTTCAAATAAAAGATCACCCCTGTGTCTGTACCAGTAAGGACCTTTCCGTCAAGTACATTAAGGGGTACCTGTGAGCTTCCTTTGAACCTCAGGAAAAAACCCAGTACACACTGTGAACTTCATGGAGGACCTGAAATGTACCATTCTGGATATGACTCAGTAGTATGTATATATAATGAACCTTTAGTAAGGAGACTACTACTGTCACTGAAGGTAAAGCAGTGATTACAGCATTTAAATTTCAGGAATAGTTTTGTATTTCCTTGTAGTTGTTCTGTGGTTGCTTTGTGGTGTCGAGTAGCCTATGCTCTATGTGTGTGTATGTGCGTGATGTGTGTTATTGTTAAAGTGCAGAAATGCATAGATGGGCTGTAAGGTGATATGGTGGTGGAGGGGAACGTAGGGAAGTAGGATCACTCTGATGCTGCTGTTTTGATTTGCTGTGCGCAGAGCCAGCTGTCAGCCTGCCTGTGTGTGGTAGAGAAGGTTTGGAGCGTGGTGTGTGTGGTGTCGGGGGTGTAGTGGAGTTGGAGAGAGGCCATTTGCTGGGTGTCTGGGCAGAATCAACACAACGAGGGCAGAGTGAGCGAGCATGCGAGAGAGAGAGAGACAGAGAGAGACGGACGAAAGGATGGGGGATGGTTGTCGATGGTTGCCACTTTCATCTTGTCTCATTCTTAATGTATTTTCCGCAGCACTGTAGCCTTGGATTTGAGCAAGATCATTCCTCTCCCTCTCTCCGATGCATATCTCTGTTCCCACATTCTCTTGCGCTTCAGTCTATTTTTGAACCGCCATATCTCGTAACCTCGATTTAAGAAGTATGCTGGAGTGCATTGAGCTCAGGAAGTATGAGAAATCAGCACTTTTTGTGGCTAAGATTAGGGGAGAAATTGAATTAATTTTTAATCATTTATTTCATTTTAAACATTTCTTTCATTTGTTGAGGAATTGCTCTGTTTTTTTTGAACATTTGTGTCCCCTTTCTTTGAGAATAACAATGAGTAATACATAGATTTTCTCAAGTGTTTCAGTATGTCCAAGATTTTAGAGTATGTTCAACAGCACCAGATAAGGCTCATTAGTTTTTTTTTGCTCAGTCACGGTATTGTTGGATGGAAGAGTTCTAAAGTGTGATGTGAAATAAACTGTTGTAGATATAGTTTGGCTGCAGAGCATCAGGAGGAATGTGGCATAAGCCTATCCCCCTTTCTCACTGAAAAGTTGTTATACACACACGCACATATATACAGGTTTGTACACACTAAATATGACAGTCACGTTTGTTAAACTAACCTCATGTTTACATGAAGAAAACAGCCTTGTTTGCTTGTGGCTGTAATTTTATTGGCAACAGGCTGAGCACAATGTGACTGTGGTAATGTCTGTATTCAATGCACATGCTTTCAAACACTGATGCTTTTACTGAATAAAATCCCGCAGTGGCTTTCTTCAACAACACGATCCATAACTCCATGTAAGTGATAAGAAATGTAATGTCCCAGACTAAAATAAATAAATTGACCATGACCCATTCATCTTACCCAACAATAAAAAAGTAATATTTAATATGAATTAATTATTCTAAAGTAAAATATTAAATAATATAAGTATTCTGAATATAAACACAGATGAAAACAAGTGAATTACATAAGGGAAAGTGCATATTTTTTGTGAATTACTTTAGATAGCACTCAGTCTCATCAATAATCTGATCATCATCTGGTTTTAAAAGTAAACTGATTATTTGGGGGGGGCACGGTGGCTTAGTGATTAGCACGTTCGCCTCACACCTCCAGGGTTGGGGGTTCGATTCCCGCCTCCGCCTTGTGGGAGTGGAGTTTGCATGTTCTCCCCGTGCCTCGGGGGTTTCCTCCGGGTACTCCCGTTTTCTCCCCCGGTCCAAAGACATGCATGGTAGTTTGATTGGCATCTCTGGAAAATTGTCCGTAGTGTGTGATTGTGTGAGTGAATGAGAGTGTGTGTGTGCCCTGCGATGGGTTGGCACTCCGTCCAGGGTGTATCCTGCCTTGATGCCCAATGACGCCTGAGATAGGCACAGGCTCCCCGTGACCAGAGGTAGTTCGGATAAGCAGTAGAAAATGAGTGAGTGAGAGTGATTATTTGAGTGTTCATGTGAACAACATGCTGTGTGAACCTTAAGAAGGTTTAAAGCTGTTATCAGTTTATTTACGTTTGCATTCATTCATATGTTTATGTTCAGTAACTGCCTGGGTAGCAGTTTTACAGGATGTAGTCATGGCTTCAGGTGTCTCTGAGGAAGCACACACTAGCCCATATCCTCCTCTGTTGGTATCTGTTGTGGGATAGGATAGCGGAGCACTATGGCTGATGGGAACTGGCAAACATTGGTATTGGACTGGTGAGAGAATGCAGGATAATAAATAAGCATGGACATTCAGTTGTCTAAGTAATGTTGACATTCTAAGTCATAGATTAATTTTAGACATTTATTTTCTGCCATAATGAAGACTCCCTAATGCACACCGTGTTAAATTTTATTAACTGTACTACACACAGGTGACAAATTAGCGACAAAACCAGTAACACTCTTATTCTGTGCAGGGGCACAGTACTGATATTATTTTTTGCAATAGAGCATTTTAAAGACCGAATTCTTGTAGCGTGGTTGAGAACCTTTGCCTTAGTGGGAAGAGACGCTGCAAATTAATACAAAGCTCCTCTGACTAATCACCTTTATCCTATAATGAGGCATTTCTGTCGTGATGGGAGTGTCCCATTCCAGGATTACTGTGTGTTATTGAAATAACAAAGAAATAGTGTACGCAGAATAAAATGTATTTGGAGTGAGTTTTTTTATTTATTTTTTTAATTTATGGCATGAACAAAGTTATGTGCAAAATGGCAAAAAAAACAACTCTTACTGCTGAAGGTATTTGCTGAAATCCCCCAACCCGTCCCACCCATTTTCTCTCCCAATCACCTGCCAGTTCCCAACCACTGACCTGTTCTCATGTATCATACGACAGTCTCCATCAGAGGAGGGTGAAGGCTAATCTTCTTGAAAAGCTGCTTATGCTAGGCATCACAGCGCAGTGTAAAACACAGGAAGAGGAATGTTCTTTGCACTCTTCCACATACAAGAGTCCACAGCTGCCCGTGATCGGTTACTATCTGTTACTATGATTTAAACATGTGGATTCACCAGTCACCATTAATGAGTCATTACCAGCTCACCAGTCGTGAGGAATCAGTATTGCTTCAATTGATTTGCTAAGGTACCACATGTTTTGAATGCAGTTCATATTGACTCAAGATCAAAGATCACTGGAGGATAAAAACGTTCTTAAAAATGTCACCATTATGGAGCAGCAGAAGCTCATAGGATGCTTTATGTTGCTATGACGATGAGGGTAATGGATCAGAATCGGGTATTGACGTGAAGTTACTGCATTTAAACGTGAAACATGGGGTTAGCGATTAATCCTTTACTGATTCAATACTTCTCTTTCCAGAGTGGTCAAGGAAGAGATTTCTGATGACAACGCAAAGCTGCCTTGCTTTAATGGACGAGTGGTTTCCTGGGTATGTTCCTTCATTTCCTGCATTTTCTTGTATCTTTTGTATTCGCACTTCTTTCATTAAACGCTTACTACATCAGGTGATTGGGATTCTAAGGAAAACTTTTTTCTGAGTTGAGCTTGAAGCCTTTTTCTAGAAATTTGTAGTAAACTTGAATTGTTTAACTGAAACGCAGCAGCACTCTTATCCACCTTTTCAACTCCATTTGTTTAGTTTCTTAATCTAACCCTAAAGAGCTCCAAGTGTCTGGCTTTGCCATTCACACTGAAACCCATTCTGTGCTAGAAGTTTCCAGTGAAAAGCCTGCTCTCAAATCAAAAGGCTTGGATGAAACTAAACCCAGTGAGACAGAAACGTTATACCAGCATCAGGATATTTCATGTGCATTGGAGAGCGAGTGCACAATAGCACTGAATCCATTAACCCTATTAAAAAGGCTGGTGAATACATGTGATTTCCTCCCTTTAAAGGTCCTTAGCCTCTCATCAACTCTTAAATTGAATTATTTTATGCTTTTTAAAAGATTAAGGTGGTTGATAACATATACCAAGTTAAGTAATAATAATAATAATCATTTGAATAGCAAAGGTGTAGTTAATAAACTCAAGTAGTTTTAAATAGGACTAACTGCCTCAGGCAGAACAAAGTCATTTCTTGTACACTGACAGCTATTGAAGTGCTGATTTATTTGTTTTCTTTATTTTTCATTCTGAGACATTGGATATTTGTGACCTGCAGCCCTGTGTGTGCTATTTCTCACAAATATCTTTCCATGTACCCAATGTATTACACACACTATCTGAACTCATCATCCCAAGAAAGTCTTTTCATTAAACATAGAGTACAGAGTACACAGATCTCTGTGTATTAGAGAAAGAGAATTTGTTCTATCTTTTCTGTTTTAGTAAGTAATAGCTATAACAAATGTGCATAATGTACGTTTTTTGGATTCTGTGGTAAAGCATGGTGCTCATTTCTGTTTAAGGCTTTTGTTTGATGTTTGATTTCTCGACAGGTTTGGCCAGGTTAAAACCGCAACTGAATTTTCAGTTTTTATCCTACTGCAACTAAATGGAATGCTGCAGTGCTTTTAGCCTCATTTCTAGCCTTCTCTACTACATTAAAGACATTCAAGAATTTGCTTGGAGGAAGAAATAGAACAAAAAAAAACCCCTAGATTTTTATTACTCATTTTTTTCTAATTACTCAAAACCACTAACACTAACTGGGCTGTTGCTGAATCTTTTTAAAACTGTGATTAAACTGTGATTTCAAAAGTATACACACCTCACTTTAATGGTCTCATGGCCAGAAGAAGAGTGTTTACAAAGTAAAAGGAGGAGAAAAAAAGTAACATCCTGTCTGCCATTTTTACGGTCATCGTGCCCATATACTCAAATGCCACTGGTCTCTGTCTGACCTGAACTAATCACTGGTGAGAGAAACTGTCACATGGATCAGCATACAATTTTATTTATTTACGATTAAATACTACTTTACAGGTCTATGGTGTTTTGGTCATCTCAAAAATGTGGTGCCTCAGACAGAGCCTCATGGCAGTAGCAGGCTGTGTTTGTCTCGCATCCTTGTTTTCACTGAGCGTGAGTTTAAATGTGAGATGATTGAGCGCTGCACTTGAAGACTCAAAAGCTCACTAAAGCATTAGAACTGGCTCCACTCTAATAAATGCTCATTTGAAACCAGACCTGTGGACCATGACTTTACACACAATAACCTTATTTCACAGGGTTAAGAAAGTTCTTTGATTGCATGCAGTACAGTTTATCAGATATATTTATTTACTTTGAGTGAGAAAGCGCCTACATAGAGCCTCAGACTTCCGGGCATGAATCCCAGCCAGCAGGAGCTGGACAGCTTGACCCGCTCTTATAGATTACACTCCATTACTTTTATTTTTCACTTGATTATCTCTGAAATTTCGGTTGACGTTAAAAGCATTTGAAAGCGTCTACTCTGCGTTCAATACTGAAGTATACTGCTTTTTGCTTTCTGTGTGTCATGCTCAGGAAAAGAAGATAAAACTATGAAACAAACAGCACATGCAACAGCTATGTAAACTCTTATATGTATTTTGACAATCAGTTTTCTTTGTATATTTTTACTGTTATGGTACCATTCAGTATCACTTCTTACCTACAGACTAACTGCCACCTTTACCTGGACTTTAAAAGGATGCATTTATAAAGCCATATTTTTTTTTTTTAATTGTGGAGTGTGATTCTACTCGCAGTGTTTTTATCTAATAAACCACCACAAATGACTTTTGACAGTGTGACAATGAAATAAACTGTGTCACTGTCTTATCCAAGGTCAACCCCTGGTATTTTGGAAAATATGCTAGTATTTGAACATTAAATTAGCTTGTCTTGATTATCTTTTTTATTTTTTATTTTTAGCTTGTGTCGTCAGATGTTCCTGCAGCAGAACCTGCGCCACCTCCAGTGGAGGTCCGAGCTCAACCATCACCTCCTCCTCCCCCGCTTCCTCCTCCTCCAGCTGAGAGGACTGGGGGCATCGGAGACTCAAGACCTCCCTCATTCCAGTAGGCATTTTCAACATCTCCTAGACCCTTTTACTTTAATAGTGTTGACCCAGGGATTTGTCCCTGGCACAGCATCATGATCTCAGTCAACAGTGTTGTTTAAAGTTGGTGCAATGAAGGGACAATATTTACATGTATTTATTCCAACTATGCACCACTGTACTGGACTTCGCCCACACAACTCGCTGGCACAAATTGTTTCTTTGCCAAAGTTGCTGAACAAATTCATCTAAATACTGAGGTGTGTTGATGTATTATGTATGCATTTCAGTTTTTATAGCAAGCTTCACAGTGAACATGGACTAATGATAGAAAGAAAAAAAAGAGTAATAGATATGCACAAACTTATGGAAAAAATGCTGGCTTGGGCTGTACCTTGCTCAAGGAAACCACAGCAGCAGATTAGCTACACCATGAGCAAATGGTATAAAGAAATGATAATCTACTCGATGTTTTTCTTTCGTTTTGATTAGTGTGTGTGCTGTTAAGTCACATCTCTGATTTACTTTAAAATATACTGTTTAGCTATGCAAATGTGTCTTTAAAATGTCATAACTGTGGGATTTGTTCTGTCTTACTGATTTAAATTCATTTGCAAAGTTTTCTGGTATAAATCTGCATTCAAAAACTTATACAAATTGTGGTTAATCAAGGTGGATTCACTTCATACAATTCAATGTCAAGGTGAAGCTTTCTGTATTTTTATAGATCCTAGTATGTTATATTGTCCCCCAAATCACATTAGCTAGTGTCTGTGAATGCTAAATAACTGGATGCTGTTTAAAGCATATCAAAAAGGTTTTGAAAGGGATAGACATCTTCGCTACGTTTGTCTCATACTTTCAATACAAAACTAGGACTAGGGTTAGTGTTGGTGTTTAATTTGGGACAAATTTAAAATATGAATTACTTTGAATAAAAGCTTAATAACCGCTTTTCCTGTTGATTTTGCTAAAGCTCTGTGGATCTGCACATCCAACACTTCATACACTAACAACAGTGTTGCCATGTTTTGCTAAATATTGGCAGCTTTAGGATCATCTTTGATCATTATACAGTTTATACAAGTTATTTAAAGTCGCATACTCCATAGCATGAAATGAATGCGTGTGTGTGTTTACTTGGTGTTGCAGTCCGAACGCTGCAGGCAGTGTGGAGACCCTGGATGAACAGACAGAGACGGAGTCTGTCGTGTCCTTCAGGAGAGAGAGGCCTCGCCACAGAGAGAGCATGGAGCACGGTGAGATAGGACCTGTGTCCTGTCAGATATTAAACTGTTGATCTGAATATTTATAAGCAACATCTATATCAGTCTTCTATGTATCTCACTCTTACTCATTTTCCTCCTGCCTCTTTTTTTTTTTTCCTTTTTCATTTTTACTTTTACTAATATTTACTAGGTCCACGTATAAATGGGCAGTCACGTATGGAAAGGCACTTGGCAGGTTATGAAAGTGCTACCACAGTGATGAGCAGTGAACTGGAAACCACCAGCTTCTGTGATTCAGATGATGATGACACCATGAGCAGGTTAGGGGCAGATGGGAAACACAAGAAAGGAAGCACTGAAGCTTGGGCTGTTATGATTTTTTAAAAACTGAACATTATGAGTCATTGTTTAAATGATGTGGTGTTTCTGATTTATTTTCTCTGTGTGCCTGATGCTGAGGTTAATGTTGTGCACAGGTTTAGTAGTTCAACAGAACAGAGCACTGCCTCTAGACTGCTAAAGCGCCACCGCAGACGCAGGAAACAGCGTCCTCCAAGGCTGGAGAGGGTACTGTGCACTTTTATCATCAGACCTGAGTTTTTGCGATTCTGTTTTCTTACTATTTTTCTTACTTTTTTGCAGGCATCATCCTTTAGTAGTGTGACAGACTCAACTATGTCTCTGAATATCATCACAGTCACTCTTAATATGGGTTAGTACGTTTCAGTGCATTCAGATTCAAGGGAATTTCTCTTGGGGCAAACGCTTGTTTAGTTTTTTTAATCTGGTCTTATCTGTTTACTTTTACCAACACACTGTTTCAGAAAGTATTGAAAATGTTTCTATAACATCAGCAGCAACTATTTTTATAACTGCAGCTCCAGCTAGGTTCATGTTACTTCGCTTTACCTCAGGATGCATGACATTGCCTTTCCGATATTTCTTTTCCCTGTTAAAACATAACTTCTTGCATTTTATTCCTTATATATTGTCCTTGTGCATATTAAAGGTCTGATTGCTGATGTTCCTTAAAAGTCTTGACTGGTTACCCAACTGCTGTGTTTATTTTCATGTATGTGTTTAACAGAGAAGTATAATTTCCTGGGCATCAGTATTGTGGGACAGAGTAATGAGAGAGGTGACGGAGGCATCTATATTGGCTCTATAATGAAGGGAGGGGCAGTAGCTGCTGATGGGCGAATCGAGCCTGGGGACATGCTGCTTCAGGTGAGAGAGAAATTAGGTGTTGGTTTGAATGTGAGAGAGAAGCAGGGCAGAGAATTTTGGAAGAACAGGTGTAGGTGTGACTTAAAGTGTGAACTACCTGTTAATGAATCATTCGTCTGTTCATTGTTTTAAAAGATCATGGGGTTGTGTTACAATGTGTGGTTTGAATATCAGTTCATACCTACACACACGCACACTCACACACACGCACATAATCGGGGCAGGTTTCAGATAGCTGGGTGGGATGTCAATGTATGATCTACTCACTGAGCATTTAATTTGGAAAAACTGTTCACCAGCACATTCATGCAATGATCTAATCACCCAATCGTGTGCAGCCGTCTAATGCATAACAGGGATGTGGAACTTCATGGATGTGGTGTAATGGTGTGGGGAATTTTCTTGGCACACTTTGGGCCAATTAATACCCATGAATCACTGAATTCCACAGCTTACTTGAGTATTGTTACTGACTGTGTGCTTCCCTTCATGGCCACAATTGACCATTTAATAATATCTTACACGCTGATAATACACCATGATAGTTTCAAGACCATCCAGACACCAAATTCGAATCCAGTAGAACACTTTTTGGATGTGGTAGAACAGGAGATTCACAACATGAAATTGCCCTTGAAAAATCTGCAGCAATTATATGATGCAGTCATGTCAATATGGACCTTAGAATTTAGACCTTGGAAATTAGAAATTTCCCTACTGTGGACGAATAAAGGTACATCTTACCACCAGCTCAGAGGAATGTTTTCAACATCCTGTGGAATCCATGCTGTGAAGAATTCCAGTATTATTATAATACATAATTTATTGCTTAGTGAGTGTCTATTAGAAACAGGATTTACAGCCCTGTGACTATAGATGAACAGTGTGTCTGAATGGAAATAGAAATTCTTATATTTAATCTGATTGGCTATCTAATCGAATTTAAGAATTGTTTTATAGTTGATGAGCTTTGCATAGGAAGTGGTGTAATGTGGTATACTGTGAAATGTACTTTTTCTTCACAGGTAAATGATATTAATTTTGAGAACATGAGCAATGATGACGCAGTCAGGGTTCTACGGGAGATTGTGCACAAACCAGGGTGAGGCATCTACTGTTTTTTGTGCATGTGGAGGCAAACGAATATATATAGCATTAACATGACTTGCGTGTTCCTAAACGTGTTTCAGACCTATCACTCTGACAGTGGCTAAATGCTGGGACCCATCACCTCAAGGCTACTTTACACTTCCACGTAGTAAGTCACTTCAAATTCAATTTAAAATTGCACTATTATATTAAGTGATTTTATGAGGGTCAGATTACCTTGTATTGCATGTTGATTGCATTTGTTACTTAGCACATGAGCTTTACAGGAAGTACATAAAGAAAGATAGAAATAATATATGGTGTGAGCGGTTTCTTGTTTCCCTTATTTTGCCAGATGAGCCCATCCGACCTATAGACCCTGCAGCCTGGGTCACTCACTCAGTAGCCATGACGGGAGCGTACCCACCTTACCCAGGCAGTACAATCACATCCAGCTCATCTGTCACTGAGACTGAACGTATGAATATATCGTATTTAAACTCTTTTCCTTTTGGTCGTTAACTTGTCAACGTTTGTTGATTGCTTCTCATTCTCTGATTTTCGAAGTTATCTTCTACATATTCCCACCCCACGCTTTTTTCACTTCTTTAAGGCTTTCGCTTATCTCGTGTGCCTCATATTATTCTTGTTGTGATTTATCAATAGGTTTTGATGAGTTTAACCTGTCTCTCCACTCTGATATGGCATCTGTGGCAAAGGCTATGGCCTCTCCTGAGTCAGGTCTAGAAGTGAGAGACAGAATGTGGCTAAAGATTACTATCCCTAATGCCTTCTTGGGTAAGAATATGTTTTGAAGTAGTCTTTTTATTTAAGCAGGTATTCCTGGCTAATCCTTAGGAATGACTATTTACTGTATCATTAAAAAAAAACATTATTGGTTTACATGTGAATAAAAATAGAGATTACTACTAGTTTAAACTGGCTGAATAGATAACAGTGATTTGTTTTGTGCAGGCTCTGATGTGGTCGAGTGGCTTTACCATCACATAGAGGGCTTTCAGGACCGCAGAGAGGCTCGTAAATATGCCAGTAACCTCCTTAAGGCTGGTTTCATTAGACATACTGTCAATAAGATCACATTCTCTGAGCAGTGCTACTACATCTTTGGAGATTTCAGTGACTGTGAGAATTGTGAGTGTTATCCATTTGATGCTTAAGTCAAACGTATAGTAATTCTGAAACATAACCAACAAATCATTGATTTAGCTTTAATATAACCACCTCTGTTATATTAAATCTTTGAACACACTGGTGTTCTCACTCCTATTCTTTTCTTAAATTTCAGACATGGCTAACCTGTCCCTCAATGATAACGATGGTTCTAGTGGAGCTTCAGACCAAGACACACTGGCCCCTCTCCCATTACCGGGGGCAACACCGTGGCCTCTGCTCCACTCTTTTCCATACCAGTATCCACACCCGTACAACAGCCAGCCGCCTCCGTACCATGAGCTCTCCAGCTACAGTTACGCCCCTGGCAGCACGGGTAGCCAGCACAGTGAGGGTGAGAAACCACGTCTTTCCTGAATCTGTATTCCTATTCTTATGTGATCATCTGTTAGTGCATGGGATTCAGAAGTCAAGCCAAAATGTCACCTGAGGCCCTCTAGTGGCTGGCTGTAGTACAAGCATAAACCCCCCTCAGTCCCAAGTTAGACAATGGGAAAGGATATGGACTTATACATTTCCACGTATTATTTTTGGGAATCGTGTTTAGTTGACCCTCGATAGTGAAATTAATGCATTTTAAAAGAGTTATTCGATAAAAGCGTTTGGTGGATACAGTTTGACAATATGACAGTTATATATACTACCTATGAATGAGCACGTTTAAGTACTACAGCAAAGCCATGTCTTGTTCTTATGATTCTCATAATTTCATTATTTCAAAGCTAGCTGTCTTATACTAATAATACAACAAGCAAACCAACCTGAGGGTAGCAGTGATCGCATAAACAAAAATGATCGTATGACTGTGGCAAACCTCTTCAAGCTACTTAAAGTGTTAGTAATTCCTTTTGAATGAGTGGCACCTAAAAGAGTGCACTTCATTCAGGTTAACTTATTATAACTCATTCTACCTTTTATGAAAATCAGGAAGAGCAGCAAATGTATTATTATTTTTTTTCTTAATTAATCAATTTCTTTGACAATAAGCGAATAAGTTGTATTAAGGGCAAGTGCTGATTACTGTTTACTGGTATATTTTCAATTGGCAGTTTACCCAAGCTACTTATACTTTTGTTTTGTATTGATGGATTTATTTAACTAGCTAGCAAATGGTAGCTCAGTCAGTCATGACTCTAAGGTCACTTTCCATAGAACCGTAATATCAATATTTTAGAAAAAGTGATTTTATAGTACTTTTTTGTATTAATTAATAATGCAGTAATTGCCACTTTGAGATAGAATGTGTGTAAATTGCATTTCAGGTATGTCACAGTGTGTGTGCCCTAATGACTTGAATAAGGTCTGTGTCCATTACTTTGCAGGGGTGCTAGAAGTGGACCTTCTGTGCAAATGGTCGTTTCTGTGCAAATGGCTCCGGTTTTTGCAAGATGCCATCCCCAATTTTAAACAAAAAGTGTTTAAAATAGTACATGGAGAGTAATGGGATAATATCATATAATCATCCACTCATATATACGAACATTGATTTTTAATCAAAAGTTTTAGACCCTCTGTGACCCCCTTTGAATAGGAGTCAAACAAAAGTATAAAAACACTAACTTCACAAGCATTTTGGTGTATTGCAGCATTTGGATATATGGCATATTCTAAGGAAGTGTTTGCACTTCTTGAAGCTGTCTCCTGCCTGCCTGGCATGTGTGAAATTTATGCATTTTAATGACTTAAGGTTTCTTGCTCCTCTGTGTCTTCAGGGAGTCGGAGCAGTGGCTCTACAAGGAGTGAGGGTGAGAGGAGGAGGGGTAGTAAGAGTGGAAGCACTGTGGCTGGCAGCACCCGCGACGACAAATCTCCCAACGGGGGTGGAGCTGACTCGCGCTCAGGCAGCGGCAGTGAATCTGAATATTCCGTGCGTAGTAGCCTAAGGCGGGACCATGGCTCAGCCACACCAAGTGAGCACAGTCATGCTAGTCAGCGCTCACATCATCGGGCACCACCCCCTCATCTAGCCCCATACCCACCTGGCATTCCCATTCCATACAACCCCATGATGGTAATGATGGTACCACAGCATCCACATCCGCACCCAGCACTGGGAGCTCCTCATCCGCAGACAGCTGGCACACAGCTTCACCCGGGCCTGCCTCCACCTAGTAATCCTGGAGGACCACCTGGAGCTCCACCAACACGTGATCTGGCTTCTGTCCCACCTGAGCTCACAGCCTCCAGGCAGTCTTTCCACCTAGCCATGGGAAACCCCAGCGAGTTCTTTGTGGATGTCATGTAAGGAAAGTTAACATAGGATAGGCATGTCTGTGTGTGTGGGATGAGTGAGTGAACCAGTGAGTGCGTGAGTAAATGAATGAATTCTCTATGTGACTTTATCATATAATAACTGTGAGCCTCATTCAGTAAGCGACTGAGATGTAACACTTGGTATTGCTGCAGGATAGCTCTTCATAGTTGGCATCTATCCTTGCCGGCAGGAACAGGGTTTCTGTATAAAGCTGGACGTCTTGCACAACTCAGATTTAGCACATCAAGTCATTTTTAAGTTAGTTCACTCTCACAAACAGGGTCTAGCCTCCCCAACTGCGCTGTTTTTTGTAAACATTTCCTGACACTTTTTTTCCTGCAAATATTTATCAAATAATGCAGGGAGCACTATACTCTGATTAACATAGGAAAATCTCTGAGGCCTCTATATCCTATGAAAATATTTGCCTTGGCCAAATTCATCCTGCCCAAACGCTAGTTCTTTTGATCTTTAAATGCGTTTGGGTTTCTGCATAACCTACCTGCAGAAGTGTGTTTCCGTTTGTTTAAACAATGCAGATTATGAAAATCATGTTTCCCATTAGATACTATTTTCAACAAAGAGCCCATGTATCTAGGATTTTTTTTTTTTTACAGAAATAAAAAATCAAGTTTATAAAGGATTCTGGATGTTTTTGACAAGGCAGCTATGAAGTGGTGTTAGTGAGTTGTATTTTCTTAAATCCTTGCAACCATGAGCTTCCACAGCTAAAACATTTAAACATGAGGTGAAGCTTTTTAACATTATGGTAACTAGTAATGAAGGGCTGTTATTTACAGTACACCTTTGCAGTGTGTAAAACTCATTAATAAATGACGATAAACTAATGTGAAACAGGGTTTGACTTACAGGATTATAAACAGTTTTTTCATGATCATTTTCTCTGGTACTGTGGACTAAAGTTGACTGAGAAGCAATCATGGTCAGAAGCGTTTACCATCAAACACAGCTGCACATGTGGCCAGACTAGAGTTGTGGTACAGACATTGGTACTCTGAGAGGGAGAATTAATGCCAAAAACGGTACTTATGCTGGGTAGAACAGGCAGTTTTTATAATCCACATATTTCACATTTCTACTCATTTTTTTTTGTTTTTAGACTGACAAGCATAATCATTTTTGTATGAATGAATATATGAATATAATCAAAGCATACAGGTGCTAAATGAAGATTGAACAGAACAGTGGCACTTTTGGTGCCATGTTGTTTGTTGTCACTTTCGTGTTTCTTACTCAAAATAAATTTGTAATAGAAGAGAACATTTCTGGACTGACACTCCTTTTTTTCTCCCCAAATATACTGATTGTATTATATTGTTTTTTGACCTAGCCAATGTGTCACTTGCCTATTTGGGTTGTGACAAAACATACATGAAGTAAGTGCAGTCAAGTCTTGGACCCTTTATTAGGCATTGCATGACTTCCTGAAAACCCAAGAATTAAATATATTGCATAAAATTTAACAGAAATAATATCCCTTTTTTCCTTGTGTTGCTTTTTGTAGTGTTTATTAAATATATTAATATATGCATTTTAGAACATTCATTCATGTTCTACCGCTTATCCAAACTACCTCGGGTCACGGGGAGCCCACACACACACACACACACACACACCTTAGAACAATTTTCATCTTATTTGTGCTTTATTCTGTTAGCTGGTGTGGGTCTATACATTTTGACTGATTGTACTCAAGTGGGTTTCCTATGATTTCTTTAGTTTTCCATAAAACCTGATGGTACATGGATTAGCTACTATTAGACATTATTGAATATGTATGTACACTGTTCCCTGTTTGGACAAGCATCCCATCTAGTGTGTATTCCAATCACATGCCCAGTGTTCCCAAGAGAAGCTCTGAATGCTCCATTACCCTGATCAGCATAAACCAGTTACAGAAGATGAATCAGTCAACAAGAGGAAATCCGCTTTATGTCAAAACCTTTGTGCTACTCATGATGCTAAGTGGCCACTCATGATGTAGCTGATACCCTACACACTTCGGAACTGGGGGATGATCTCAGCAACAGTTAAAACAGCTGTCGATATCCTTATTATGCACAATGGAGAAAGGGGATCTATTAATACTGTGGTGGTCACTCAGTGATTTTTAGCAGCTGTCCTGTCTAAAAGTGTGTTGTGTAGTACCACGTGTACAGGTGTGTGTTTTTTATTTATTTATTTATATACACGTATATTACACACACACAGTGTAAGTGTATATACATGTATGTATGTGTGTATATATATACAGTGTATATAGACCCAAAGCATCAGACTTTCACACAGGTCCTAAAAGCAGACAAAGTGATCCCATTCAAACAAAGTAGACACATATAATACTTGGTCATTTTTATTATTCAGGAAAATGTTCCAATATTATATCTGTGAGAGGCAAAAGCATGTGAACATTAGTACTTACTTTCAAGGTCAAATTTTGATTTCAGTCAATGGGATGACAATCATGTTTCCATGAGTGCCCTATTTTATTTAAAGAACAGATATATCAAAGTCTGATGTTCTTGCTGCATGTTTGTGGAAGTAGATCATGGCAAAAACGATGGACATTTCTGAGGTCTTCAGAAAAAGATTTATTAATAAGTTAATTAATAGCTTTATTAATAAATTAATTAATAAATTAATTAATACATTAATTAATTAATTAATTAATAAATGTGCAAATACTAAGAAAGAGGGATTCAGAATTTTGTACATATAAATGTAGTTTTCTAGTGAAGGAACGCTCTTACTAATGTTAGGTATCACCAAGTATCTACTTGCACTGACCATTTTGTCAAGTATAAATAAAATATCATCTCTGTTATAAAGAAAAAAGCAGGATTACTTGATACGAGGTCCTGTTTCTAACAGCTCCATAGCTTTTAGCAATACATGAAAACGTAAAAAACACCCAATACACGTAAGCACGTGAAAAACACGTAATACAGCAGGATTTTTACTCATTGGCATTTCATATTCACCTTTTTTAAATAGCTATAGGTCAGATTATGCTACTTGTACTGCTTCATAGTAATTATCCTTAGTAAAATTTGTTTTAATTTGGTATATGATTTGTCCATACAGTACAGTGCACCACACACTCAAATAAGGCCATCCCATGTGGATTGTTGGCTGAATCCAAATAACCCCCTACTGCTTCAGTATGCTCTATGTAAGGAATTACGGCCAATTGAGACTTTTAAAAATTTCTGACAGTTTCCTAAAAAAAATTATCCCCCAATAACCCCACCCCCCGGGGTAACTCCTGATTCGCATATTATTTACACATACTTTTATTCCTTCTTACAATAACTGGTTATTTTAAAATAGTCTATATATTGAACATAAATAACTGTCTGGTTTGGCTCAGCTACAAAACCAGACATCAGAAGACTACAGAGAACGGTTCGGACTGCTGAAAGGATTATTGGTGTTCCCCTGCTCACATTTCGAGAACACTCATATCCAGAGTGAGGAAAAGGACTCAGAAAATCACTCTGGATCCCTCACATTCAAGTCATCCGCCTTTTGAACTTCTACCATCTGGCTGGAGCTACAGAGCCCCAAATAACCACACAACCAGGCACAAGAACAGTTCCTTCACGCAGGCAATCTACCTCATGAACAGTTAAATGTTTCCCCCAATGCAGTAACAATGTGCAAAAATCTTATTTATTTGTTACCGCCTCCATCCTAGTACATCAATGCATCTCATCCTTTACTTTTCTATTCTATTCTATTCCATTCCATTCTATCATCTATAGCACAACTGTACATACAATTTATTTATTTTTCAATGTATTTTTCTTTTTTTTTTGTCTATTTGTATTCACATATGTGTATTCATTTTATTCTTATCTTATTTTTATAGTTTGTGTGTTGTCTGTGTACTGGACACTAAAACAAATGCGCAAAAGCTGATTCTGATTCTAATTCTGATATCTATCCATCTATCTATCTATCTATCGATCGATCGATCTATCTATCAGATAGATAGATAGATCGATAGATAGATAGTCCAACAAACTGCGCTTTATAAAGCAAATAATAGATATAAATAATAGTTTT
This sequence comes from Tachysurus vachellii, assembly GCF_030014155.1. NCBI lineage: Eukaryota > Metazoa > Chordata > Actinopteri > Siluriformes > Bagridae > Tachysurus > Tachysurus vachellii. The sequence continues at coordinate 18,002,663 of NC_083466.1, read as the reverse complement.
AGAAAAGAATGACTTCAGAGGTAAAGAGTTATTATTATAGCGCTACAGTCAGGCCCCGCCCACTGAGATAAATCAACTTCCGGTCCATAAACTCCTTCAGGACTAACCTGAGAGGAAAGGACACACTCTTGTCTTCATTTAATCGCGCTGTTTTTATTGTTACATATAATCAATCAAGTCAGCAAGCGAGCCGAATAGATTTGGTAACATCAATTGATCCGCTTTGTTGTTATTTATTAATTCACCAGTTAAAAGCTTTAATCACGTTCTTCACAGACGACAAAAAGACTACCGGGTTATTATTATTATTATTTCTTTATTTATTTATTTATTTTAATCTCAAACCGTTTCTTAGACCATTTAAAGTTCACATTGCCATTTGTTCGGCTTGTACCTTAAAAATAAATATCTAATTCTGACTAGCTACTGTTTTGTTTTCCAGGCTAACTAGCTAAAGTAAATCATGCTGGTACGTAACGTCGCTCAGAAGGCGCTGTGTAATGCTGTGCTTCGTGTGCCACAGTCCATGTCAGGGTGAGACAAATTCTGGCATTTCACAGCTTAAATGTTTTAATTTTCTGTTGTTGGCTATGCTATGCTATGCTATGCTATGCTATGCTATGCTATGCTATGCTATGCTATGCTATGCTATGCTATGCTATGCTATGCTATGCTATGCTATGCTATGCTATGCTATGCTATGCTATGCTATGCTATGCTATGCTATGCTATGCTATGCTATGCTATGCTATGCTATGCTATGCTATGCTATGCTCGCTTACTGTGACGTTGACCCTGATTTAGCTAAGCTATGTTGCGGCTCTGTACATTATCATTTATTATAATTATACATTGAATTGTTGGAGACGTTCAAACAAAAATACGTGAATAAAAAAATTGCTTTCCATTTTATTAGAGTTCAACGCCAGGCAGGGGCTGTGGTAGCTGTGAAAAATTTGCGTCCTTATGTTAGCCAAAGTGCAGAGGTAAGATTTCATGTTTTCTGTTAGATCACAGAATGCCTGTTAAAACGTTCAGCCAGTGTCATTTTACAGCTGAATTTGAATATGTAGTAATTTACAAGTAATGAGAAACATTTGTTGTAAAAGTGTCTCAATGGTCAAAATGCATTTGTGAATTCGTTTGAAGAATCTGGGGCAAAGTTCACTGCCAGTTTCCATGATCAGGGCCAATATCACACCACCAACACATCTACGTCAGCTTCATGAAGCAGATTAGATACTTTAAATGGAAACACGGATATAGAAACAATTCATAATGCGATGTAATAAAAACCCTTATCTCCTATTGAGTGGGGGTAATGGAGAGAGACAGAAGGGAAAGGGTTTGTTGCCCTTGTCAGTGCTCTCTGGTTCACTGGGCAGCCAAAAGTGTCACAATGCAGCACGTTTCTGTTTTTAGACTGGACCAGTGTATGAGTCAAGGGATTTGTAAACCTGTGTGTCCTTGGCACTAAGAACATCTAAACAAGCATAAATATTACAATGTGATGTAGTAATTAAACTTTATCAAAGGAGATGGAATCTTAGCATAAGTATATTTTGCATAAGTATATTTATATATTGACAAGAGGTAAGAGGTCATATTTTTTTCTGACATTATTTTTCTCCCCATTTTGTTCACCTGCCATTTACCACCAACTAGACAGCTATGTCCCATATCATCCTCTGAGGAAAGTGCAGATTGTTTTGCTCCACTGGCTCTGGCAAATCTAGGACAAATAATACATTTTTTTTCTACCTTTATTTTTGTATTGATTTCTGTCTCTTGATTCATAGGCGGTTTTGGGGAAATCAGCAATTGGCAGTGATGTTGTCACTAACGCTGAAAGAGTGGACAAGAAGGCTGCCAATGTAGTACGTGTCTTTCTCCACACTCATTTTTAGAACTTTAAAGTTCGTTTTTTTGAAAATTACAATTTATTTTCTTTTGTTAAGGAGTCAAAATCCTTTGCTGTGAACATGTTTAAAGGGCAGATCAGCACTTCACAGGTGTTCCCATTTCCCACAGGTAAAATATAATTTATGTTTGTTACATTTCCCTACGTGTAATTTTTAATGAGACATTTTTATTGTTATTATAGTAATGCCACTTATGTTGCTCATGTTATAGTGCTGAATGAGGAGCAGTCAGAGTTTCTCAGGGAGCTGGTGGGACCTTGTTCGAAGTTTTTTGAAGTGAGTTCCATTTCATGTTTCACAAATCAGCAAGAGTTCATAGTATTTTTGTGTTGATGAAGTATTTATTAAAATATCTGATGTACTTTACTTTTTGCCTGTTAATTGTCTTGTATATGATGCGTGTAGGAGGTAAATGACCCTGCTAAGAATGATCAGCTGGAGAAGGTAGAGGATCACACCATGGAGGGACTGAAGGAGATGGGAGCTTTTGGCCTGCAGGTGCCTGCTGATCTGGGTGGTGTAGGTCTCAGCAACACACAGGTGAGATGAAAACCGGTCAAGGAAGATAATGAATAAGCTGTATTACCGTGGATGCTGGACCGAATGTAGACATTTATTTATGCACAGTTTTTTTTTTTCACAATGAGAACATTGTGATTTCAGCAGCTACCAGATAAACAACATACTGCAATTAATAAATAATTTAAACATTTTTATCACCTTATGCAAAACTCAATCATGTATACTGTTTATATGATGCTGCTGATCTTACTGAACTGGAATCAGTATGATGCTTATGATGACCACATTAGTTTGATGTGCTACATAGAGGAAGAGGTTTTTTATATAGAAGTTTGTTAGAGGAAGCCTAAAAGGAGATCCTGTGTTTGTGACCTTAGTATGCCAGGCTGGTGGAGATCGTGGGCATGCATGACCTGGGCGTGGGCATCACTCTTGGCGCTCACCAGTCCATTGGCTTTAAGGGAATTCTCCTCTTTGGCAACAAGCAACAGAAAGAGAAGTACCTTCCCAAGTTAGCCTCAGGTAATAACAGTGTTTTGTTTTTGTTTTTAAAAAAAAAAAAAAAAAAAGCAGCTTTACGTCACTACTTGTGCTTGTTGCCAGTAACCTTATACCTATTGGGACTGTCTAAATATTTTTACCTCAAATATAGTTAGTAGAGATGTTTGGTGGATATATTTTGCAGTGTATTACAGTGTGATACAATACAGTATTTAGCAAAAACATCAGATTTCCCTGATATTTCTCTTGTATTGTTAAAATGCAATGTGTTAACAGTGATTTAACACACATGCTCGATTTTCTTTTTTTTTTCTTCTCCCCCTTCATCTCTGGAGAATACTTTCTATATTTGAATGACCTCAGTAATTTAGCTGTATTTAGTGTTGAATTTAAACCAGTGGTTCTTTTATGCAGTAGTGCAGCCACCAAATGTACACTGCTGTATAGTTAAATCTCATGCAGTGTATGCAGGTATTTTTAATTAGATGTAAATCAGGACAATTACACTTTTATCTCCAGGACTCGTCGCTAACTAGAACCTTTCGTAACTACAAATAATTACATAAATTGATAGAATTACACTTTATATTACTGTATCTATTTATGAAGTCTTTTACATCTAGGACATTTCTATTTTTAGTCTTCTATTTTTGCTGTAATACCTTGTGTGCTGTACACTGTGATCCGGAGACGTGGTATTTAGTCTGTGTTATTATTATCTGGATTGTTTTTTCTATGTAGGTGAAACAATTGCTGCATTTTGCCTGACTGAACCATCTAGTGGTTCAGATGCTGCTTCTATCAGGTCAGTTGCTGTTCCCTCACCCTGCGGAAAGTACTTCACCCTCAATGGAAGCAAAATTTGGATCAGGTGAGCATGTGTAGTGCATTCAGATACCTATTTAACAAAGACCACACACAGACACTGCCTTGTCTTCAGAAAATCCACCACCAGAGGGCAGCTTTGCTTTTTAGAATTTTATACATAACCTGTAGTTAATGTTGCACCATCATCCTGCTGGAAGTTTTCAAGTGTCTCTGATTATATTGTATATAGTTATAGATTTCTGCTTTTCTTTCTTTCACCTGTTACAGTAATGGAGGCCTGGCTGAGATCTTTACGGTGTTTGCTAAGACTCCGTTGAAGGATGAGAAAACCGGAGAAATGAAGGACAAGATCACTGCATTCGTTGTTGAAAGAAGCTTCGGAGGAGTCACACAGTAAGTCGAGCGTGATTTAGCATGACTTTTATTGACAAAGCAAGTCAATGCACTGAGATAGTGCTTAATAATAATGTCAAATTGGCAAAGGAGCCTTTTGGTCTGGGACAACAAGAAACAGGAAAGTTTTGACTTAAAAATTGCATTGTCAAGCTTATCCAAATGACTACTTCTTGAGAAAAATAGTACCAAAACACCAAAATTTGGTCCAGCTTTATGATAGACTATTTTTGCCTTTTGTATACTGCTGTTTCCTTGCTGTCCTGCTGATATACCCATCTCTCCAATATTTGCTTTCATCTCTCCCTTTTTTCCTGCTCCTTTTTTCTTAATGTAGTGGCCCTCCAGAGAAGAAGATGGGCATCAAGGCCTCAAACACAGCAGAAGTGTATTTTGAGAATGTGCGTGTTCCAGCCGAGTGTGTCCTGGGGGAAGTTGGAGGAGGATTTAAGGTGGCTATGAATATCCTTAACAATGGGCGCTTTGGCATGGCTGCAGCACTGTCAGGAACCATGAAGGGTGTCCTCGCTAAAGCAGTAAGTAACTATGTTTGCAAAAAAAAATTGCAAAAATTTTTTTTTGTATTTTGTAGCTAGTCTATTTATAGCTTGCTACTTGAAGCTAGCTAGCTAATAGCATTTATTTGTGTTCTGATTGACTGTCTGTGCAGATAAAAAGCTTCTAATCGTTGTTTTTTGAATGTTGCAGATAACAATTCTAAAGTTTCTGTAATGGTTTCTGTTTTAATTGTTGTAATTCGCTTTCATTTCATTTTTTAGTATCAGAATAGCATGTTATTTATTCGGCCCCAAGTGTTTTGCCACATCCCCTCTAAACCCCCGTCACTTACCATTACTTCCTCTGTTTAGTAAGACTTCTGTATGGGGAAATTCCCCAGCCTACATTTCACTTTATGCTACTTAACCTGCAGCAAAGTGACATTTTATACTTTTGTTTCTGTTACCCAGTGTTTAGTGACTGTCAGAATATGTTTTTGTTTCAGCCATTTACCATTTGTAGTGACCTTAAATATAGAAAAAGTCTTCTCTGTTGACTCTGGGCATATAAGCGTGCTTGTATAGGCCTCAATTTGTTGATGGACAATTCTATAATGTACATTCATGTGCTTTTTCATTTTAATGTCTTCAATGCTTTTATAAAACATGGGGGGTGCTGTCTGCCTGTCTGTCTTGAATAGACTCCAAGTTTAATCCAAGATTTTGGTCAGTAACTCAAAATAGCTCAGTTAACATGTCAAGATAAATACCAACATCTGTGTAAAAATACACTTAAACAGATTTAATCATTTAGCTCAACAGCCTTGTGCATTTATCTGAATAATGCATTTATAAAGTGCATTCTTTGGCTTAAACTTGATGTGAAACTGTTGTCAGTTATATACTTCCTAACTATAATCAAAGTTCAACTTTAACCTTACCTGTTAAAGCAGTATTCATGCTTGAAAAATGTGAAGCATCCTTTGTTTTTATAGGGTGCTAGATGCAAACAAGGGGAAAGTTTTAACACGTGCTCTAACCACACTGACAGACTGAGCAAAAAAAAGCGTGTGTTTGTGGAGTTTTTTTTTTTTGTGTGTGTCTTGAGCCTCTTAACATTTAGCACAATATCCATGGCCGCATATCCATTTGCATTTGTTTTTGTGAGAGTACAATGCATGTTCCAGGTTTTTCTGTATGAATACATACATTTAAATGATTCATCTAAAGCAGCTAGTTGTTTGGTATAATAACAATCTACACCTGAACTATTTTGAGGTGAAAACATGTGATCTAGTATTGTGTAATGCTTTTACTTACTACTTTTGACTGGTCGACATTTCAAACAAAAAAACAGCCACAGATCCTCCAGTTGAACTTGCATTTCTTTAAGATGGGAAAATCAATAATATGTGATTAAGCATTTGCACTGAGCTGTTTTACATTTGTGCATTTCTCTTTCTCAGGTGGACCATGCGGCTAACAGGACTCAGTTCGGTAACAAAATCCACAACTATGGAGTCATACAAGAGAAAATGGCCAGAATGGCCATGATGCAGTATGTTACAGAGGTGAACAAGACTGTTAGACTATTAATTATTAACATCGTTTCTTTCTTTCTTTCTTTCTTTCTTTCTTTCTTTCTTTCTTTCTTTCTTTTGGCAGCTAGTCAACTTAATCATATTCACAGCCTCAGGTCTGACTATACTGTTTCACATTTTCTGCTGTATCTTGTATTCAATGGTTTATTCATTAATGTTCATTACGGTGTCTAATGTTTTGGAAAACATCAAGGCAGGACTTTCTGGAAAACAATTTTAATGGTGAAATCTTTACTGTGCCATAAGTATAATAGGTTTATTGCCCTGTGCATAGTGATATCTAATGTATTATTTAAATAACAGACTATTAAAGAAAGCACATAGCGAATATTCCAATCTTTTGCTCTGATTAACATCCTCATGTCAGTTGAGACTGTCATATCAGTAGAGGAAGTTTACTTTAATAGCTCTTATCCCATGAGCAAGCAGTGCAAAAATACATCCTTTTTAGTTTCTCTGGGAAAACACTTTAACCTCCTGTTTCTCTTAAATGTTTAGTAACATTTTCGTCTCTACACCCCTCTCTTGTGCATACAGTCTATGGCCTACATGGTCAGTGGGAATATGGACAGTGGAGCAACAGATTTCCAGATCGAGGCTGCCATCAGTAAAATCTTTGCCTCTGTGAGTGTTTTACACCCATGTTGTGATCACAAGTTATACACATTGCAACCAAAACAAATATTCATTAGAGGCCCATTTTACTTTTGCTGTTAATAAAAAGCTGCAGAGAAAAATGTAGCTTTTTTATCCTTTAAGGAACATGTTGATGGTTGCATTATTTTGCGACACTTTCATAGCAAAAAAGAAATAAGCTCAATGTATATGTAAGAATTGCAGTTAATTGTACTAAAATGCTATTTCTTGCTTTCTTAGGAAGCAGCATGGACGGTGACTGATGAGTGCATTCAAATTTTGGGTGGAATGGGTTTTATGAAGGTAAGTTTATTTATATATTTTTATATAAACTCCGCCTCCTCAACATGCAGTTGAGATTGCAGTGAAAACAGTAATAGTAGTCATAGCCTTTTGGCATGACCACGTGGTGTGTGTGTATCAAATATAAATAAACCACCCTTTACTAGATGGCGTGAACACCAGGAAGTTTGTTCTGCCATAAAGAGTAAATGTTTATTAGGATAGCAGGATATTTAAAATGCAAAACAATGGCTGTTGCAGTCCATGTTGTGTGCCGAATGTTTGTTCATTGGCCTGTTACCCATTCGAGCTGTAGAATATAACTCACAGCAACATTGTTTTCATACAGGAAGTAAACAGTACCCATAACTTGAGGGTTGAAGGAATATCTTAGCCTTGAAATCCTCCCACATGACTGAAGTGGAACAGATAAATGTCTCAGGGTTTGTGGAAAAACATTGTAGGTGGTGAAATATAAAACCCCTCCAAATGAGCGTTGGGGTTTTAGAACGTCTGTAACCACTGAAGTTGTTTTTGCCATGTTACATGTGAGTACTTAGCAATATATAGGTCATGTGCACATGCTGATTTTAACCTTCACTGTCCGTTGCTAAAAAAAACAAAAACACTGTGATATATATTTTGGACTGAAAACTAGGCCCAGAAGGCCTGCAGAAAGAAAACCTAAATGTAGTGATCAGAGTTCACTTATGTGAATTGTAGAAGTGTGAAGAACTCAGGCAGAAGTGATCAAGCCATCTAGATGATTCAGCAAATGCATTTCTAAAACTGGGCATTTCTCTTCCTCTATCTTGCCACATCTCCTGTTGCTTTGATGGCGAGATAATGATCAGCTGGTGTTTACTGCAATAACGATAGTGACCCTGTTAGTGGATCTGTTTTTTTTAGAATCTCCTTTTTAAAAAATTACACTTAGCTCAGTCATGTATTTGATTAAACTAAATGTTCCTACATTATGAGTAGAGCTTATTATCCATGAACACTGACTGGTCGGGGTTTTATTATATTATGTTTTATTGTTGAGTTTAACAGCACTATGGTGGTCACTGAAAATATCAATGAATTGTCTATAACAGCAGCTCTGATAAAGTAAATCACAGGTTTATATTAATACATTTGTTCTGATGCTGTACATCGTTTGTAATAAGTATAATGCCAAACAGATGTAAGTGTTCACCTGAAATTATATTTATTATCTAATGTATATTAAAAAATAGTTATTTATTTTAAAAAATGAATGAAACAGTTGTTTCAATAAGGAAATGTCTGTAAACATTAATGTGTTTGAATTGGTTTCAGATATATAAAATATTTTGTGATGTGCTTTGATGCTTTTCAATAATAGCAGCCGATTGTGTTTTATTTATTTATTTACTGCATGCAACATTATATTTACTGCACTGTTTTTTTTCCCCTTCTTCCCTCCTTTGCTTGTGTCTATGCTTTACCCCCCGTTCCCTCTATTGGTGTTGACTATGTTTGTGCTTTTAGCTTTAACCTGAGATGTATGTAAAGGGTTTTTAACTTCCGAGGGCCTCATGTTATTTTCATTTCCCTATACCACAAGGAAATTTCTTGCCTGTATTTGGGAAGTTGGACTTCTGATGGCTCTTGATATAACTTATTCCATATAAAGCACTTGGAGAATAAATTTGGAAATTCACTTCAACTCTTAATCTCTATGCATGCTGCTCAATTTCAGTCTGTTGCATCCAAGCATTTGCTCAGTCATAATGTTGTTTTGACGCAGGACGCTGGTGTCGAGAGAGTCATGCGAGACCTGCGAATCTTCCGTATCTTTGAGGGCACCAACGACATTCTGCGACTCTTTGTGGCGCTCAACGGCTTCCAGGTAATTTGGGAACCGGCTTACTGACAAAGATGAGAAAGCACCTGGTAAACATTTCCTGTACAAACTGCGAAACTGTCAGCAACTGCTTGTCTGTAAACCTCAAACACACTGTGCATGCTCAAGTGTTTAGCCTACAATTGCCAGGCATTTGGCGGGAAAAAAGCATGCTGTGGCAGTTGCAAATTGTTAATGCAAAATACTGAGGTGGTTTTACCCAACAAACATGGGCCAGTTATAAATCTGAAATACAATTATGATATTTTACATGATTAGACATATAAGCCAATAAATATGTTCACACCTTTTGTTTCTTGGTTTCTAGAATGCAGGGAATCAGCTGAAGAACTTACAAAAAGCTCTGAAAAGTCCATTCAGCAACGCTGGTTTGTTGGCTGGGGAGATTACCAAGCGTGCCAAAAGGTGACTCGTGCTTTTAAAGCTGTCTGTCTCATTGTTTTAGGCAGTTTACAGTAAAGACGATAGAACATGAATGACCACAACTGCTCTCTTTCATGGTTATTCAGGAAGGCTGGCATGAGTACAGGCCTCACACTGCAGGGAAGCGTCCACCCGGAACTGGCTCACAGCGGCACTCTGGTGAGACATGACTGAAATGCTGCTTCTGATAAACTTCTGAAACTTATAACTTGTTCAATACTGACAAGTCTCTCTTTATCCAACAATATCCTACAAGATACAAGTGGCAAAATAAAATTGCTCTGTCCAGTGATGGATGCATTTAAATGGTAGTTCTTCCCACTCTCTCTTTTCCCAGGCAGTTCAAGCCATCGAGCAGTTTGGAGAGGTTATAGAAGAGCTGCTTCTTAAACATGGCAAGAGGATTGTTGGTGAGAAAAATATGCTTCCAGATCCAAAACTAGTTTCTTTAGTTCACTCAGTTGGTATATCGTTTAACAAATGTGCAACGGTTTCGTACGAAAAAAAAGCTTTGTTAAGGCGATTTAAATGATCACGGAGCCCCGTAAGTAGAGGAGAAAACAGTCTTCTGAGATTATGCCGATGACTTTCTTTAAATTTAATTGGAAGTGATGTTTGTCTATCTTTCAACATCAAAAAGCGGGTACTTTCTCTGCTGATTGTAGTTAATTAATATCCTGCTTGTTCAAAGCCAGTTCTTGCAATTTTGTGGTAATGTGCATGACTGGTTTCCTCTCTGCACTATGGCAAATATAGTAGTAGAAAAAACCTACTGTTTTCACTCACTCATCTCAGATATGCGTGTGTGTGATTATAGTTTTACATTTTGCAAAATCAGCATGTGCTTTCCCATTCGTTTTCAGAAGGCTTCTATGCTTCCTTTTCTCATACGCTTCAGTTCCTTGCACTAAAGTCTATTTCTGTGTTTTTACAGATGAGCAGTTTGTGCTAAAGCGAGTTGCAGACTGTGCTATTGATTTGTATGCTATGGTTGTGGTGCTTTCCAGGTAACTCTCAAAGTTAAAATTCTCACTCACTCATTCACACTCACTCACAGATGTGGCACAAAAGGTGTAAATTATTTGTGCTCTGCTCGTCCTCCAGGGCCTCCAGATCTTTGAGTCAAGGTCACTCATCTGCTCAGCATGAGAAGATGCTTTGTGAAACCTGGTGCACTGAGGTGAAATGTGCTCAATTTCATGTACCGTTTAAGCCTACTCCCCCATTTGTAACCTTATTTTTTTTTCTACCCCCTCCCCCAACCACTGCAGTGTATGTAGTACAAAAATAGTACTTCCTTAAATAATTAGTGTAACTAGTATATCATTATTTTGTAAGCATGGTTCTGAATTTTTAACTTGTTTACTTTGACCTTCCAGCTCCGTATATGGAATATACAATATATAATATATATATAATATACAATATATATATATATATAAGGTGCCTTTGCTAACACTGGCCATTTCCTTGTTTAGGCTCATGATAGAATCATGCAGGACATCAAGTTCCTGAGGTCTGGTACATCCAAGCAGATCTTCAAGAACCTGCGTGCCATTTCTGCAGCTGTGGTAGAGAACGGAGGGGTGGTTTCTCCTCATCCACTGGGCTTTTAAAAATCCTTTCTATTACTGCTATCAGCCAGTCAAAATTTCACCATCTCCTCGACATCGATAAGCATTTAGATTTCATATGACTTTCCGCATGTCTCAGTGGTGCCAAACTGGGCGAGTAGAAGGCTTTGTTATACCACTATGAGACAGTAGAACCATTCTGTGAAGTTAATCTCAAATCATCTGAATCTGTAAAGATGGTGGAAAATAATTTTCACACAGGAAATGTTTTGGGGTCTCTAACTGGTAGGTATAATGCATAATATATTCAAATAAAACACCTTTTTTTTTTTTTTGTTAACACAACTTTAGACCTACATCTGGCCTCTTTCCATTGTTGTTGTTAATTTGTCATTGTATCAAAGGGATTTACAGTTGTTAGTTTGCTGTGTCATTGTCTAGCTAATTTTGGCCTGGCACAACATCATCAGTTCACTGTACATAAGGCTTTATATATTTTTATATCAATTGTCAAACTTGTCAAACTGCCTTGGTGAAATGCACATTTAAGGCCTTTTATTTGGATGTTGAATTTCCCCAGAAGCAGTCAAATGGTTTGAAAAATCATTAGGAAGTCATTTGGGTGTTTTTTTTTTTTTTTTTAACTTATTCTATCACAAATATCCTCAGTTGCTATAGTTTGAGGTACATAAATGTAGCTTTGCAGAACTTTAACAGTATAATTTTTGTTTACTGTTTTGGGGTTTCATTCCCAAAGTTCTGTGCATGCAGGGTTTTCTGTTCCTGTTGCACACAATGGTTGTAGTTGTGCATATATATGAAATCAGTGGTGTAAACCCTAATTGTACTCCGTCTGGTTGTCTATATAACCATATAACACATTTGCAGAACTTGAAAAATATATTTATTACAAAACAATGTGGTACGGTTTAAAAACACATGCATACAATTGATCATTACCTGTTCACAGTGAAGTAAATTTTTAAAGCTTTATTTGACTAAAGTAATGTCAAGAGCTCTCAGTAGGATGTATTTATCCATGTATAAGAAACCTTTGGTTAAAAATAAGTAAACAACAACATTAAATTTTAACATGAAAATGCTGTGTCTGATTATTGCTAGTTTAACCCCTTTAAATTCTCACAGCTTTAGGAGTTCTGACCTGACGGCATTTTTCTGAGAGTCAAGTGTCCTTAGTGGTCTGCTACTCATCTTTCCTAACTGTATAATTGAACTTGGTGCAGTGATGAAATTTTAGCTACATCTATGACTGAGACAATCATGTTAGATAAACTGGTAAAAATAATTATAAAATAATTATAAAATAATTACTATAAGTAGTCATGGCTTATTTCCTCCCACAATAATTCTTAGTCTCAGTGATCTGTTTGCATTTCTTGAATGCTGTCAAGTTCAAATGGATATTGGAATTACTCGTATGATTATTTTTAGACACTGTTATGCAACTTAATAGGGAGGGTACATACTTACGTTTGTGAGGAATGAGTCTGGAAAAGCTGACCGGTAGTTTATTCTAAACGACTATCCGTGAAAACGACCTTAAATACTCTGATAATCCTGTAAAACAACCTTGTGCTTTATTGCATGACCTGTAATAAGCATAGAATCGGTACTCTAAAGAATGCAGTTTTAACACTCCAAAAGTATCCACACTGAACAAAACAAGGCTTTCAGGGACTTTTTGCTGCACATAGCTGCCACTTCATTGGCCAGGTCTATCAAGTCTTCATTGCCAAGTCTATTCTTGTTTCACAGTTGATTTCATGTGTAAAAATGTGTGCGTATCGTGTAAATCCAGTCTAGTAATATATTAATCTGTAGCCAGTCTCCCTGCGTACATGTCCCTGTTGGTCACACAGTCGTCTGTGATATCTCTCTTGATAAAAGAGTCTCTGATGTCATTCTCCTTTCCCTGAAACAAATGCAAAAATGTTTTATGCAGGCTACTTTGATGCTGATTGTCTTTTCAAGTGACAGTGTTATAACTAGTACTGATAACACAGTGTAATTCTTTGTTTCAGCTAATATAAAAATAATTATTTGGGTATCAGGTCTTTCTGTATAATTGAAACTCTCCTATTGCCAACCCTTGGTTTATTTGTTTTTCTTTTGGGAAAAAATTTTTATCAGATGTGGCTCTGTGGGCTTGTAATGGTGGTAGTGGGGTAGGAAAAAAAAGAATGTGGTGTAGACAACATGGCAGGAGTCTTCGTAACATGGCAGGCGTCTTAGTACAGTATGTGCGTGTGTGCGTGTGTGTGTGTGTATATATATATGAAATTTTGCTTTCTGTTTACATATTGTGGTGTGGCTTTTGTTTCTTCATTAGTCAGAAAGCCTACAGTAAATGGGTTAAGATCTAAGTGCAGAGCCACTTTACTTGACCTTAAAGTACCACATTTTCATGTCAAATTCAGCCATGTTTTTTTCGGCTCTGCATACTCCCAGTTCCTTACTTTTACAGTTTCAACCGGTCACCTACTTCATGGAATGCCAATCAAGCCTCACTTTTATAAAGGAAACCTGTCTGAATTTGCCCTAAAATACCTAAGGTTTAATAACGTTTTAATGATGTTCTTTAGCCTTTATCACATACAACTTGTATGTGTTTAATAATTATACAAAAAATACAACTTGTATGTATTTAATAAACCCCTAATTACTAAGATTATCTTTTCATTTTGAAATGCTGATCCAACCTTGCCCTTTTATTGTTATGTAAAATGTGACACATGTAACTTAGTGACATTTATTTATTAAAGTATGAGGATGGAAGGTGTGAACCATACCGTTGGCGTGGTTGACGTCCAGGGTGAGTGACAGCCACCGTCCTCACGAGCAAGCTCTTCAGTCTGCAGGCTAAATAAGGGAAGCGGAGCTTGAGCTGCTCCAGTAGCTCCTCTTTGCGCAGTCCGTAGACTATAGGCGCGATACACTGAGCCAGGCTGAAGAAAACAAACGTAATGACCGCAAAATGTTCCTTGGTGTTTAATGAAATCATCATCTTTTCCTTCAATACATGCAGCATGAAGTTAATAAAGTTTGGCAGTATGTACACTGCAAGCTGCACGCCGTGGAAGGCGATGGTCCTGCAGCCAGCCCTGTTCCTCATGTTCAGGACACCAAGGCGACGTCCCACGCACAAAATCCGCACGTAACTGTACAGAATGAGTACAGTGCAAATAGAAATGAGCAAAATCTTATGTAGTCCCCCTAGTTTAAGCTGGTCCCGGTCACAGTGCACATTCCCTTTGTCTGCCACTGTACGGAAAAGGCTCAGAGGAATGATGGACGCGAGCACCCATGTGACTGCCCCGATCAGCCAGGGCCAGTGCTTAAAGCGGATGCTGCTGTACTGGAGCGGGAAGCAGATGGCCACATAGCGGTCCAGAGCCATGACCGTGATGGTGAGAAGGATGTTGGACGCGGTCGTTGCCAGTACAGTGATGAGGGCTGCGCATGCGGACGCCGGCAGCATCGCTTTATGGTAGATTTGCAGGTAGAAGATGAAATATACGGCGAAGTAAGTAGTGGCCGAGAGTAGCAGGTGGAAGACGAGCACGAAGCGCGCATGACTGCGCAGGCGCTGCTCTCGCAATATAGTCCAGTTAATTAAGAAGTTAAAAAGGAACAAAATCACGAAGGCCGCCGCAGACGTACAGACGCGGACGTAGGTGTAAGTGATGTCTGTTCCGTTTGACGACTCGTTAGCCATCTGAATCAATCCGCCTGTAAAAGTTACCTACACATCCGTGCTGAAGTTATCATTGTGCCATAAGCGTGACTTCGCTCTGAGCCCCGTTTGCTTCTTCTTCTGAGTCCATTTGTTTCCTTTCGCTTTTACGCGTCTTTTCCCGTCTACACCAGCTTGTATTTTGTTCTTACATCTATTTGTTAATAAGGAGGCGCTCCGATATAAACAGCTCGTCTTCCTTTATCGACTGTGAGCGTGTGGGCACGAGCTCGTGTAAGTTTCTCTCTCTTGGTGGTGTGTGTGTGCGCGCGTGCGCCTGCGTGTGTGTATGTGTGTGTGCATGTGTGTGTGAAAGAGAGTGAGAGACACTTTTTTTTTATACTTTCACATTATTTAAAGTAAAAACAGAGTGACAGTAACTCAATAAATACATAGTAAAATATTACAATAAAATCATCATTTAATAGTTCAAATAATTAAAATGAATACTTTAATAATCAGTTGGTTTAGTTTAGCTCTATTTAGTTCAGGACTTTCCTTTCTGCTACAGAGCATTCTCATAAGACCACGTTATCTCAAATATTTTCAAAACATTCATACGCTTGATTTAATCAGCCTGGAGAGATTCGTTTTCACATCACGTTTTCACTTTTTTTCGGTTAAGGTGTACTGCCATTTTAGCCTGACCAAAGATTCATTTTAAACCACCATTTATCTTCAGTACACTATCAGCTTCACTGTACAACACCTTGATCATGGCTATAAAACCTGGGTTGAACACAAATCTGGGTTGGGTTACACCTGGGTTGGGTGTAACATAAATTACATATATATTATCAAAAATAGACCTGCCATCACACAGTATGTCTGGTCTTGGTGAATGAGCTGCTCTATTACACTTTTTAGTGTCGAGACTAATGCTTTTGAAAGCAGCTTACTGTCAGTGCATAGTAGTGACACAAGGTGCCAGTTTTTTCAGGTATGCCAGGTCTGCCTTTTTTGGCAGGAGGGTCAGGACAGCCCTTCTCATCATCGTTAACACTGTCCCATAGGATGTCCAGCACGTCATTCCCTATTACTTTCTAGAAAGTGTTGTAGAACTGAACAGGGAGACTATACGTGGGTCTATACGTGCCGCCTGTCCATTTTCCATCCCTTGGAGAGCCTCATGAAGATTTGTCAGCGTCGGCTTTGCCAATTTACTTGGCCTCTTGCTCAGGGAGTTTTGGCAAGTCCATAAGGAAACTCTCCTCCATCATCTGTGCCCCTGACCAATTATTGTTGTACAGCTTTGAGTAGAAGCTTACTGTCTGCCTGCAAATTTCAGTGGACTCCGTTAAGAGATCCCTTGATTCTGTTTGCACAGAATGTATGAATCTTTTCTGTCCATTCTTTTGCTTTAAACTGAAGAAGAACCTAGAAGCAGCATCCATCTCAGTCATGCTTTTAAGGCATGAGTGGACCAGCGCCCCCTGTACTGTAACCCCTGTACTGTAATGTCTAACAGATTGTTCATTTCGGCAATATGCCAAAGTATTCCCTGGATCTTTTGTGGCCTCCAAATGCTGGAGGTCCAATATTTCTATCTCCACAGCGTTCAGTGATATAACAATGTCTCTTGTGATGTTGAAAATGTTGACAAAGTTGACAAAAATATTTTTTTGGTAAAAAAAAAGTCAGTTGAGGTTGAAAATCATAAAACCGATTCAATCTTGCCAGGGAGAGTACAATATATCTGTTGTACAGATAAATATCTGCAGTGTTACAGACAGCATTCACATTATTCATCTTATCTAAAAAGCTCATTCTCTCCAATGCACTGGAGGCAGTGTACACACAGATAAAAACAAACACCTCATTCTCATAGAAAACGTTTCATTTTTTAAGGCTCCCATTAAATTTTTTTCTTTACTGAATAAGAACAAGGAGCAAAATTGCGTGCAAAGTGTTATGGCTTAAAATCAGCAACCCATTGCACTTCACTCCAATCAGCAGCTTTACTGATATCTCTGTGGGTTTCCTGCAACATTACAACATCTATGCACTTCTGCTTTGACTCGCAATATGAATTCCATTTATTAAAAAAATAACTATATAAATAATAAAAAACAAAACAAACCTCTCCAACATAAAACACCACACATTATACTAGTCATCATCAAAGTATTCATTTTATTAGTTATCGGCTATCAGCTACTTCAGACAAAAGATTTTCACATCAATAAAAGCTCCTTCTCTTCTAAAATGTTTCACATCATGTAGAAACTGTTTGTGGTCAGGCTAAGACTATTCTATTGCAATATTCTTTAGCCATTTAGCTATTCGGTTCTTAGAAACTCCTTATTGTTCAGCGCATATCTTTGCAGGATGGGTTTGTGGCTCATTTTACTTCAGTTCAGGTGCAGCAGGAGCCCCGGGGGACCTCAGCTGCTGGCTGAACTGTAGCTGCAGGGGAAACAAACCCAACAGGCTCAGCTGCGTTCTGCCCCAGTCACTCAGGAACACTGCGATCACCCTGCTTCCCAGGGCAGGCCCAAACATCTGCAACAGATGTCTGCATCAGAAGACACAAATTAAAAAATAAATACATTTTAAAACAGCATTTAGCTCTTCCACTCCTTCTTTTAAAACCATAAAAATTCTCCTAAAAGACACAAAGTGTTTGACCAGTGGAGACTTTACAACCGAGGGGGGATTTCTTAACCCTATAAATCCCACTGTTGCAGAATTACAACATCACTTTTAACAATTTAAAAAAAAAGGCCTGCGAATGTTTTTTTTCTTCTCAAGACCACGTTTACATAGTTAATGGGTTCTATTGTTTGTTCTCATAATGCTGTTGGATAGAAGAAGTGTTTATAGGTCCGGTCATCTGGCCATGAACTCACTCTACCTGCAAATTTCGCGTTGAGCTCATCTCCACTTTTTTGCATGACTGGATTAGTCAAGATTCAAGTAAGTAAAATTCCTCACATTTTTTTTGTGTTTATTACAATGTCTAGAACACATACATATTTATTTATTTTGGAAAACATAAATTTAAGTTAGATCTTGTTAAGTCTGTGTTGTAATTCTACAACGTCGGGCCAGAGTGGTAGTCAAAATAGCCTGTGCTCCTTACACATTATATAAGAACTCGGCACTTCTCACATGGTCACAAATTGAAATGTTAGATGTTACTATATGTGAAACTGTTAGATAATTCATTGTAACTTAGTTCTAAATGTGCTTTTCTGTTAAATTTGTACTTAGTTTAGATTAGACCATAATTAAACACAAGAATAAATTGTATGTGGTATTTGAAACTCCATCATCTAGAGCAGTATCTGAAACTCCCTGTATCTCTGTAGTTTTTTGTTTGTTATTTAACGTCTAAACGGTTCTGAGATTTTTTATGAGTGTTGCCCAAGTAGCAGTTTATAGCATTAGGAGATAGACAAGCAGGCTCTGAATGTTCTGGATTTTTTGGGGGATGCCTGTTGCATTGTTCAGGGACAGGTGTAAATGGTCTTGAATATGAACCTGTAAGTGCTCTGGGGGGATGCATGTGTTCCTTTTAGTATGATAAGTAGAGAGCATAATAGCCAGCCAGACAGTATTGTTTGAATGTAGTAGTGGAATTTGATTAGAATTTGCAATGGAATGATAATACTTTGATCTCTAAGACACATGGTCTACTACCACCCTGTCTATTCTTTCAGTTTATCTACTACAATATAAGACCCATATGTATTATTCATTTATTTATTTATTTTTCTAACAAAGGAGTGTAGATGGAATACGACAAGCCAAATCTGAACTTGGACTGCCAGGTTATGTTGTGATGAATCTCACCTCCACACTTCCAGAGGGTCAAAACTACATGATCTACGCAGACAACTACTTCACCGGTGTCCCATTGGTAGTCAAGCTCCCTGAGTGTGGAATCCATTATGTGGGAACAGCAGATACGCCTACCCAACTGCAACCCTGAAGATGAAAAGAGCTTGAAGAAAAGGGGGAGAGGAAGCTTTGATGTCCGAGTGGAGGGGAACCACAACATCTGCACTGAGCGGTCACACTTGTGTCACCCTTTGCTGGACCAGAACCTGTGCAGAAGATTCAGCGCTGGGACAATTCCACCAAAACCATCATTGATGTTGAGAGGCCTTAAATGGTTGGTACCTACAACAAACACATGGTAGGTGTGGATTTGTTGGACTCATTTGCTGCCAAGTACAAGTTCCCCATGAAATCCCACCGCTGGTACATTTACATCTTCTGGCACACCATCATCCTTGCTGTGATTAACGCCAGGATCCTTGACAAGCGGGACTGTAGAGCTCTGAAGATAACTAAGAAAGAGATACTGAACAGGAGACAGTTTCAGGCACAACTTGCAACCTCTCTTATCCTGGTGAACACACACAACACAACACCCAAGAGAGGGCGACCATGTTCAGGGAAGACAAACACATTCACACAGAAGATGACACCAGGGAGCACTTTGGATCCTCAGAAGAGACCATCCTCAACAGATGTGAGTCCCCCAGCCAAGAGGTCATCGGACCACCCCCCACTTGATGTACGCAAAGACATGATTGCACATATCCTAGACGAAGAGAGGACGTTGCAGACACTGCAATAATGGATACACAAACACACTGTGTAGCAAGTGCATTGTTCATCAGTGCTTCTCAGATGAAAAGAACTGTCTTAGGGACTGTCACTGCAAGTAAACACAGACTTCATACAAACCACACTGAAAGTTACAGAAGAAAAAGTTTTATAAATACAGGGTTTTTTCAATATTTTCATTAATAAATTCTTATTCATAATAAAATATGATTGTTGTGTGATTATTACTCATGATATATACTGTTATGGGGCTAAGTAAGCAATCAACCCTGCAAATGAATGCTTAAATGCTCTGTATATCTGTTCTGACAAAGTGAGTACAAATACAGAAACTCTGCTCCTAACTAGGACCAACGTTGCAATCAGAATTAGGTTTATTGGCCAAGTGTGTTGACACACACAAGGAATTTAGTTCCAGCTGTTTGTGACTCTTGAAAGTACAGACATAAATAACACTATACTATACAAGAAAAGATAATACAGACGATACAAGACCATGCAGACGATGTGATACAATATATACAGTATGAGTATTAAATATGTAGGCACGGTGGCTTAGTGGTTAGCACGTTCGCCTCACACCTCCAGGGTCGGGGTTTGATTCCCGCCTCCACCTTGTGTGTGTGGAGTTTGCATGTTCTCCCCGTGCCTCGGGGGTTTCCTCCGGGTACTCCGGTTTCCTCCCCAGGTCCAAAGACATGCATGGTAGGTTGATTGGCATCTCTGAAAAATTGTCCCTAATGTGTGATTGTGTGAGTGAATGAGAGTGTGTGTGTGCCCTGCGATGGGTTGGCACTCCGTCCAGGGGGTATCCTGCCTTGATGCCCGATGACGCCTGAGATAGGGACAGGCTCCCCGTGACCCGAGGTAGTTCGGATAAGCGGTAGAAGATGAATGAATGAATGAATGAATATATGACTGGTCAGTTATGTACATAAAGTGTGAGTGAGTGTATGGTAGTGCAAATAAAAATATTGTGTAATATTATGCTTTTGTGCAGCAGTATTGTGTGTAACATATACGGATAATGTGATGACTGACAGTCCTGATAATGCAGTACTTGTAGATATGAAGCAGGGAATATAATTATGGTGAGTTATTGATCAGGGTGATTGCCTGGGGAAAGAAACTGTTCCTGTTTCTGGCAGTTTTAGTAAGCAAAGTTCTGTAGCACCTGCCAGAAGGGAGGAGCTGAAAGAGGTTGTGTCCAGGGTGTGAAGGGTCAGTAGTGATTTTTCCTGCCCGGTTTCTGGTTCTTGTATCCTACAAGTCCTGGGGAGTGGGCAGGGGGGCACATATTATTTATTCTGCTGTTTTTACTGTGTTTTGCAGTCTGTTCCTGTCCTGTTTTGTTGCTGCACCAAACCAGATGGTGATGGATGTGCACAGGACAGATTCAATGACTGCAGTGTAGAACTGCATCAACAGCTCCTGTGGCAGACCGTACTTCCTTAATTGACGTAGAAAGTACATCCTCTGCTGGGCCTTTTTGATGATAGAGTTTATGTTGCAATCCCATTTCAGGTCTTGGGAAATGGTAGTTTCAAGAAACTTGAAGGCCTCCACAGATGACACCGGGCTGTTGGATATTGAGAGGGGGAGTAGTGTTGAGGGGTCTTTCCTAAAGTCCACTATCATCTCCACAGTTTTGAGGGTGTTTAGCTCTAGACTGTTGTGACTGCACAATAACACCAGCCACTTCACCTCCTGCTGGTATGCAGACTTATCACCATCTATTACAACATTTCCCTAAAAACTTACTAAAATGTAAAAAAAAATGGAAAAAAATATTTCATTTCTACATCAGAGACCTCCTAAAACAATATATGAGAGGTAAAAAAATGTTTTGCTATTTTTTTTTCTATATTTGGGTATTACAGGGTTAAGTAGACCATTCACTCCTACCAAGCCTTTTTTTTTTTTTTTTTTTTTACCAGATATTTCATCTGAAATGAAATGAGAGACATTTGACAGTATGCCTTTTGTGGATGGGGAACTGAGGGGAAAAATTAATTCAAGTTCACTATTTAATCTGAGTTAATTATTCCTTTCTCAGTCAGTTTTCTTACTTTGTCAATATCATTAAAAGAATCACAAATGCACTTTTAATTCGTGAGGCAGAGGCAATATTCTCTCACCACAACACAGACCACTAAAACACATTCTACACAGTTATTAACTCCAGAGCCGATCCTGACCCTCCCTGGGGCCCTAAGCAAAATTCTGCTAAGAATTAATTTTTTTCTGCCCTCCTACCTGACCCATGAGCCATGTAAACCATTTGCCACACATTCACACTTGCACTGGCAGCACTGCACAGCTAATTTAGAGACTAGAGACAGAATCACATCAGCTGCTCTTGCTGACATCAAACTTGAAGAGAACACAAATTTACCTGATTGCTGTTCTTGCATTTCACTCTCATTTTGTTTCTTTTTTCTCTTTTCATGGCCAGATGAATAGCTCTGCTTCATATTGTCATCTACACAGTAAACATTAACACGCCCTGTAAAATGAGGCAGGGGAGGCGGGGCCTTGCGTAATTTGCGGGGCCCAACGCAACTTGTGTAGTGAGCGTATAGGGCCGATCGGCTCTGATTATCTCTCTCTCTCTCACTCTCTCTTTCACACACACACATACACGCACACACACACACACACGCACACACACTCACACGCGCGCACACAAATACACGCACACACACACAAACACACACATACATGCACACACACACACACGCACACACACACACACACACATACATGCACACATACACACACATACATGCACACACACACACACACACACACGCGCGCACACACATACACACACACACACGCACACACACACACACACAGTGATGCAAAAAGAAAGTTTTAATAGGGGTGGCCAGAGGAGGCCACAGCAAATCTTGGGGTGGCACCAAAAAATCAGTGTAGTGTGTGTTATACTTGTTTAGTTTTGTTTCTGGTTAATGTAACAATATGACATTAAAGTTGTAGTCCATAACGTTTTTGGTTAAAATTGGTCCAAAATCAATTCTTTCTTTCATATGTCTATCTACGACCATTTCTATATTTCTAAGATTTCTAACAATCTTTTTTGGTGGCTGCAGCGTGTGCTTCATTTTCCACCACTGGCCACCCCTTGGGGGCGCCCCTGCACACACACACACACACACACACACACACACACACACACACACACACACAGCGAAGCGGTGTATATATGATGCAGCGCCCTGTACTGGCTTTGTGCAATGTGTTATTTGCTGCACTGTGCTCAATCTCCTATATGTTCGAAATGTCCTAATTGTTTTCTTTCTTGTTTTCGTCCTATCTCACTCACATTTGTTCACTAATGACGCAGAATCCAACTATAAAGTATAACATTTTAAGTAAGAAAAAGACACACATTTGGAGTCAATTCAGAACAATAGTGATATTTGTTGAAAAGAAAAAAAACCTGTCCTTTACCCCCTGTACTGTAACCCCTCTACTATAACCCCTGTACTGTAACCCCTCTACTGTAACCCCTCTACTATAACTCCCTGTACTGTAACCCCTCTACTGTAACCCCTCTACTGTAAAACCTCTACTGCAACCTCCTGTACTGTAACCCCTCTATTGTACCCCCTGTACTGTAACCCCTCTACTGTAACCTCCTGTACTGTAACCTCTATACTGTACCCCCTCTACTGTACCCCCTGTATTGTAACCCCTCTACTGTACCCCCTGTACTGTAACCCCTCTACTGTAAGCCCTGTACTGTAACCCCTGTACTGTAACCCATCTACTGTACCCCCTGTTCTGTAACCCCTGTACTGTAACCCCTGTACTGTAACCCCTCTACTGTACCCCCTGTACTGTAACCCCTGTACTGTAACCCCTCTATTGTACCCCCTGTACTGTAACCCCTCTACTTTACCCCCTGTACTGTAACCCCTCTACTGTACCCCCTGTACTGTACCCCCTGTACTGTAACCCCTCTACTGCACCCCCTGTACTGAAACCCCTGTACTGTAACCCCTCTACTGTACCCCCTGTACTGTAACCCCTCTACTTTACCCCCTCTACTGTAACCCCCTGTATTGTAACCCCTCTACTGTACCCCCTGTACTGTAACCCCCTGTCCTGTAACCCCTGTCCTGTAACCCCTGTACTGTAACCCCTGTACTGTAACCCCTCTACTTTACCCCCTCTACTGTAACCCCCTGTATTGTAACCCCTCTACTGTACCCCCTGTACTGTAACCCCCTGTCCTGTGTGTATTCTCTGGATCTTTTGTGGCCACCAAATGCTGGAGTTCCAATATTTCTATCTCCACAGCGTTCAGTGATATAACAATGTCTCTTGTGATGTTGAAAGTGTTTTTAGTAAAAAAAAAAAAAAAAAAATGTCATTTGAGGTTTAAAACCGATTCAATCTTGCCAGGGAGAGTGTGTTGTCTATAATGTGGGTCAATATGTACTATCTCTGTTTTTTAATTAAAATTTCTCCATATATTGCTTAACTCAAGGGCCTCCATCATCTTACACAGGCACACATGGGAAGCCACATGAGATACTGTGTGGGTCAAACACCTCATTTTCATGCTTCTAATTTTCAAGCTTTTAATTTTAAAAGGCTCCCATTAAATTATTTTCTTTACTGAATAAGAACAAGGAAATGCAAATTGCAAGGCAACTTCACCACTTAGTGTTGTGTTAATACTTAAAATCAGCAACCCATTTCACTCCACAGCAATCAGCAGTTTTACTGATATCTTTGTGGGTTTCCTGTACCATGACAACATCAATGCACTTCTGTTTCACATGTTAACATAACTTAGCTTCAATAAGATTGAGACTCGCAATCCTAATTCCATTTATTTAAAAAATATTTATATAAATAAAAAACAAAACAAACCTCTCCATCATAAAACATCACACATTATACTAGTCAACTAGTGTTACAGACAGCATTCACATTAATCATCTTATCTAAAAAGCTCATTCTCTCCAATGCACTGGTGTACACACAGATGTGTACACACAGATAAAAACAAACACCTCATTCTCATAGAAAACGTTTCATTTTTTTAAGGCTCCCATTAAATTTTTTTCTTTACTGAATAAGAACAAGGAGCAAAATTGCGTGCAAAGTGTTATGGCTTAAAATCAGCAACCCATTGCACTTCACTCCAATCAGCAGCTTTACTGATATCTCTGTGGGTTTCCTGCAACATTACAACATCTATGCACTTCTGCTTTTGACTCGCAATGTGAATTCCATTTATTAAAAAAATAACTATATAAATAATAAAAAACAAAACAAACCTCTCCAACATAAAACACCACACATTATACTAGTCATCATCAAAGCATTCATTTTATTAGTTATCGGCTATCAGCTACTTCAGACAAAAGATTTCCACATCGATAAAAGCTCCTTCTCTTCTAAAATGTTTCACATCATGTAGAAACTGTTTGTGGTCAGGCTAAGACTATTCTATTGCAATATTCTTTAGCCATTTAGCTATTCGGTTCTTAAAAACTCCTTATTGTTCAGTGCATATCTTGTTTCTTTCCTTGTCCCTTCTAACCATGTAACATGTCTCCCACCATCCCCTGCACTGGTTTAGTGGCCGGTGTTTGCAAGCAATGGCTGTTCCCCTCAGTGCCTGCACCTGCCAGAAACCAGGAACAGTTTTTTCCCAGTCCGGTTCAGCTGAGCATGGCTTCTCAACGGCTGGTTCAGCTGAGGCTGGGCTGCAGGATGGGTTTGTGGCTCATTTTACTTCAGTTCAGGTGCAGCAGGAGCCCCGGGGGACCTCAGCTGCTGGCTGAACTGTAGCTGCAGGGGAAACAAACCCAGCAGGCTCAGCTGCATTCTGCCCCAGTCACTCAGGAACACTGAGATCACCCTGCTTCCCAGGGCAGGCCCAAACATCTGCAACAGATGTCTGCATCTCCTACCAAGCCATTTTTTCTTTACCAGTTATTTCATCTGAAATGAAATGAAAGACATTTGACAGTATGCCTTTTGTGGATGGGGAACAGGGAAAAATTAAAAGTTCACTATTTATTATTCCTTTCTGAGTCAGTTTTCTTACTTTGTCAATATCATTAAAAGAATCACAAATGCACAATCAATTTGTGAGGCAGAGACAATATTCTCGTGCTCCACCACAACACAGACCGCTAAAACACATTCTACACTCGCCACGCACAAAACCTGCACACCATAGGGGCAAGTTCAACTTTCTCATCTTCATGTTCATCTGCCAAAATCCACTGCAAGGCATAATCGCACACACACACTGCAGTTTACATTTACAGCATTTAGCAGATGCCCTTATCCAGAGCGACTTACATTTTATCTCATTTTTACACAACTGAGCAATTGAGGGTTAAGGGCCTTTCTCAGGGCCCAGCAGTGGCAGCTTGGTGGACGTGGGAATCGAACTCACAACCTTCCGATTGGTAGCCCAACACCTTAAAAACTAGGCAATCACATCCCCCCGTTTAGAGATGTCAGTCATCCTGGAGACTGGGAAGAATATACTAACCACGCAAATGCGAGGCATATGAGCTAACTACTAATCCACTGTGTCCTACAACAACAACAGCAGCAGCCGCAACCCCAGTGGTTTAATGGTTACCACATTTGCCTTGTACCTCCAGGGCTCGGATTTTGATATCCGACTCCTCCCTGAATGTGTGGAGTATGCATTTTCTCACCGCGCTTCAGGAGTTGATAACAGTTGATAACAATAACAGCATACAGTACAAACATAACAGCATGCAAAGTCTCATCACATGTATTTTGCTTAATTTTAAGGCTGAATGTGGAACCTTTCTGTCTGGCTGTCATATTTTTTGAATAAGCTGCCATTACAGCATCGACTAATACTGTGAACAAAAAATCTTTATTAAAATGTTTTAGATATTTCTCTGTATTCAAACTGAAACTGTATGTAACTGTAAGGATGCTGATTTGCATGTGTTTAATTTGGAACTTGACCTGTTATGCACCAGTGCACTTCACCCCCCTTTCCTGTTTCAGCAGAAACGAAAGCTAACAGAAACGTAAACTGAAAACTTATCTGGGAAAAAAAAAATCCAACAAAAGAACCCACATTCTACACAAGCTACAAGTGAATAAATCTAATAAACCGTTGAAAAGGTGTTTTAAGTTTTGTGACTTGTGGTGTGATCATATTTAAAGCTCATCACCTCCTTGCACATAATATAGAAGTTTTGTCTCTGTTTACACTAAACATGTTTAATACCTAGAAGCTGCACAGTGCACAGAGACTCAGACTGTTCTGACGTCTTGGATGTGGGTGGATCACAAACTTTACAACCTCTACTGGCTCTGTGTGCTTTCGACATTCTTTCTTAGAAGTTTCATTTCTGAGATATACAGCACTGAAGCCCACAGACAAAAGAAAGGTAAGAGCTTTGAAACACTTTTCATTTATCTCTTACTTTTACTGCACTTGTAGATATTTATCTTTTGGTTGAAAGTTTTACATATTTTACTCAGTTTACAAATTTAAACTACAATTGTTTTTGCTAGTATAGTCTGTGTTTCAGAAAATACAGTTACATCATAAATGTTAACTGCCATTTTTATTCTCCTCTATTCTTTATCATAGCACATTTTCGTGCGGGATAAGACTTGATTTCGGTTCATACTGAACAAACAAAGACCTCAGTATTTGTTCAGACAGTCAAACGATTTTTTTTCTAGTTAAGCAGGAAAGGTAAGTACACCGTTAGGGTTTAACTGTAGATTATATGTAGATATTAGGATTGTACATATTACATATATAGGATTTTATGTAGCACATTTAAGGCCTATTGAGATTATCCTTCTTCCCCCATTTAATACAACCACTTAAATCACATAACCTACTTTTTTTCTCCCCAAAAAGTATAAGCATCCTTTGCCAAATCACATGTTTTGATGACTTTTGAAATAGAATCTGTTTTCAAAAGTAATATTTGAAAACCAAACTGTAGTCATGGCATGTACAAAAGTTTGGACAACATCCCACTTCCACTAAAGACTCAGATACTTAGTTACTCAGGTGAAGAAAGGTCTGCTCAAGGAAGCAGTGCTCTGCAAAATTTCCTCTTCATTATGTAAAATGGCAGTGCCTGAGGTGCGGCATCGCCTTGCTTTCATCCTTGAAACACTTTGTGTTTTTAATTGCTTTTTAAAATGAATTATTGTCTATCTATCGTGGTTGCAGTCTAGACTTAGAGGATAAAGTCCATGAGTGCATGCATACTGCTGTAGTGAACAGCGTGTAAAAAACTTATTAACAGTTGCCAATCCACTATCTCTATTTTACTATGGAAATATTCAGCTTCATACGCAGGAAGTTTCCTCATTGCTTTTCCATTACCTTGTAGGCTGCAATTAATGTTCTGAATTACATCTTAGATCATCTTTAATAGAGTTTTATTGTATATGTTAATTTTTGACTCGATTCTAGATAAGTTTCTGTTTAGGTTGTAGCCATAACTGATCTTAAATTTTCACTGTTTTTCTTATTAGTCATGGCAGTCCAACAGCAGGTTACCACAGTGGTGTCTCACACAGGATACAGTTCCGGGACCTGGACTACAGGCATCTGTGACTGCTGCTCTGATATGAGCACTTGTAAGTCATTTTACTGTTTAGCCATGCCTAAAATTCCCCATGCACAGACCATGCACATTCAGTAAATTGCTGTTTTGCACACCACATTTCAATACTGCTGCCATTACATTATGTGTAGATATGTTTAAAAAGAACCTTCTTGTTCAGATTTCTATATTTTTTGTCTCCCACTCTTTGCACAAGGTTGCACAGATGCCCTTTATGTGGTGTGCAGACTAACGTACTTTTGTTCTATGTAGCTCTGTTTTATGTTCTATGTAGCACCAGGGTCCTGGAGAAACGTTGTCTCGTTTCACTATGTACTGCATCAGATATATATGGTTGAAATGACAATAAAAGCTTCTTGACATGACTGTACTTGAGAGTAATTGGGGTTGACTTTATCTTCTTTTGCAAGAGACTCTTCTAATAGTTTATACCTCATACAATATAACGAAGCAAAAAGCACAAAGAGAAGGAACTCTCTAGCCAGGTCTGTTCAACTAATAAGAAGCTCAAAGGCTTTACTGAAGCTCTCAATACAGCTAGAATAGAGATTCTTTTTAAACACCTGTTAATGTTCTAGTTAGAGACTAAACTGAGATTTGATTTGCATGATACAGAGACCTTTACCATGCCAGTAACTGCTACAAGATTTGGTCTGATCACATACAGACAGGGGAAATCAGCTAACAAATTATTTTTTTTTTGCTCCCTTGGGGTCTCAGTCACACACGCATGGTTGTGGTATTTTCAGGTTTCAAGCTCTATTCAAATAATGAAGAACTGATTTCTATTCTTCACTTGGTAGCAGGTAAACCATGTCGGTATGTTTTCTAGAAAAAATTCCATATTTAACTTAACTTGCCCAGTTTTTATTGTAACCACTGACACATCAGATACTTTGTGCACAGTCTCGCCAGGGCACCTTCTGTGTCCTTTGCCTAAATACTTATGCTATGAGAATGCTACTGGCTACTATGTCACTTTTAGTGATTAATTCACTGGCACTGTATCTGTGTGTTTTGCAGGTTGCTGTGCTCTGTGGTGTTTCCCATGTATGCAGTGTCAGACTGCTTCTCAGTTTGGATGGTGTTTCTGCATGCCTCTTTTGGACTGCTGTCTGATTGTCTCCTGCTGCCTTCGTAGCAAGATAAGAGAGCGCTACGGCATTCATGTAAGACACAAACATAAATCTTGCATAGAAGTAATAGACATAATAGTAACATTCATAGTTACAGTCAGGGTACCTGTGGCTGTTTGTTGTTGTTCTGATGATTTATTTTTGAAATAAAGGATGCATCTGCATTTAACCACAATTACTTTCACCTCACAGAGAGGAAATAGTTTTGAGTGAACAACCCAATAGTACTAGTAATTAGAAAAACAGCCACTGCTAATTATTTAAAAATTGACTTTCATGTTAGTAATATGACATTGTTACACACAGATAAAGTAAAGCAGCAAATGATTTTAGCAGTTAAAGGAATCCTGAAATTCGGTGGTGCTGCAGAATAATATTGGGTGAATTATTAATGCTGATGTGCCATCTGAGCATTTAGCAGCTTATATCAATATTAAACAATTAACATTAAATTGTAGTGAATATGTCAAAGTGAAGATGTTAGGCTGAAATATGTTTTATTATGCTTTTCCAGGAGCATGCATCTTTGTTAACATGACCTAACTCATTACTTTATGGACACCTTTGTGTCAATACTAATTTCCTGTAGAACTACACTGGGCATTGTACCAAATGTGGAGTCATTTGTGAACATCAAACCATCACACCCATGTTTGTTTTATAATTTAGTCCACTCTTTGCTGTTATAATAACCTCCTGGAAGGCATTCCACTACTTCCTGGAGTTCGACTGTGGGCCTTTGTACTCATTCACAAGATCATTATTGAGGTCTATTGCAGATAAAGAGACCATTCCTTGAGGATGAGGTCAGGGCTTGGTGCAGGTCACTCAAGATCTTGAGGAACCATGTTTTCATGGACCTTGCTGTATGCATAGGGGCATTGTTATGCTGAGATAATACTTAGACCTCTTAATTCTGCTTCCACATTCTTGCTTAAAACATTAACAGAACATACTTTATATTATTGATAACCAAATAACCTATCAGCTGCCAGCTTCAGTAGGAGGTACAAATTTTTTTTTAGTGGGTCAGTACCATCTCAGGCTCCTCCAGAGACCACAGCGCTAACCTTAGTGGACATATGTATTTCTAAGGGTTTTTAAAACTCACTAAAATTAATTACATTAAAATTAATTACATAATAACTAAATAAGGAAGTATTGGAGGTGAGAATGATGATTAAATAGTGGGAAAGTATTAAATCACTAATCTCTCTCTCTCTCTCTCTCTCTCTCTCTTTCTCAGGGCTCATGTTGTGATGATTTCTGTACAGTGTGTTGCTGCTACACCTGTGCCTGGTGCCAAATGTCACGTGAAATTAAAACTCGCGCTCGAGCTGGCAGCGGTGCTACTGTAATCACTCAGCAGATTATGGCCTAACTTATCTTTTTTCTATTTCAGAGTTAAAATGCATTACTGTGAATTAATGCTTCTATTGTATACTATTCACCTTTATTTTGAATTTTTTAACTTCTGATCACAGAGTATAGAACGTATATACAAATAAATGTTTTCTGTTATAGTAACCAGTATAAATGATTTTTATATACTGCTTTAGCTTTACATATTCCCCTTGCAACATGTTTCTAATTTTATAAAAATGCATACAGCTAGTCTTAAAGCCCTTTTATTGGTTTTGTATGCAATTCTGAGTGTTGTTTATCATATATATATATATATATATATATACAGTGTTGCTTGAAAGTTTGTGAACCCTTTTATCAAGAATTATTGCAAATTCTAAACAATTACTGCATAATCTAAATATTACATTTTGCTTTCTGTGGCCACTGTCTTACTAAAATTATATAAGAGGAAGTTGTCTATTGTCCTTTTGTAAATGTCAGCAGTTTTCTTGAGCATAGCAGGGTAAGCTGATATCATATTTCAATGTTATCTAGAAGACTGCGATCTATAGTATCAAATCCTGCACTAAGCACAAGCAACACAACTCCATAGTAAGCCAATCATAGGTCATTTATCAATTTAATCAGTGCTGACTTGAATATAGTTCCTATGCAAGTATGAGCCCAACTGCTGAGCAACCATTTCTAGTATCAGGAAAGTGAGGGGCTAGGTCTGTGTGAGAATAATTGTATAAAATACTTTTCTGATAATGTTGACGTTCTGTACAAAGCACAATGTTCTTTTCTTACACACACTCACATACACACACACACACACACACAGCTTGACCTTAGCATACATAACCTCCTCTCCTTAGCACTGCTATCTGCTATGAAAGAAGTTATGAAAAACATGATACTGCAGCTGGGAGGTTTCCTGCTTCATGATAACAGTCAAGGTATCTTCTACAGATACTAGCATTAAGCTCCACACCCACATTATGTCCTTCCTTTTTTGTACTACTATATATTCATGTTTGACATAATAAAGTTTGACTTCTCTTTGAAAGACTGACTGGCGTGTTTCATTGAGACTTCCCCAAGGCCTTGTGGAGAAAAGAAACCGAAGCAGAGGGAGAGGGGCTCAGAAATCCCGTCCAAGCGGCAGATGATAGAGATCCTGCCCAAGCAGCAGATGAGAGAAATAATTCCTTACAGTCTGTTTATTAACCAATGGTTTGATCATGTTTAGTATGCTTATATTAATGTAGAATTTAGCATGAGTTCATCATAATGATTGGGACCTATTACTTTCTGATACTGAGTCTAGAATTAATTTCCAAAATGGATATGTACTGTATGTCTTCAATTATTGCAGCTATTTTCACAAAATCAAATGGGTTTGAGATTAAATCTGCAGGCTCTTATAGAAATTCTGAATGCAGCCCTGGTGATCTCTAAATATTAGTCACAGTGAGTGAGTAGAATTATTTTTCGTTGTCCTATATCTTATTTTAGTATAAAAAAAATAAAAATTAGTTTAATTCATATTCAGATATATTCATTTTTAGTACATACATATTCAGTCTGCCCTCATGTGTCAGTCTCAGGCTCTACTCTTAAGTATGAAGATCAGTGAGGGCAGTTTCTGTCTAAACAGTAAATTGAGAAAGATGCAATTGCAGTTCAGAACTTCAAAAAGTTCAGTTCAGAAAGTCAAAGTCAAAACTCAGTTGAGGATCATGCGATAAACTTAAACATGATACACTTGGCAAACAAAGACAGTCACACAATCGAAACTGGAATAACATACACTGGGAAAATTACTGGCTAAATGTTTGTGTAATTGTGAACAAATGTGAAAATTGTTCCCAAGAGACAAATTCGGCCTACTCAAAAAAGTTTAAAGTTTAAAATACTACACAATTAGTATATTAACTACAAAGTAAGCAAATGCTAAATATATAATTAGTGTATACTATAGATTTAGCCCAACATAATAGCTGCTTCGAATGTCAGTGTTTTTACCTTTGCCAGGTGTAAGAGCACAGATATGACAAGCTGCATGCATGACATGTCAAAATTTCACATACACAGAATAAACATATGTATAATAAAATGGATAAGTTTGGTTGTCAGATCTGACATGGTGCGAAAAGTTGGCTGAATTTGCTGTGAATCATCCATTCAGTCTCCATACTCTATGTTTTGTAATACCGGAAAAGAGAAAAACATTACATGGTTTTTGAATGTTGCCATAAATACAGCAGTTCCTATACAATTTTAGAACAGTTACTTGTGTGGTGTATATAGCTGTTTCTGAGAAGCCCAGTTTCATTTAATGCTAGATGTTCATTTGGTTGAATCCACATTTCTGTTTAATACAGTGGGACTACAGTGGAGCAGGTGCATCAAATGAAATCTCTGTAGGTCACATAGAGGCACAGCAGCATTTCTATCATTTGAATTGCCTCACAGCAATCTCATGCACTTTGTTTATTTAAAGCAGAATAAGAAGTATTCTGTTAGGTAACATTGTTATTATACAAACAGGACCAAACACTAGCACATTCAGCTGAATATACCATTGCATAAGCTTTCTCTGACGTGTAGGATATTTGCATGTATTGGCGTATAGATTAAGTGAGAAAAATTATCCATTCTGGTCAGCAAAGCGCTCTCAGAACCTGAGAGTAAGCACAAAGACACTCTGAGAAGTTCCTTCACAAAGGCATCATTAATTTAGAATAACTACTATTTAATGGACATTAACACACACTGCACATAAAGAGGAAATGTCATCATGTCATTTCACATCATCATCTTTTATTATTATACATCATCCACTGCATATATATATATATATATATATATATATATATATATATATATATATATATATATATATATAGCACATTAGCATGGGTGGACAATTCTTAAGTACTTTGTTATTATTATGTTTTATTTTGTATATTTAAATTTATTTGAGTATTACTGTAATTAAATAGTTACTTTCCAGGAAAAAAACATTTACTTATTTTTTATCGACACCAATATTTTCTTGCCTCTGTTGATCAATAAAAAAAAATAAAATAAATAAAAAACAATAAAATCAGCAAAACTGACCTTGAATTTCCCTAGAGATACATACCTAAACTTGTTTCGACAACAAAAAATAATCTTTAAAACTGCCTTGGTTCTGTGCCAATAGAGGATCTGCACAGGACAAATCCCACAGTGAGCAGTGAAAATGTAAAAGAAGACTAAAGTGTTTGGTTTAATTTAATAATTTCAAACCTTTTCTAACAATAACTGGTTGATTTCCTACATACTTAGGCTCTCCATTTGCTTAATCCTGCAGGATTTCTCACATATTCACATCCGTTCACGTTTGAGATTTTTTGTTGATTTACATACTTTTATGAGTTGGGCAGTTTATAGCTGTTTGATAGGTCAGAATTCTTGGTTTTACTTTTAAATTGAAGTTAATGTGAATGCAGAGTCTCTGGGAAAAAATATTATTAATATTAAAACATTTAATCACCATATGATGTGGTTTTTCTCATGTAACTATAGCTTAAGCCTAGCATATACAGTAGCATACTAATTACTATCACATGCTAGGACTTGTTCAGTTTCTGTGGTAAACTGGTTTCAGTGGAAAATGGTGAGCCATTATGATACATTATTATGTAATTTTAAGTGAACGCTGGAAAGAGAGAAGCAGTAAAGCAGGAAAGTGGGCGGTTTCCACAATGAAAAGTTCTCCTACATAAAGCAGAGTTTAAAATGTTGCATGATTAGCATTTTTAACCACAAATATATATATATGTACTCTATATATAAATATGTAAATTTAGGTGACATGCTTTGGCAGTAAGTGAAAAATCTGCTTTGTGAATGCAAAGTGAGTAGTTCATCTCCACTCATCCCTGCAGGTGCTCTAAAAATGGGAAACACAATCCCATAACTTTCAGGCCAAGGGACTTTAGAGTACATTTGTAACTGCTTTATACTGGTAAGAAGCACTGTGGATCCAGAGCCTATTAACATTGTGCATGATTTCGGCAGGAATGATATTTCATCTCAGGTCAGCATTTTACAGGCATGTTTTTTTAAAAAGTGGGAGGTAACTGGAAAACCATGGGGACATGCAAATCTCAACACATCCAGTAGTAACTAGAAATAATTTACCAGCCCCTCTTTTCAGTCTTGGCCGTCCAACAGAAGATTACCACAGTGACAACCAGGGCCAGTCCCAGCTAATTAAATTAGAGTGGGCTGGTACAGGTGGGCTATCAGTGGTAGTGGCCTCACTTTGGGTAATTAGTTAATGTTGCCTGGGATGGGTCATTATCGAAATCGCTAACCGCCTGCACTAGGACTGAAATAGTTGAGAGATGGGTCTGCTTTGGAGCACTTGTTGAGGACCATGGAGGAGCAGTGCTTTTGGGTTGAAACTGAAATTAACTGTACGGTATCCTCTGATGTGCTAGAAACAGAGACACAGGCAACTCTAGTATTGCTTTATAGGCTTGAAAATGATACATCACACAAAACATCAAGTTGTAACGATAATCGAAAAAACATAAAATTTTTTAATGTTGATCAAATTATGAGCATTCATAATGCAAGCAGTGGCACAGCAATCACAAATTGTAGGTAGAAAAAAAAAGTTGGTAGAACCTGTAAGCATGTCGAACTGAAAGTGACTTACCACTGTCATGTTTATCAGACTGAGAAAATGGAGCACCAAAGTGGCATCACCAAGAATAAAATGTCCCTCCAATGGGATAAGTAGGGAATATGACACCAATCTCTTCCATCTCTCCATGTTTCTGGGCTCTGAGCTAGTGGATAAAAAAATCATGTATTCAAGAAGATATGAATGTAGCTGTTTTGTCTAGTTGGGGTATTACTTCCACTGAAAATAATATCCTATGTGTAGTTTATACAGTATTCATGAACATAGTAACAAATAAAAGTAGCTTAAGACAATACCATGTAAACACAGAGTTAAACCAGAGTTAACCCACAGAGTTATCACCACACGGGAAAACTGAAAGCAGTGGATGACAGCAGAGGTTCATGAGCTGCTAAAGACCAGAGATGAAGCTTTCAGGTCGGGAGATAAAGCAGCTCTTAGAACAGCAAGAGCCAATCTGTCATGTGGCATCAAAAAAGCTAAACAGACATATGCAGACAAAATCAACAGTCACTTCACAGACAGTAAAGACACACAGAGTCTGTGGAAAGCCATTCAAACCATCACAGACTACAAGCCCCCACCACAGGCCTGTGAAAACAACACATCACTCCCTGACACACTGAACCTATTCTACTCGCGGTTTGACATGCAGATATAACACACCTGCACAAAAACTGCCCACATCGCCCAATGACCAGGTGCTCTATCTCTCTCCAGCTGATGTAAGGAAGACCCTATCCAGGATTAACCGATGCAGGTCCCGACGGCATACCAGGCCGGGTACTGAGAGACTGTGCGGCACAGTTGACTGACGTCCTTACGGATATCTTTAACACCTCACTGAGCCAGGCAGTCGTCCCCACACGTCTCAAGCCCACGACCATCATACCGGCTCCAAAGAAAGCACCTGTGTCCTGTTTGAATGACTACCGTCCCATAGCACTGACTCCAATCGTGATGAAGTGCTTTGAGAGGCTAGTCATGAAAAATATAACAACCAGTCTCCCCAACACCCTCGATCTGCTCCAGTTTGCATATTGCAATTGCCCTTAGCCTCCACCTAGCCCTCACATACCTTGAAAACAAAAATTCCCAAATCAGAATTTACATTTACATTTACATTTACAGCATTTGGCAGACGCCCTTATCCAGAGCGACATACATAAGTGCTTAAATCTCTAACACTGAATACATTAATGCTGGATCACTAAGTTACATACTTAAGATACCATGAGTTTAAAACATTTGTTCAGAGTTACAATGAAAAAGTGTCAAAGGTGTTTTTTTTTTGTTTTTTGTTTTTTTTAAAATGCAAAAGATAAGGAAAGAACTGCTAGTTGAAGTGTTTCCTGAATAAGTAGGTCTTCAACCGCCGTTTGAAAATACCCAGTGACTCAGCTGTCCGGACCTCTAGGGGAAGTTCATTCCACCACCTTGGTGCCAGAACAGAGAAGAGTCTTGTAGTATACTTGCCTCTTACCCTGAGAGATGGTGGAACCAGTTGAGCAGTGCTGGTAGATCGGAGAGTGCGGGGTGCAGTGCGCGGAGTGATGAGGGCTTTGAGGTAAGAGGGAGCTGGTCCATTTTTGGCTTTGTAGGCCAGCATCAGTGTTTTGAATCTGATGCGTGCAGCTACCGGAAGCCAGTAGAGGAATCGCGAGGTATGCGAGAATTTTGGCAGGTTGAAAACAAGCCGTGCAGCTGCATTTTGGATCATTTGCAGAGGACAGATTGCGTTCATACTGTAGGTAGACCTGCCAGCAGTGCATTGCAGTAATCCTGTCTAGAAATGACAAGAGACTGAACAAGTACCTGAGCAGCCTGTGTGGACAGAAATGGCTGAATCCTTCTAATGTTGTAGAGCAGAAACCAACATGAGCGAGTCACATTAGCAACATGAGAGGAAAAAGACAGTTGATTGTCAATGGTTACCCCAAGGTTGCGAGCTGTGGCTGAAGGGGAGATCAGATCGTTGTGCAAGGATATAGCAAGAACATGTCCTGGGGATGAATCACCTGGGATGTTCAGGAAGAGCAGTTCAGTTTTGCTAGGATTTAGCTTTAACTGATGAGCAGTCATCCATGATGAAATTTCTGCCAGACATGCTGAGATCCGATCAGAAGCTGTGGTATCTGAGGGTGGGAAAGAGAAGATAAGTTGTGTATCATCAGCATAGCAGTGGTAAGAGAACCCATGTGAGGAAATAACTTCACCAAGAGAGTGAGTATACAGGGAGAAAAGAATGCTGTTCATAGATTTCAGCTCATCATTCAACACAATCATCCCACAACAGCTCATTCATAAACTGCAACTGCTGGGCCTTAGCAACTACCTCTGTAATTGGATCCTGGACTTTCTAACTGGAAGACCTCAGTCAGTGCGTATCGGCCAAACAACATCGAGCACTACAACACTGAGCACAGGCGCACCACAAGGCTGTGTGCTCAGCCCACTGCTCTTCATGTTGCTGACACACGACTGCACTGCAAAGTTCAGCTCCAACCGCATTGTCAAGTTTGCTGATGACACAACTGTGATCAGTCTCATCAGCAACAACGACGAAACACGCTACAGAGAGGAAGTGGCTCAGCTGGCAAAATGGTGTGAAACAAATAACCTGCCCCTCAATGTAGAGAAGACAAAGGAGGCTGTGATGGACTTCAGAAGAAACTCCATTGAGCACCGTCCACTGACCATCAACAACACAACAGTTGAGAGGGTTTGCAGCACAAAATTCCTGGATGTGCACATCACGGAAGATCTCACCTGGTCCACCAACACACGGTCACTCTCCAAGAAGGCACATCAGCGGCTGCACTTTCTCTGCCGCCTGAAGAGAGTACTGTATGTCTCCCTCCACCCATCCTCACCACCTTCTACAGAGGAACCATTGAGAGTGTGTTGATGAACTGCATCACTGTCTGGCACGGGAACTGCAGTGCAACTGACCGCAAGACCCTTCAGCTGATAGTGAATGCAGCCGCAAAGATCATCGACGCCCCTCTCCCCTTGATCGAGGACATCTTCATGAAGCGATGCCTCAGCAGCTCCTACCATCAGGAAGAAGGTACAGAAGCATCAGAGCCTGCTCTGCTAGACTGCGGAACAGTTTCTACCCCCAAGCTGTGAGAGCCCTGAACTAAATCTCAAACCTCCACTGCCACCACTGAAAATATACGGCCTCCTGTGACGTAACCCACCTGACCTCCACCTGCCGCACTCACCTCAGCATTAGCACACTGGCACATCAAAAACTAAAACGGTGTTCTAAACCCACGAATAATACACATGTTTACATGCTCGTGTTGCACATTGCATCTTGCACTAGTCTGCTACCAGCTGCTTGACTTTGAATGCCTCCTGTTTCAAGTGTACAATATTAAGGGTAGCATTGTTGCATTGTATAGTCTACATATTTATATTTATTTCTTGAGTGTATTTTTGTACTGATGGCATAGACCGTATCTGTCCCCTGCTTCGTTGTTGTTTTATGTTTTATGTCTGTATGGATGTTGCCAGAGATGGGGGACTCGAGTCATATGACTTGACTCGAGTCGGACTTAAGTCGCACATTTGAGACTTGAGACTTGCTTGACAAATATTAAAAAAAGACTCGACTTGACTTTGACTTGACATTCATGACTTGAGACTTGACTTGAATTAAATGACTCGAAATAACTTGTTTTTTTGTTTGTTTGTTTTTTAATCTGTTTTTAAACGCACATAAGAGAGTAATCTAACCACGTGACGCAGCAGGCAAGCAGAGGGAGCGCGCGCACTAATAAACCTTAACAGTCGTGACGAAACTTGGAAGGCGCGACACCAAAAATAATTAAGTTCAGGTACCGGGATTTTGTGCAAGATGAGAAGAGAAGAACAGCAGTATGCGACCACATCGCTCACAATTGAATGACAAAGTTCTATCAAATTAAATTTTTTGCAAGCGCAATGTAGTGTAAATGGTTGGTCACTGTTTATGTGGAAATGTCAGCTTTTTTGCAATAGCACTTATAATTGGTCTTCAGTGTTAGGCTTTGAGTGAAAAGCCTATGGATCATTTATGGGGATGCATATATATAAAAAACATAAATATAAATATAAAAATAAAAAACCACTGAGTTGCAAGCACAGCCATATTCTTGTCTCGCATGCACACGCACACACACACACACACACACACACACATTCAATTTAAAGGGACAGTTCACCTAAAAATGAAAATTCTGTCATCATTTTCTCACCCTCATGATGTTACAAACCTGTATAAATTTCTTTGTTTAGATGAACACGGAGGAAGATATTTTAAGGAATGTTTGTAACCAAACCATTCATGAGCCCCATTCACTTCTATAGTATTCTTTTTCCCACTATGGAAGTGAATGTGGCTCATGAAGGGTTTGGTTATAAACAGTCCTCAAAATATCTACATGTGTGTTCATCAAAACAAAGAAATTTATACAGGTATGTAACATAATGAGGGTGAGAAAAAGATAACAGAATTTTAATTTTTAGGTGCACTATCCCTTTAATTAATAAATTACCCTCAAATAATCTCTCTCTCTCTTTCTCTCTCTCTCTCTCTCTCTCTCTCTCTCTCTCTCTCTCTCTCTCTCTCTCTCCATAATTCACTTCAAGGTTTGTGGGATTCAATAATTTCCATTTTTTGGTTGACGTGATTGATTGTTGTTGTTATTCTGTTGATAAAAAGGAAGGATCTAATGTAAGGATGTGTTCATGTCCCATTAAAAGGGAATGTCTGTTCAAAAAATGCCATTTGGTTGCATAGAAACCTTTTTTTTATATCTACTTTTCCATGGTCTTCTGCCATGTTTGAGGCATATTGAAACTTTTCATGCTTTTATGTTGGCCTTATTTCAGCTACATTTACATCTTATTCTTTGTAGTTTTGATTTTTATTCATTTTTAGATTTTTATTGTATTTACAACTCACCTGTATGTGGACACCTTTTAAAAATAAATGCATATAATCATTTTTTAGTGCAAATAAAACATAGTCCATAAATACTGTAGATTTAACTTTGTTTAATATATACTGTACATTTAGTTAAATCATCAAACATCTGTATGACTTGCCAGTGACTTGCTTGACTCAAGCTACGACTTGACTTGACTTGCTTGACATAAAGCAGTGACTTGACTTGACTTGACTCTCACAAAAAATGACTCGGACTTGCTTGAGACTTGAAGGTTAAGACTTGAGACTTACTTGTGACTTGCACATGTGTGACTTACTCCCACCTCTGGATGTTGCACCATTTGACCTGTGAGACATGACATCTCGTTCCACTGCATGCCCTAAATGTAGCAGAATGACAATAAAGAAACTTGAACTTGAACTTGAACATACAGTGGAGTCTCACATACAGATTTCAAAAGAGTGATTACTTCAAGAACGGTTTAATTTGGGTTACACAGAAAAATAAAGAAAAAAAAGAAAATTAAAAAAAGAAGTGAGTCCAGGGGCAGTTCGATTAAAAAGAAAAAGAACTGAGGCTAGCTGTGGGTGGACCATGCTAGACTGTAAATGAAAAGAAAAGGAAATAAAAGAACTGAGCCTAGCCAAGGGTGGATCAGGTTATACCATAACTGAAAAGAAAAGAATGAAAAGAACTGAAGCTAGCCAAGGGTGGATCAGGCTAGACTACAAATGAAAAGAAAAGAAACAAAAGAACTGAGGCTAGCCAGGGGTGGATCAGCCTAGACTGGTTTGCTTTTGGCAGTTAGTCCATTTATTTTGAATCAGCATTGGTTTAAGAAAAGTCCTGATACTTGGGAATGAATTATGATTTTTGTGTTGGTCCTACTGTGAATTTGTGATTTTTGTGAAGCCCACCTCTGTGAATCCTCATCCTTATCTCAGACTTGATTTTGCCATCTTGACAAGGATCTGTGATTTTATGACACAGACATCCGGGCCCCCACCGACTCTCTGCAAATTTGCATATATAAAATGTGTGTGTATCAGTTCATAGCCATATCTTCCATATCTACTTCATATCTAGCCATATCAATTCTTAGTCATTTCATATGATTCTACATTCCATTTCACCTGTGTCTGTATCTTTTGAGCATTGAACTAGTTACTATGCTTATTTCTTCTTCTTCTTTCGGCTTTTCCCTTCAGGGGTCGCCACAGTGAATCATCTCTCTCCACCTAACCCTATCTTCTGCATCCTCAACACTTGCACCCACTAGCTTCAAATCCTCATTAATTACATCCATATACCTCCTCTTTGGCCTTCCTCTTTGCCTCCTGCCTGGCAGCTCCATGTCCAACATTCTCCTACCAATATACTCACTCTCCCTCCTCTGAACATGTCCAAACCATCTTAATCTCGCCTCCCTAACTTTGTCCCCCAAACGTCCAACATGGGCTATCCCTCTGATGTACTCGTTCCTAATCCTGTCCAATCTTGTCACACCCAAAGAGAACCTCAACATCTTCAATTCGGCTACCTCAAGCTCTGACTCCTGTCTCTTCTTCAGTGACACTGTCTCTAAACCATACTATGCTTATTACTATGCTTATTTAATGATATGATTTACAGTTTTCTAACACCATACATACACATGATCAGTATTCTGCATGTAAATATACCCCCATCCTCAGGCACAAGATGGCATTGATAAATCATTGATAGGCTTCATGCACATGCACAATTTATACAAAAAATATGCTTATATCTGAGACCCCAGATGTGTTGAATTCAGGAGAGGTGTCACAGAACAGATATCTCTGAGAACCGGAGGCACTACCTACTAATCTGAAAGAGTGAGTACCTTCACATTTTAAGAGTGCAGATTAGTGAATGCATCACCATGCCAAGAAAAAATTCAGCACTTCCTCCCTTCCTAAACAGACAGGTAAGTCTGTCCCATGTGTCTGCATCCACCTTGGCCTCCATTTCATGACACATACGTGATATTTTTTACAACAAATATCAATACACCCATATTTTAGACAAGCATGTTGATTTCTTAGCAGTTGATCCGTTTTAAAAACAGGATGTACCAACATTTTTCTTTTCATTATTGTTGCTGTACAAAATCTTATTTATATGCACACGAAGTACTCTGTGGTCAAAGATAAGTGTAACTTCAAATACGTCAAATACGTCTTCTGAATGATTACGCTAGCCGACAGAAACAAGACAAAATTTGCTTCCTTTATTTTTGAATACAGTCATTATAGAGAATAAATTGTGTGTCTTTCTAATAAGAAATGTAGTTTAATACATGCATTAAACATTCATTCATCTTCTACCGCTTATCCGAACTACCTCGGCGTCTGTCTACTATCTCAGGCGTCATCGGGCATCAAGGCAGGATACACCCTGGACGGAGTGCCAACCCATCGCAGGGCACACACACACACACACACACACACACACACACACACACACACACTCTCATTCACTCACGCAATCACACACTAGGGACAATTTTCCAGAGATGCCAATCAACCTACCATGCATGTCTTTGGACCGGGGGAGGAAACCGGAGTACCCGGAGGAAACCCCCGAGGCACGGGGAGAACATGCAAACTCCACACACACAAGGTGGAGGCGGGAATCGAACCCCGACCCTGGAGGTGTGAGGCAAACGTGCTAACCACTAAGCCACCGTGCCCCCCCTGCATTAAACATGATGAATTATAAACAGCAATATAG
The DNA here is from genome assembly GCF_030014155.1 of Tachysurus vachellii. Classification (NCBI taxonomy): domain Eukaryota; kingdom Metazoa; phylum Chordata; class Actinopteri; order Siluriformes; family Bagridae; genus Tachysurus; species Tachysurus vachellii. Next base: position 17,959,740 of record NC_083466.1, on the reverse strand, counting down.
ACTGTTGTCTATTTTATTTTTTTTAAAGAATTTCACAGACTGGTCCCTTCTGAAATCACCCCATATAGGTTTGATTTTGAGAACATAATTTGCATGTAGATCTATAGGTGCTGTTCAGTTTGCATATAAAATACATGAAAAGAAATTGGACTGGTACATACAACAGCCTTGAATATGGAATATGAATATAAAGCCTTCAGTCAAGTAAGCAGCAAAACAGTAATATCTGAATGCAGAATGCAAAACTCAAAAAAGTCTAATCAGCACAACTATAGGGAAGTTAGAAAGAAAACAATACTGTATATTTGACTCATTTTAACCTTTGGGAGAAAAAGGTTCATTAACACATAAGTTAAGGGGCACTGGGAAATGCCCATAAAATTATTTAAATATTCTAGATTCCATTTTATTGTATTCATAAACTGTCATCAGTGAAGTGGAACAAATACAAAAAGTTTAATTTATTTGTTAAATATTTTGCATGGGGCTACATTCCCACACTTGCCCCACCTATAGCAAGAGACATTTGAGGAAAGCTCGAAGTATACAAGACAACACACAAATTTGTTCACCCACATGCCATCTAAGAATAATTGCCAAAAGAACTGGGTACAAACCACAATAAATTGTAACAAAAGCAGCATTTATTTTCCTTGTCTGGTTATTGATACTTCCTACATAAAATTTGTAAATATGACCAATTCCTAGTGCAACATGGCAGTGAGAGCTTGTCTTTCACCACATGGCCTTGTTCCTGATCTTTCTCTTGCACAATCTATCAGGAAATTAGTCTCAACTTTTTTAGAAGAAAACTATTATCTATTTTTTTGTCAATATTATCTTCTAACACTAGGTGGCAGCGTTGCACAATTTAAATACGGAACCGCTGTTGTGGTCTTACATAAAGGAGATTATAGTCTTATAGAGATAAGTGAAACAAATCTAATTAATTGCAATTAATAGCATATGGAATTCTTTTAAATTGGTCTCGAATAGCTCATTATTAGTATGACTAAACTAAATAAAGATCGAAGCTCAGTTCACAGATACAGATGTGTATGGTATTTTTATTTGTCAAAATCTGTATTAAATTAAATTAAATTAAAATACTCACAATCCCAAATTAACAGGTATTTTTTATATTAATAAAACCTATATATAAGTCACTGCTCTTTTGAATAACCTGAACCCATCCCATGCTCCTGAAATAGAAAAAAGGGCATTTAAATTCATGTGTTTTTTTCCCCCCACACTTATTTTTATATGCTTTCCTTCCCTGAGTTTTCAGAGCGCTTTTCTGAATCAATGGAACCAATGCTTCAATCCAAAAATGCACTGAACGGGTAAATGCACTTGTCCTCCACTTGTCCTCCAGTTGTCCTCCTAGATCAATCTGAATCAAACTGCAGACCCTTGACAGATGTTTGATTAGACAAAGCTCTTCACCACCAACACCATCATGTATCGTGTAGAATGTGTGCCAGGGTGCACTGGAGCTGCTCTGGTGGTTAGTGGTTGCCTTTACCTTACTTATACATTTTCTGCTTATTTTTTCTGCCATATCATATTAAAATGATGCCCCCTTATGGAAGAGATTAACTGAGTTTTCAGCAGTATTTTATGGAGTGGGCGGATCTAGATTAGAAAACCAATTCATCTGCCTAGACAGCTATACAGTACACACCATGACAATCGTGTAATAAAAGCACTGATTCCATCATCAATTCATTAATCAATTATTAATGATCATTTATTCACTGCTTAGTCAGGAGCAGGAACATCAATGTTGGCATGATGATACAAAGTTATATAAAACAAACATATAAACAAAGCAGTTAAACAAGCACAAAGGATTTCATGTAGTTACTTCTAAAACAATTCTACTGACGACAATTAAGTCTGGATCAAGTGTAGTAAAGATAATCAGAATTACAGACAAAATTAGTTTCTCTTCCGACTCTCTCTCTCTCTCTCTCTCTCTCTCTCTCTCTCTATCTCTCGCTCTCTCTCTCTCTGGTCATAGAAACAGGAAGAATGGTTTATATTCTCCTTCCTTGACAGGGATTGGTTTAGAGACAGACAGCTTTAGGTGGTTTTAGACCCACATTTTCTCTCATTTCCATGCCGGCTCTGGTCTCTGTATTGATTGCTGATGGAGCTTTATGAAGAGGCGCTGCAGTATCTCATATCCTCCGGTATACCGGGTGAGCTCTGGGTGTCTGGCTCATATCGTCATTGCATTTAAGCTTTCTGCGCTTAGAAAAACTTTGGTATTTCACTAACAATGCCTTCAATCTGCAATTCTGTGATATCTAATGTCTTAACTATCCTGAACTATGCTATTTGATAGGATAGTAATATGATATGATAGGAAATTCCATTTAATTTTTAACATTTGGCTGATAAAATGTTTTTTATTTAAACAGTTAAAAGTAGTACATGTTGAGTTATACATGTTAGTTCTTTTTGATGGATTAGCCATGGCTTCTCGTTTTTCTATTGTTCATTTCTGTGGTTATGTTTTTGCTGAGAGTTGAGGGTTAAAGGCTGTTGAGCTTTTCCGTGTTGAAGCTTCTTTATTTCTATCACTAAATAGTTTAAAGTAAAAAATGAACCACTGATGGTCATCTTGTTTTGACTGAATTGGTAGTGGAGGAAAATGGAGCTGTGGATTCAGAATTCTCTCAGGATGTGTTTGGGGATGAGACCGACTGGCTTCCTAGCATCACAGAGGCGGCAGAAGCATTTCCAGACACACCAGTGAGTCCATTATTTTTTCTCAGTGGTTCAAAGTTGGGCCTGTGATTTATTTTTATATTGTTAAAGTGGTGAAATCACTTATCAGTGTATTTATATGTATTATTGAGCTCTTTTAGCACTGGATTAAACCAAACCCTCAAATAGTCAAGTCCTCAATACCTCAAAACAGATTAGGCCTGATATGTCACCTATATCACCATCTACACCCGAGGCATATCACAACATCATGACATAAGAACGCATCTCTGTATAAATGTGCTCAGATTTAGTTTCAGCTCATGAGTTGACATCCATGACAAGATTTTGGCTAGACCTGCTGAAATCCATAAACTTCGGTTTGTCAGTTAAGAAAAAAAATGTAGTAAGAAGGACACTAAACTGTATTTCAGGAGCCAAGAAATCTTTAGCTTGAGGTATTTCTGGCCAAGTAGTTTAAGAGATTTGGATGTCTGTGTACCTTTACTTCTCAGTATTAGTATTAATCCCAGTAGATCTCATTCTGACTGTTATTGGTTCTCTGTTGAAACACGTCTCTAGAGTATAGAGTTTCTAAAGTGAGTCAATTGACTTGTTGAAGTTCATGATGACCTGTTGTTCCAGATCTGTAAAAGCCCAGAAGAGATGCTGGACAGGAGAGTACAGCTACTCAAAGAGATTTTAATAAGTGAAGAGACCTACCTGAATGAGTTGAAAATCCTGCTCATGGTAACAAACACAGCACAACATACAAACAAATATATTTGTAGACGCTGCTATTTCATTCATTCATTCATTCATAAATTAATTAATTACTTAATTAATTCCTAAATTAATTATTTCATTAATTAATTCATTCATTTTTTTCTGGTCAGGATGGATTTTAATACAATCCCATGAACATTGGGCATGCAGCAGTGATAGTGTACCCTGGATGGGATGTGCCATGTAGATACACATTCACACACACTTTAACACATCAGCCTATTCACCTACTGGCATATTTTTGGTGGATGGAAAGAAACCAGAGAAATCCATTCTGACTTGCTGTGTAGTGCTTAACTATAGCTATATAACCATAAAACAGCTTTACAGGAAACATAGATGTAGGTCAGAAATTCTCACTTAAGGCATGTGTTAATGTGTTAAAGTGTTATGATGTTATTTGATGAAGATAAATAATTGTGGTGATAGAGTGGCACAATAGTTAGAGTCAATGCCTCATAGCTCCTGTTCAGTCTTATAAAAGTATATGAGTGTGTGTTTGTGTGGTGCCCTGCAATGGGCTGGCATTCCAACCATGCTGTATTCCTGTCTCAAACAGACTCCCAGGATAGACATTATATTCTATATGACCCTGGTCAGGATTAGAGTGGTACAAAAAATGCAGTTTTGGAATCACAAGGCCAATTATTTTGTTTTTGATATACTCTGAGGACATTTGAGATTAAAGGATCAATATTGGAGAATAAAACATAATTTCTGTTTTCATTTCCTGATATTTATATCTAGATATTTAAAAAAAACTTAGAACATGGTATATGAAACATGGGAAATTTTAAACTGACCAATTAACCAAAATGTGTGTGCATTTCAAAAACTGAAGGAAGAAACTCCCCAAAATTTACAATGTCTCAAAATATCTGAAGTACATGCCTAGAAAAATATTAGCAATATCAGGATATGAAAGCTGAAATTCTGATCTATTATCTCATATTCATCTTTTGATCTTAAACTGAATTGCCTCCAGTGAAAAGCCAAAAAAAAAAAAAAAGCTGCTTCAATACATTTGGAGGACAATGAATATATAAATAAGTCCAGGAAGTCATTATATTTTAGTACTTGGATGGCCAATGCTTAACTCATATGTTATAAATTTTAAACAAAAATATACTTGATATATGGAAAAAATCTTCCCCTTTCTGTTTCTGTTTTCAAACTTCTTCTTATTCGTACCACTCATATGCAGAAAGTGAAGTGCTTGTTTTTCAAGTGATATTGAACATGTTGGCTTTAAGAGCAATAATTCTGACCTTGATACATTTATTTTAATGAACTTGTAAATTATGAGAGTAAGTGACACCATTGGATACTTATTAATACTTAATAGTATTAAATACTACTGTATGTTTTTTTCATTGCTTTTTTCACTTGTTTCAGTTATTTAACATGAGAGTAAGGAACTTCCTTAATCGTTTAAATAGAATGAACACTTCTTTATTTCCAGAATCAGTCAAACTGGGATTTGGGTTTTATTTGGGTCTTCGGATGCTTCACACACAGGCTATCTTATGTACACCCAATCACCTCATTATCTAGAAAGCTTATGCTATAGAAAAAATTTCAATTACAGGCATACAGTTACTGGCTGTCAGGTCCCAACTACAAGATACTGTACATGTATAGTCACAGGATACATTTACATTTACAAGTCTCTATCATTGGATACGTTAACTCTGGTTCACTAGGTTACATACTTAAGACACCATGAGTCTAAAACATTGTTCAAGTTTTTTTTTTAATTAATTAATTAATTAATTAATTAGTTTATTTATTTTTATAAACATATATGCAACAAACAAGGAAGGAAGTGCTAGTTGAAGTGTTTCCTGAATAAGTAGGTCTTCAACCGTCTTTTGAAAATAGCCAGTGACTCAGCTGTCCGGAACCCTAGGGGAAGTTCATTCCACCACCTTGGTGCCAGAACAGAAAAGAGTCTTGTTGGTTACTTGCCTTTTACCCTGAGAGATGGTGGAACCAGACGAGCAGTGCTGGTAGCTCTGAGGGTGCGGGGTGCAGTGCGAGTAGTGATGAGGGCTTTGAGGTGAGGCAGCTGGTCCTTTTCTGGCATTGTAGGCCAGCATCAGTGTTTTGAATCTGATGCGTGCAGCTACCAGAAGCCAGTGGAGGGATTGCAGCAGCAGGGTGGTATGCGAGAACTTAGGCAGGTTGAGAATAAGCCATGCAGCTGCATTTTGGATCATTTGCAGAGGACTACTTGTGTTCATAGGTAAACATGCTATGTGTCACCTGAATACAGTGTCACCTGAAAGTTTGTGAACCCTTTTGAAATTTCTATATTTTTGCATAAATAAATTTGCATCTGATTTCAGTCACTGAGATAACAATCAGGTCTCCACGAGTGTCATATTTTATTTAAAGAACAGAGATCTATCAAAGTCTATGTTCATGATGTGTGTTTGTGGAAGAGGATCATTGCAAAAACAACTGAGATTTCTGAGGACTTCAGAAAAAGAGTTATAACTAAGCAACTAAAGGCCTCTTGTACTTTGGCTTATGTTAATGTTCATGAGTCTGCCATCAGGTGAACATTGAACAACGTTGGTGTGCAAGGCAGAGTTGCAAGGAGAAAGCCACTACTCTCCAAAAAGAACATTGCTGCCCATGAAGTTTGCTAAAAATCATGTGGACAAACCAAAGGAAAAATTGTTTTTGGAGGAATGAGACCAAAATGAAACTTTTTTATTTTAAAATGAGAAGCATTATTTTTGGAGAAAGAAAAATACTGAATTCCAGCATAAGAACCATATACCATCTGAGAAACATGGTGTGGTAGTATCATGCTTTGGGCCTGTTTTGCTGTATCTGGGCCAGGACAGCATGTCATCATTGATGGAACAATGAATTCAGAATTATTCCAGTGATCTCTAAAGGAAAATGGCAAGACATCTGTCCATGAACTGAATCTCAAGAAAAAATGGTTCATACACCAAGACAACGATCCCAAGCATCCAAGTCTGTCTAGCAAAGCATGATTAAAGAGGACCAAACGTAATGTTTTAGAATGGCCAAGAAAATGTCCTGACTTTAATCCAAAAGAAAAATTGTGTAAGGACCTGAAGCAGTTCATGTGAGGACACTCACTACAATCCGAGTGTTGAAGCTCTTCTGTACTGAAGAATGGAATAAAATTCTTCTAAGCTGTTGTGCAGGATAGATCAACAATTACTGGAAACTTTACTTACAGTTATTGCTGCACAAGGGCAGATACTGAAAGCAAAGGTTCACATAGTTTAAAGTCACAGATATGTAATGCTGGATAATTTTTCTCAATAATTAAATAAAGAAGTATAATATTGTTGTCTCATTTGTTGGACCTTGTTCACTTTGTTTACTTTTAGGACTTGTTTGAAAATCTGATGATGTTTTGGGTCATATTTATGCAGAAATATAGGAATTTCTAAAGGGTTCACAAACTTTCAAGAGACACTGTATAAAAATTGCTCTTGCTTGGCTCTGCTACAAGTAGTCTCATAAACCACATTGTTTCCAAGTTGTTGCAGAGGGGTCTGTTTTTGTGGTAGTACAGTTTTTTCATGCCATACATCCTATTCCTATAAAAATCAGGTAGATCGTAGACAGAGTGACTGATAAATACATCAAAATTCTGACTTTTTTGGCTTTCTTTTGGTCTCATTCATATAAAAATAAACAATAAAATACAATGGTTACTATTTTGCAATCACTGCCTTAACATGAGTTACTTAACATGGGTTCTACAGTTCTCTCTCTTTCTCTTTTGCTTTCTTTTTTCCCAGCCTTTGAAAGCTCTCAAGGCCTCAGCTGGTACATCCCAGCCTGTGTTGTCCATTGAGCAGGTCCAAACAGTGTTCTACCAGCTGCCAGAGCTTTTAGATCTCCACACTGAGTTTCATAGCAGCCTCAGAGCTAAATTAAATTTATATTTAGATCTGGAAACAGGCCTTCCTCTGGAGCTAAAGAATGAGAACCTTGACCTGTCCGTTGGAGATCTCTTCATCAAATTTGTGAGTTTGTGTTTGTGTTTTTTTATTCCATGTTACGATTTGTATTTTGGTTCAGCCAGAGAACCCCTTAAAGAAAGGATGACCATGAATGGGAAATATGCATTGGGCCTTTAGCCTTTAGATTTGCCTTCAGCAAGTGAAATACATGCTCATTTGTACTGAGGTCAGATGATCGATTCCAGTTCTTTGCCTTAAAAATGCCTTTGTTGTTTTTAAAATATGTTTCAAGTCATTGTCCCTCTGTACTGTGAAACACAGCATTTGGCTGAATCTGAGCAGATAATGAAGAGCTATACACTTCATACTTCCTGATGAAGTGTATAGCTCTTCATTATCTGCTCAGATTCAGCCAAATGCTTTAGTAAATGCTTCAGTAAAAAGCAGTCACATTATCCATAAATACAAAGGAACTAATTCCGTCACACATGCAACACCCCAATATGAAATGATATTCTTTTCTCATCCCATCATTTTGGTAAAACTTTATGTTTTTGTTTTTGTTTTATTTGTTTAATGCGTTTGCCAATCTCTAATCTGGTTTTCCTGTTTTTGTGGTGTACCTTGTAGTAAACCCTCTGAATTTACTCTGCTGAATGCTGCTTGATTGTTGACTCTGACAATTTTGTCATTTAAATAAATTTGTTATTTAATATATTGTTATTTGATTTCAACTCCAGTATATAATAGTTGGCAGTTAAAATAATAATAACTATATATATAGTATATACACATTAACCTGACTGTAGACTCATGTTGTACACAAGTACACATATGATATTACTTATACAATCGCATGTGGAAAAACCTCTTTATTATGAGGTGATTCTTTATTATAACAGACCATTTTTTTGCTTTATGATGTTTAGGTGAGCCAGTTAGGAATGTACCGAGGATTTATTGATAATTATGAGAATGCTGTAAAGGTAGTGAAGAAATGCACCCAATCAGACCCACGATTCCGAACTATTGCACAGGTGTGTATGCTGCTGATCAGTTAAAATGTGTGTGTGTGTGTGTGTGTGTGTGTGTGTGTGTGTGTGTGTGTGTGTGTGTGTGTGTGTGTGTGTGTGTGTGTGTGTGTGTGCGTGTGTGTGTGTGTGTGTGTGTATGTGTATGTGTGTGTGTAAATCTGCATTAGATCAGTGTTGTACAGAAATATCATGAACTCACATTCTTGTTATTAACAATAACATTTCACTGTTATTTAGAGCATGAAGGCCACAAAAGGATCAGACAATTCAAGAGCTATGTACACCTTTGAAGGTAATGGAATAATGAAGGTTGTTTTTTTTTAGTTATCAGTTATTCTGTCATTTTATGTTGTCCATTTCAACCATGTCTTATATTATAGCTCTCCTGTACAAGCCTCTGGACAGAGTGACTAAAACTACTCTTGTGTTGCATGTAAGACATTTAGTTGTCAATTCTAATTGTCTTAGAATGTCATTTGATTCCATGCTTAAAATATGGTTTTATTTCTCTAGATCACTGCTCTTCCTTTTTACAGTTCTCACGTTTCTGTCCTTCCTGTATAGGACTTGCTAAAACAGACTCCAGCTGATCACCATGACAGTGCAGTGCTACAGGAAGCCCTACGTGTTTCAAGTAGCTTCCTGTCTGGGGTTAACGAGGGATCACAGTGCAAGACCTCTGTCACTCTCAGCAGAGGAGAGGTACACAAGCACAGGGCGTTCATGCACACACGCACGCACACAGACACACACTCACAATTTCTATTTCACATATTCAACTTAATCAAAATGACATCTAAATAAAACCATTGTCACAAAAAATAACAATGGTCAAAAATTGTCTTACAAACTACATACTGAATTAAAAAACATTAACACATATTTATATGATGCTAAGGAAATAGCATATACTTTCATGATCTTTACACTGGATTAATGCATCATTCATCCTTAGACTAACTCTGCTCACAATGTGGCAGCAGTTGTTCCTTTCATGAAAAGCACTCCAATCTAACTGAATTAAATTGAGTTTTATTTCTATTGTGCATGGCCACAACACAGTAATACAGATGCAGATTATATTAAGATGTCAATGACAACTGTAGACATGTACATTATAAAAATAGGCTAACCAAGTCTACTAAGTTTGCTGAAAAGAAGATCAGGAGCATATTGTGAATAAAAATCCTTAAGTGAGCACAAAACACTTATATATGATTACAAAAGCATTTCCTAGGTACAAGTCTGTCAATAAAGCAAAGTTGTGTGCTGGGCATAAATAATTGCATAGAGTGTCTTGGTGTTTATGATTATGAGGGATATCGTAGCTTAGTGGTTAAGGAGTTGGACCACTGTTTGGTAGGTCGTGAGTTCCACTAAGCATCCACCGCTGGGTTCTTGGGTAACCCCTTAACCATCAATTGCCCAGTTGATCACACACAAACAATTAGCACTTCATAAGCAAACTTAATACATAATTAAAAAATACAAAAATCATAAGACCTTATTTACTTTGTTTTGGGTATGTGTCTCATAGCGACGACAGCTTGTGCGAGATGGATTTGTGGTGGAGGTTTGTGATGGTGGGCGGAGCCTCAGACACCTTTTTCTCTACACAGATCTACTGCTGTGTGTCAAGCTTAAGTGTGGAAATATGGGGTGAGGAAAACCTATATAATTCATTTAGAAAAGCAGATCACCATTGTAAAATACTTGTTGCTTTCTTCTCTTTTGGCAAATGGTTTTTACTGGCCCTGTGTGTTTGTGTGTGTGTGTGTGTGTGTGTGTGTGTGTGTGTGTGTGTGTGTGTGTGTGTGTGTGTGTGTTTGTGTGTGTGTGTGTGTCAGGAGGCAGCCTCACTACAGGTTTTGTTGGTATATGCCAATAAGTGGACTCAGGATGAACTGGGCAGCAGAGCAGGAAGCATCAGCTGATCTTCAGCTTAAAATCAGCAACATGAGACTAAAAGTGTTCCACCTGAGGCGTGCATTCCGGGAGTACATGGTAATGTTGGTATTTGTGATTGTGTCAGCATGAAAACTGTGTGTTTCTATTTCATGTCGTTATCAATCTTCTTATCTTATATATTTAAGTACAATTTGATTAAATATCTTTCCTCAAGTCAGTAATTTAGGAAGCGTGAATGAAACGCTGCTCTGGGCCAAAAATTCAGGCAAACTGGATGGACATGCCATTACCTGAAGAAATAAGACACTGTACTGTTGAATACTTCTAGAGCTATCTGTATGCAGGTTAAATATAATAGATGCCCAAAATATGTGGTCATCTGAACATCCTTCTCCAAACTGTTGCAAAAATGTTGAAAGCACAGACTTGAAAATAGACTGTCTTTGCCAAGGTTGGTGTGGAAGAACTTTCCTCAACCAAACCAAAAGCCAATTCCTCAACCGCACTGAACACCTTTACATTGAGTTAGAACACCAAGGCTTTCATTTATGATATTTTGCTAACACCCTTACATTTAAATTTACATTTATCTTACAGTAGTTATACATCTGAGCACTGTATGCCAAGCTGCTGGTCAATAGCCCAATGTCTTAACCATTAAGCTACCATTGCCCCCACAAAAGCTAGTGCAATACCTTCTTAAAGAGTGGAGGCTGTTATAAGAATAAAGTAGGGACCAACTTTGGAAAATTATGTTCAACAAGTCATATGATAGTCAGGAGTCTGCATACTTTTGGCCATATTGTTTACCTGTGGTGGTATTCCATGTGATGCTAACCCAGCCAACAGCAACTGTAAACCACAGCGTCTACTTTTACAAAAAACAAATGAAACAGTCTATCTATCTAAGTTCTTGATTAATTCTTCTTAGTATATGTAAAGGAGAATGTATGTAAAAATGTGTCATTTTTTATGTTTCAGAAAGAGAAGAAAGGGTCAGTTTCTCGTGCTGCCGATCGCTGTGGAAAAAAGCTTGAAGCTTGTGAAATTTGGCTTCTCACCCACAAACCTTCTTTTATCTTAGAGCTACATAGCCCCAGCAGCAAAGTGTGATCTTGTTGCATATAAACACAACATAAATACATACAAATGCAAATATTTTTTGAGCAGTTCCATAAAGACAGCACTCTCCTACTTTTTCCCTTTAGAGTCACACCATTCACTTACATTCTCTGTATGAGCTAGAAGAGTGGAGAAAAGCAATTAACAACTGCAAAACAGAGGGTGGGTGGAACTTCCTTTAGTATTTCATACTAAATATGTAAGAGGTTTTACTTATAGAATATCATTTTAATGGTCATACACCGTTTGTGTGTCTCAGAGGTAGAGACAGTGCCACCGGACTTACTGTCCCTTACCAACTCTTGTGTCAAACTAAGAATGACTCAACAGCTGCCCCTTTGCTGCCTTAAGACTGGTCAGTACCTTTATTTTTACATTCGCACACTAACAAATTCTGCAACCTTAACTCAATTTTCCATTTTACTTTCTTTCTCTCATACAGACGATGAAGAAAACAGTATGTGTGGGAGTGTGTGCGTGATTGTGCATTCAGCCTGTGGGCTACAGCAGCCAGTTAGTAAGTTTTTCCCTCCACAGACACAATTGAGTATGTACCCAACAACACATGACATATACTAGTTCAGATGATATGCAATTGTCAACAATGGAGTAAAATCCAGAATCCCACAATCCACACAATGGAAGGGTGTCAGTTCTGGGCATACTTGTCCCAAGACAGGATCTGAGTCCAATAGCTTTGGATCTGTGCACAGAGAGTACTTGGAAAACATATAATCTTGTGATTGGCTCTCTCCATTTGCCTGTTGCTCTGTGGGTGGTAACCTGAGGCTAGGTTCAAAATCATCCCCAGTTTCTCCATTAAGCTAGAACAGACTCATGACATGAAAAGAGTGCCACCGTCACTGAGCATGTCCTCAGGGATCCAAAAATAATGGAAAACGTGGTTGAGTAGCAGTTCGGCTGTAGTAAATGCTGTGGGTAGGTGGGGCAGAGGGACAAGCTAAAGCGAGTTGGAGAAACGGTCAACAATGACTAGGATGATTGTGAGCCTGTGGGAGAGCCATAATGAAGTCCACTGCCAGGTGGGAGCAAGGCCACCGTGATGAGCACAGGGTCACAAGCTTACCAGTCAGCAAGGTTCAACAGACCATGACTTGTGCACAAGCACTAAAGGAGAAAATAAAATGCTGCACATCATGGACCATGTCATGCCCACAGTACTTATCTTGCAGTAAGTAATATTTTCAGTGGGCTACTGGGTGGCCTGTAGCTACAGCTGTGTATGCACACATGAGGAGTTTAAATTGTAGGGCTAAGGGCACAAACTGCTTGTTGGAGGGGCACATACTAAGAGCTTGCTGTGGGGAAGTACTGTATGTGCAATTCCTTGATCAATGTCCTAGGCACTGCCCTTAAAAAGTAACAAAGCAAAGCAAAAATTATCAATAAGGCAAAGTCCAGAATCACAATTGAGAAGCAACTGGGTAAGCCCAGAATAACAATATGAGAGACAACACAGCTTTGTAAGTTCAGGCAGGGACACACTGACGCTTACTTTTCAGTAATTAATTGTTTGCGAGGCTCTTACATCTGGTATGATGCTTCTGTAAATGTGTGTGATCAGTAAACAGGCAAATGTGCAACAAGGTCTGTGGTTGTTGGGGAGTTTTGTCTTGTGCAGCTATGTTTGTAGGTTATAGTGTGTTCTGGGAAACGTATTTGGTGGTGGATGTGAGACTTTGTTTAAGACATCTGACTTTCAAAACATATTTTACTCAAACTGATGTAAATTATGCAAATTCTTTTACACGTCAAATTCTTTTTCACGTGTTTACTGAAAGCCTTCTTGCATTCTAATGTTATAATAATAATATAATATAGATCAGACATGACTGCAAGCTATGTCTTGAAGATGTAAAATAGCATTTTTGCCTTCAAAAACTGATCAGTAATCGGTACTCATCACTATTTTCACATTTAAATGCAATAAAAATAAATACACCATATATTTATAAACAATTAAATATACTGTATGCTAACAATGCTAACTACTAACAATGAAATGAGAGCTGCTGCATTTCTTTATAAATCTTGTAACAGATAATCATTTCTAGCTTAGAATTTTGAAAGGAATATTATTATAATATCGCAGGTATATGTATTATGTTTTATTAAACAAATATTAATATTAGATTAATGTTTGAGGAGATGTGTTTATATTTCTGCTGTAGGCAAAAGCCTAACAAAAATGTTTTAAGGGTTTAATTTATAAACAAACTTATAATACTTTACAAACTTTGATTGTTTTTTTTGTTTCTTTTTTCTTTAAATAAATCTTAAAGAAATTATGTCAACTCCCAATATTTGCTTTTTCATTGTTGAATAATCAGCCCTGAGTCTATTTGTACTTCTTTTCAACTGCAGGTGTCTATGTCTGTGTAGAAGTTGATGGCTTTGAGATTTTTGAGAGAAGAGCTCAGACTTGTCTTTCATCATATAGTCTGATGCCACAGTGGGATCAGGTATAGACTTAACACGCACAAACACGACCAAATTCTTTTACATTGCCTTTCATCTCAGTTTGATTGACTTATTTATTGTGTAATTCATTGTGTATTGTGTAAGTCTGATTGAAATGAGTTTAAATAAGACATTGAAAAACACCTGAACCAGAAACCTCAAGGTTACGTTATTATAGTGATTATGACCTTAATAATAGTTAAGCTGAATTTAACACAATGAAGCCTTGGGTAAAATCTCTCTCTCTCTCTCTCTCTCTCTCTCTCTCTCTCTCTCTCTCTCTCTCTCTCTCTCTTTCTTTCTCTATCTATCTATCTATCTATCTATCATCTATCTATCTATCTATCTATCTATCTATCTGTGCCTGTCTGTCTGTCTGTCTGTCCATCTCTCTCTCTCTCTCTCTCTCTCTCTCTGTCTGTGTGTGTGTGTGTTTGTGTTGTGTTTGTGTGAAAGGAGCTGGTACTGAAGGTGGATGGAGCTCAGCAGCTCTATCTGCTGTGTGTCTCTCAGTCAGAGGAGAATATTTTGGGCAGAGCTATGATACAGGTAAAATACAGCTTCTTTTGGAATCAAGCAATATATTATTTTCCTTAACATAATTCCCAACCATATGCATAATATACTATATAATATATTCATATTATTCTGTGGGTGTTGGGTCACATATATAATCTGAGAATGAATTTGCATGTGTTTGTCACAGTTAAATCCTGCTGATATGCTAAAAAAGTGGAAGAGAATGAACGTGAATTTGGGCTCCATAGAGTTAACGCTGTCGATCAAATACTCACCCCATCAGCTTGAGCCACCCAGCTCAGCCCCTCTCCAGCACCAGCCTGTATTCTGTATGCTGATTGGAGATGTAGCAAGGTCAGAATTTCCTCTTGTTTTTTTTTTAAAGTCCAACTATTTTAATTTTCTTTACTGTGAAGTACAATGCTGTAGAAAAAAATAAATGGGTTAAAAATAGATGTAGTATCATTGGCTGACATTTTATTTATAGACAAATTCAGTACCTACAAAATCAAAGTAATTCTAGTCTGTTCCACTATACTATACTATACATCAATGAGTTTGAGCAACAATTCATTTATCCATTCTGACCAAACGCAACATGAGAGATGACTGATCAGTGGAAAATCTAAAAAGAAATATAGTTATGTAATACTGGAATGTTACAACATGGTAAAATCACAGGATGTTCTGCAAAAAGTAAGAATACACTTTCTGTCACGTTCAGGATATGTTTCCTGCATGATTTGTTAAGTGAATATCCTCTTTTGGGTTAGCTGTATTTGTCCACTGATGATACTAACTTATTTAAACTCACCTTCTTTGTGTGTGTCTTTATTTGCCTACTGAAGACAAGAGGGTGTGCTGGTTCCTCATATAGTACGTGCCTGTGTGGATGAGATTGAGAGAAGAGGACTAGAGGAAGAGGGCATTTACAGAATCTCAGGAGCTACCAATGAGATTCAGGCTTTAAAACAAGCATTTAACACCAGTAAGCGTGTGTCATGGTTATTTCTATTCAAAAAATTAATGTACTACTTCCATGACAGAACTTGTAAAGAACCTGCTTAAAACATTTTGTGCAGAAAAATCTAAATCTCTTCTGCATACTGAATTGGTAGCAAGAAACCAAATGTAAGTTCTGTGTGTATAACATTCGTAATTGCGAAAGAGTATAATATACTTAATTGTGAGAGAACACTGTAAGTTAAGCATGAATTATATCAAGCAATCTTTCATAGTTTAGATAAAAGCATTCTACCTCCAATGTGGCATTAACTGTCCAGTAGCTCTCTTGAATTACCTTCAGGATCAATAAAGTGTCTATCTATCTATCTATCTATCTATCTATCTATCTATCTATCTATCTATCTATCTATCTATCTATCTATCTATCTATCTATCTCAAAATGTCTCTCCATCCCTGATTTCTCTTCTCTTTCACGGTTCCTCTCTGTCCTCAGATTACTGGGAGGCTATGAGTAAGGTGAGAAATGTGGATGTGAATGTAGTGTCTAGCACTCTTAAGCTCTACTTAAGAGAACTGCCTGAGCCTCTAATTCCTGCTGCCTATTTTCAGAGACTTTCTAAAGCAATGGGTGAGTTTTGTGCACTTTGTTTTTCTCAATCACTCACTCACTCTACCACACACAAACTGACACTGTGTGTATCTCTAACAGATTTGACAGACCCCAATCTTAGAGCGAGCACCATGTTCTCTGAGCTGCACTCCTTCCCTGATGTCAATCGCAACACACTTCTCTTCCTCTTACATCATCTTAAACGGTAACTTCCTGTATTCTAGTTGTATTCACTCCTATAAAATGTGTATTTTATTACATATTATGATTAAAGCCAGGAACTTGCTAGGTTTAGTCAGCATACAGTATCTTAATTGATGATTTATTCTTCTTATAACATCGGTCCAACTCCATTCACCTCTCTGCCTCTCTGTAACCCGTCTCTCTTTCTTTCTTTTTTTTTTCTTTCTTTCTTTCTTTCTTTCTTTCTTTCTTTCTTTCTTTCTTTCTTTCTTTCACTGTGTCTTAGGATTGCGGAGAAGGAGGAACTGAATAAAATGTCTCTAAGTAATCTGGCCACAGTGTTTGGCCCAACTCTCATGCGCCCCCCAGCGACAAGTCTTGATCAGTGCGCTCCACCCGTCGACATCTCTCAAGAGGTTGAGGTTCAGGTCAGTTTAGTGTCTCAAAAGGTGAAATTTATTACATTAGTCTGCAACACAGGAACCATAGAAGAAGACAGTGTATTATAGATGCCCTGGAGTCTTTATGTATGTGTCTTTCCTCAGGTCCATGTGATTTACCTCTACCTCCAGCTTCCGAATCTGCCAGAAGCTCTCACTACAAAACCACTGGATACCGAGGAAGACCCATAAAGGTTAAATTAGTGCTGTGTGTTATACATATGTATACGAGTACACATTAAGCACAATATCTTGTCATCTTGTCAACATTCACAGGCAATTTCAATGAACTATATACCATGTATATTTATCTTATTTAATTTAAACAATGAATTGTAACACCTTCTGAATTGCGTATATAATTACAGAAAACGTTTTGTAATAAAAATGAGAATTGATGAATAGTGCTGTTAGAACACTTGGTGCATTTAAATGTTTAGAGCCAAAAGAAGGCAGAGCTACAGGTTTGCATTTAAAATGGTAAGCAGTATTATAATTTAACGGATAGATTCAGATTAAATTTGCAAATGCACTGATCAACTCCATTTTATAAGTAGCTCTGAGTGACAACTTTTATACATTTAACTACACTAAAACTCAGCAGTTCACAGTGCCCAATTATTCAATTCACTTTAATTCAATTTATTTGTATATCGCTTTTAATAATGAGCATTGTCTCAAAGCAGATTTTCAGAAGTATAGGAACAGAAAAAAAATGTAATGTTTAAAATTAAGTTATAAGTTATTATCACTGGAGTCCCTGAATATTTTGGGGTTCATTAATCTTTGCAGCTCTTTCAGATTTTACCTTGCGATAGAAGATATGTACTGATGCTTCAACCTTCAAGTAGGATAAATTATTGTTACTAGATGTTTTTAGGTTATTTTGTTTAGTATTTTAGTGTTTAGTATTAAAATGTGTTAATGATCAATAAAATACTAGTACTGATTTTGCTAGTTCAATGTACCATTTGCTGTATATTTGCCAGAATCTTTTTGATATTTTGATTATTTTTTGAAGCAAAAATTGAAGATATACAGAACAAATTCGGCAATGTCAAGTTGGTTGGCCAGAATCACCAGTTAAACCAATAATAAGACCAGCATTGCCCAGCTTAGACCAGCAACATTCAAGTATTTTTTCAACAAAAACTACCATCCATGTATGTTAATTGAAGATTGATAAATTAAATCTAAAAAGAGCTTTGTTTATAAAATATGTACATTTGCAGCATTTGTCAGATGTGCTTATGCAGGTTGATGTAATGAGGTTCTCTGTAATTTCAATCAAAAACCAAAACAAAATCTTCATGCTAGTAAAATAAGTCTCATATAATCAAGCCTTTTCGATCAAAAACCGAAAAAACACATATCAATATTTTTATACATAAAAGGTTTGAATTTAAAGTATTAACTAAATTCCACTTCTACAGTTGATCCACTAGGTGGGACAGTAAAGAAAGTAGATCTAGGGTTTATGGCAACTGTCCAACATATACACAACTGAGTCACCAATAATCTCTCCACCATCCCTACACAAATCTCCCCACACAATCCAAACAAATCAATCTGCTATGGTTTGACTTCAACAAGATCAAGCCGAGAATTGCATCTCAGCACACGCACATATACAGACACATGCATATGCACACACACCAGAATCTGTACTGATCCATCTCTGCTCATACAGCAGGGTGTAAACTTTCACCATGCACACACCACCTGCTTAAAGTAGGCTACCCGTTTTGTCTCTCTTCACTTGTGCCTTTGATCCATAATCCTAACTCTGGGGCAAAAAAACCTCTCCTGCTCTCAAAATTCCAAAAGCCCCAGACAGGGAAAAAAATATGCAAAGAAACAAGCTCCAAGCATGGACATGGTAACATGAATGTCAGACTTAAGTATGTGTCATAAATCAGCAGTTCTATGATTCTTATAACTAACTAAAGCACACAAGAGGGAATGGGAATGGAAAAAAAATGACTAAAGCTCCCTTAACTTGGCTTTATCATTTACAGGCTCTTGTAAACTCAGGAATAGAGATTAAATGTCAGTGGATAGATAATCCAGAGTGTAGCTTATAAAATCAATCCTGATTATTGTAGAAGAGAGGAAGAGTGATAGACAAAAATTGCCCCCAGACATGGTAATTATGTGCGAACTTTCAGTTCAGTATAACCTTCTAGCCATTTCCTAATACAATAAAATCCATATTTACTTAATAAAAATTCATTATGCAGAGACAAAGTGAAACTGGCAGACACACTGGTGTTGGTCTTTATGCTGAACATTCGTTTCTGTCAAGTTCCTGAGCAGCTACTGTGGTAAATATAGTATAAAAATTTTCCCACATATTTTTTTCCTAAACTTGATATTTCTGGGCCTATTAGTTGTTAACGTACTGGTTATTTTGAACACTGTGTTTGTGCTGTAAGACATGGGAAGCTACAGATGGCACTGCTTTTACTGGGGCCAGGTGGTGGTGGGGTCTCGTTGCTATGGATGCAGTACATTCATATGAAAGGTATTCATGCTTGGGATCAAGTGGATTGACCTCTTGCTCTCGGGTTAACAGAAGCCGCATGTGTATCTGGTTCCCCGAGCTAACGTGTGTGTCTGTGGATGAAGAAGAAGAGTGGTCGTCTGAGCATGAGTGTACGTGTTCAGAACATTGTGGGAAAGATTTAAGAGCATGTTGAAGTTTAACTTTTGGTCTCAGTGTTCAGTGAGTGAGTGAGTGAGTGAGTGAGTGAGTGAGTGAGTGAGAGAGAGAGAGAGAGAGAGAGAGAGAGAGAGAGAGAGAGAGAGAGAGAGAGAGAGAGAGAGAGAGTGAGTGAGTGAGTGAGTGAGTGAGTGAGTGAGAGAGAGAGAGAGAGAGAGAGAGAGAGAGAGAGAGGTCACATTGAACTTTGGCTCTAGAGGTTTTAAGTCCCATAAAAATTCATCTTGCTAGGCAGTAAACATGGAGCTCAGAACATGGTGTTTATCCCACACACACACCTCCCTATGTCTGTGGAAGTAGGTGTCAGTAATAAGGCATGCTCATCTGTCTGTAGCAACACACTCTTGCTTGTTCAAACACAGAAAACACACCATTGAAAGACCACACTTGATGATAGTCAAGTATATGTTTGGGGGCTCAGTTGGTGCAAAGTATGTGTTATTCGATACCCACAGTTGGCATATAGACAAAATAGTGAACATGGAGTAAAAGCATGCGTGTGTGTGAGTAATACTTGAGCAGACATTTTTCTGTAGTGTCAGGAGCAAAGAGCTTTAAGTTTATATTGCTAAGAAAACTTTATTATAAGCAGAATGAAGACAGGTGCTGCCTGAAGACAGATGGTCGTTCTTTTAAATGAAACACCCACCCTGATGTGAATCTTTATACTTAATACAAATGTATTCACTGGCATCCAAGATTTATATTGTAATGACACAAGTATTTTTTTTTTAGATTAAACATCATTCATTGGACATGTTGTTCTATTTTCACTCTGGTTAATAGTTTCCTACATTACTCAATACACAAAATCTGCTGACTGCTGAGAGTGAGCTAAGTGGGATTTAGCTCTCACTTAATGATGACAGAGTGATGCGGCAGTCTTGTAGTCTGTCCAGCATTCTCACCTCCATATATGTACACTCCCTTAAACAGGGTTCCAAGTTTCAAAAGATTCAACTTACAGTCTAAATTCGCCATCAACACTACTGTGCTTGTCATCTCGTAGCTTGCTAACAAGAAGAGCTGAGTCTCTGTAACTTTCAGTACAACATTTGCAGTCTCCACTACTCCTACAGTGGACGTCTCATTAATACAAAATACTGAATATCACTGGAAAACGCTGACTGAGGAAAGAAGATCCTGTTCTATTATTACTTTTTCAATATATTCACCTATTAAAAGCAAAGTAAAAGCTCGTGATTATTTTATCCATTTACATATGAATACATTTTCAATTCCACTTTATTTCCATGTTCTGTACAACCTTCCCTCATTATCCAAAGGAAACTCAGGAAACAAGGCCGATACGGTAATACGGTACTAACCCGTCACAGATTACAATCACACACACGATACAGATATAATCATGACAAATAGAAGAAATGTTCTGGGTGAAATGTTTCCTTTTTGTAACACCACATGTCAAATCATTCAGAACTGGTTTCATAAGTGAATTTTTTACCAAGAACAAACACGCTTTGTACGATTTTTCTCAAACTATGAAATAATCACTTGACATTGGGGTTTTGGGGGTTTTGTGAATTCTTTAATGAACCATTTTGAAATGTCCCTCATAGCTTCACATCGAAACGACAAGCCAGAAATTACTTTCAAGATTTTATAGATTATGATTTATTTATAATTTGTTTCTTGACACATTTCAGTTTATAATCTAAATTTATAATTGTTTGTGTGAGACCAAAGGAACTCCTTTTTTTAGAACTCCTTAATGCTTGGGTGTGCATCTACTTGTCTAAATAACAGCATTAATTTTGTCAGGTAAAGTCATCAAAGGTGTTTTAAGATAATTCCTTTATGTTTGGTGATTTTGCAGGCCAGACAAATCATCCCAGTTTTCCATCAGGCTTGTTGAACAAGTCATACACAGGCTTGGCCATACTGTATGTGCTGGAACAATGAGGTGTCAGTGTCAGTCTTCTTGGACATTAAGGACACAAGACAATCTCAGAGTCTTGGCAACTGATGAACAACAATCTGGTTGCTATTGACTGTGTATCTGACTAAGTTATTGTCTCTGGAGCTTGCTAAGATCAAAAGTATCAGTCGGCTACTCTTAGACACACAGCTTTTATTAGCATGCAAGTATAATAAGGACTAACAAACTGTTTCTATTAAGAGTTTACATTTATTTGGGGTCAGCTACAATAAATAATTTTAGTCTGGCACATTCAACCAGTATAGTGCATACCAGCTGAGTTATATAACTGGAAAGATTTCACAGTTAATAAGACATGAATTAGGTAGAAGTGTTTTAAAGTTGCTATTTATACTTTAGTAAATTTCTTTCACAGAACAGATATTTTAATCAAGCCCATACAACCACTTCTCCTATCTGAGTGTTCTTAACATCTAGCTAGTTTCGTTCCCCAAACTTCCTCTTACTATTTTTGACATGCTGCACACACATAAACTACTTTTGTCTATGTCAGAGTTGGTGCAATGTTCTGTCATTAATATTCATTTAAAAAAACAACTGGCCTGCCAGATGCAGCCACTCATTTTGGGTCTCTAGTAAGAAACAAGATATTTGGTGAGACATTGAACCAAAACACAAGAGCATTCTTGTGAATTTGAAGGGGTTGATTTGATTCCACATGGTGTGATGCTGTTACCACTCCAATGTTACATTGTGAATATCACAGAAATTTCCCAACAATAACAACTTTTTGTAATTAAAGATCAACACACACACACACACACACACACACACACACACACACACACACACATATATATATATATATATATATATATATATATATATATATATATATATGTATACAGTATATATAGAGGTGTTTTTTTTTTCAATTTAGTTACACTCTATTGAACGTTTGCAAAAGAAGTCAGTTCTTGTTTGCACTCATATTGTAGCATATCATTCTCTCACAAGCTTCCCTTTTTTCTCCCTCTCTTGAAGTTAATAAAAGCTTGTCGTGTTAGTGAGCACCCAGAAAGTACACAGTTCCCTTTGCTGACGATTGTCCCATGGCACAACAGCACAACACTGGAGACTCCTTCTATTAATGTTAAAGTATCCCTCCTTACTAACCCTCCTTTTTTTGTTAAATAACAGCTCTTTTTCAAAATTAGGTTTAGATTATGTGAAATGTCTGCAATACAAGTCTCTGTGCTGTGAAATGATAATGTTTCAGAATGAACACCTTAATATAAACCTGTTGTTTGAATTAAAGACGATACTTTATAATATACTTGTCAGAGCTGCTGTTATAGAAGATGAATGAACACCTTCTGATAAAACATGTTGAGTAATTCAATAGCACTTTGGTATAAAATTAAATATCATACCAAATCCTTTCCGTCTAACATATGCTTTAAAGCACAGGCAAATATCAACCCTGAATCTCTATGAACCGGCCGAATATCACTATATATTCATGCTAAACTAATCCTGTGTGTTAATGTGTCTTCCAGCTTTGGTGACTGGGGTAAGAGTGGTGTTTCTAGTAGAAAGCCGAACTAATGATTTCTTTGTGCAGTGTATAACTAACTCCATCATCTGTTTATTGTGCACCTTCGGTTTCTGGTGAGCTTTCTTCCTGCTGTCCATGTGTTATAGAACGCACTGGTAAAGTTGTAGGCAAACTGGTTGTGTGGAGATGCTGAGACTCATTAGACGGGCTAGTTTTTAATGTTGAATCAGATGGAGGATGATGTGCTTCCTGCAAAATATTCTGGGTCTTATCATTCTTGAATTTGTCTCTGTCATGATCAAACTGTCTTTGTCTGTCCTGTGTATGTGTGCTATCTTGATGTGTGTTGGGAGCAGTTTCTTCAGACTTTGTAGATATCTGATGGTATATATGCCGCCTCTCAGGCTGAAAGTTCTCAAGATGTGGTGGGATGTATTTCTCATGTGTGTGTAAAAGTGAGTGTGTCCGTGTTGTGGAGTTTGTGTGTTGATGGCACTTCCCCCTATTGTCCTGGCCACGAAATCCCCTTAGTTTGGGATTCCAGTGTTCTCGCCACTGTAGGGCCATGGTGGAGCGATCGGCAACCAGTCGTCTCTCTCCTGGGGCCCAGCCTCTCCTGTTTTCCTCTGCACCAATCAAGAGGAATGTCCTGCCCACTTGGAGGGTGGGGCAACCGCAGCTGACATCACGATCAGGAATCCAGAGGGTCTGGAGACCTCTTTTAACTTGAGACAATCCAAAACGGAAAA
Source organism: Tachysurus vachellii (assembly GCF_030014155.1). Lineage (NCBI taxonomy): Eukaryota > Metazoa > Chordata > Actinopteri > Siluriformes > Bagridae > Tachysurus > Tachysurus vachellii. The sequence goes on along the minus strand of NC_083466.1, from coordinate 17,936,087 downwards.
CAGACTGCACCCACACTGAGAACTGCCACCATGGACCAGAGCGCTCCTTAGCCTTAACCTGAACCTTAAGCACTGAGAGAGAGAGAGAGAGAGAGAGAGAGATGATGATGATGATGATGATGATACTTGACGAAAAGTAGTTTTAGATTTATTTCATGTTTTATTTCCTGACTATGGACTCTTACCATAATCTTTGAGGCAGAATGTCTCTAAATTCATTTTTACTTTGGCTAGAGAAGGCTGGCAATAAGAGAGGCACTCCGCAGCTGATACAAGTGGATGAAAAACAGACAGAGAAAGATGGTGTGAAAGACTCATATATACTATACAAGACACACACACACACACACACACACACACACACACACACACACACACACACACACACACACAATCCACAAGGTGGCAGCAGTTAACAATGAATGAATCTTCAGCAACTAACGTCAACAGAACAAAAAAAAGGTTTCACAAAATGATATATTGGTATTATCCTTCAAATAGTTCAAACAATCCTTGGTTTTGCAAAGTGATTATGTAGCATTTCAAAAACAAACAGAATATAGCTCACCTATGCTATATTGGGGCTGGTAAACTGGGGTTGGTGGAACAGCTTCTGGGATGCCTGGTGACAGAGAGAGGCTCATTATAGCAAGCACTGACAAGTTTATTTGTGTGCCTTTGATTTAGTCTTTGAGCTTTTTTGCACCTCGCTGGTGTGTGTGAGCTCTCTAATCCCAGTGGTGGCTCATTAGTGCATACTGATCATGCATCTGCATGTGTCTGTGTCTTTACACAGATGCCAGAATTCGGATGTGTGCATGCTTTTTCTCTATATATTTCTCTCTATCTCTTGCTCTCCCACTCAATCTCAGACACACTAATACACTTTAGCCATGAAAGGCCTGCAGCTCTGGGCCAACCATATATTATCACTGGGTCTTGTCCGTTTGCCCATAGCTCTGACACAACTGGGACAGTGACATCTTATCCCTCACCTCGGCCCCTCGTACTATAACCTCCTCTAGTTGCTTGTACATCACCATGGGTTTTATACCCAACAGACTATGTACATGCAGTCAGTTAAGATATATAGCTACAGTACTATATACTTCATTTACTGATGACTCTTACACAAACAGCGGCTTTACACCAACGAGTCACAATAAGAGCCTTGCAAAAAAAACTGCACACATTGATTTATTATTCTTTGTGCCATAAATGTTCTGCACGCTTAAGGACAACTGCTGGAATGCAAGATAAAGACCCCCCACCATTTTGCCAGCGTCACGCTAATAATACAGCTCAGGTCAGTTTCCGAGTGTGGAACGATGAGGACATTTCCTGTTCTGTATTAAGTGGCAAATGTTTCATTGGTGCTGGCCTTAGCTAGGTTTTAAACTGTGGACTGAGAGAAGATCTCTGGTTATAAATAACCTAGCCAGACCCTGCCCAGTAAAACAACAAACAAGCTTGTCTTTCACTGAGCCCTTACTAGTGAAGAATTATGTGCCTGCCAGCCCAGGAGGGACACTGGCTGCTTGCCTGAGTGCTGTAACAGGTGCCTTCTGTATGTGTCACCTGAGTGGAGATTTAAAAGTGTCGCCGCATCCACTGCTTAGATTTACAGAGAGATGCATGCAGATTATCACTCTCTGAGCCAACATTAGCAAGAATAAAGGGTCTGTAAATCCAGCAAAGGCTCACTACCAGGTGAATAAGAGTTCAGGCATACTAACAAAAGCCAGAGAAGGTTTAGAGCCTTGTCTGGAATCACAGTTAATCACAGGAACAAGAGGAAACGTGTTGGGATTCCTTTTATATTCCACATCAGTAAATGAAAGGGTAAGACAGTATATTGATTGATTCTCTGCCCAATAAGCAAATTAAATAATTCATTTTAATTAGGCCAAGAGCAGTCAATGTCAACATATAAGTTACAAGTCATTTGAAAGAGGAGTGTATGGCGGGAACAATCATGCCAGCAATCAACTTGATAAAACTCTATTATGTCCCTTAAATGTGGTCTTTTCAGTCTATGATATAGATTCTCTTCTATTTGTTTGGCATAGTCTTGTGTTAAAATATAGCATATGGGTTTGATTTGTGGCACTTACGAATGCAGGGCCGGAGGGGTGAGTGGCCGTGTTTGTATCCTGGGGCACAGCGGTTACATCTTTGTCCTGTAACTCCCTCTCTGCAGAGACATTGGCCCGTGGACTGATTACACCATAGGCCCACTGCGCCTAGAGGATGGCACTGACACGCTGGAGTAATGAAGAGAAAAAGAGTAAAAGAGAGAGACAAGAAAAGAAAAGAGGTTAGAAAAAAACATCATAATATTGTGGGGAAAAATAAAAACATTCACAAGCATTTTTATTCCATTGGAGATATTATGTGAGTTTGTAAGTGTGACCTACATTTTACAATATGATGTTTTTCCACATTTTCTAAGAAACGAGTTCAGGAGGAAGTCATATGAATGTGGGAGATTGATAAAAAAGAAATAATGTAAAATAAACCCTCCTAAAGGCAGCAGAAATAAAAGTGGCTATAAAAACAGCAGACGTATACAAGCAGCTCCATCAGCCTGCACTCATTCAAACAAACTGCCTCGAAAAATGGAGTGTTTTCAATAATCAGGCCAGGCTCAAGAGTACAACAATGTAAATCAATCCAGTTTATCAGATCTGAAGATCTAAAAGATTTAGGTCAAATTACAAAAAAGAATATGTGACAGTGCTTTAGATGAAGCATACAACCCTTCGATTAATTTTTTATCCACTTGAGTGAACCAATCGGGGCATGATATACAGTATATGGGATGTTTACACACAAAGGCCGCCCACAGTGTGAAGTTATATTAGGACTGAAAGCTTCTATAAGCATGCCACGAACATGAGAGCAAAGGCCAAATGTCAGAGCACATTCCAACAGTCAAAGTGTAGTCATAACATAGACAAAAATCTCCCATTCATTCTTTCTCATATACACAAAAGTTTGAACTTCAGGTGATGCACTGCCACGATCTGTACTAGTTAACTGCTCCAAATATCAGTATCTGTAGCTGTATTCAAACTTAAACCCAAAGTGGGTATGGCCTAAACTGATTAGTGCTCCAAATATTTACATCTGTCTATACATTAAGCAGGTGAAAAATATAAAGAGCTCTCATTAGAATATTTATCCCGAACATGCAGGCAAAACAAAAAATAGCTTAATTCACACCACAGTGACTCTGACCAGGCAGTCTGTAAGATGACTAACTGTATAACTCTAAAATGCATCGTGGTGTTTTCATGACCTGGTGTTTTGGCCCTGTGAGCTTCTTCATATGTATTTGTATTCAGATACATACATCATTTATATGATGACAATCATTTAGTCTTAATATAGCTTTTTATGGGCATGTGTACACACACACACACACACACACACACACACACACACACACACACACACTGACGTTGACAGGCCTTGCGATGGTTGAGGGACTTGCTGTGGTCACGTGTGTATCCATTCTGACACAACTGACAGTGGCGTCCAGTTGTATGGTGTCTGCACTTCAAACACACTCCTCCGCTGACCCGGCCAGATTGCTGGAACAGCGTCATACTGAACCTACACTTATTGGAGTGGCCATTACACTGACATGCTGAGAGAAAGAGGGAAGGAGAGAGGAGGGTCATGGGTAAAGGAATTATTATGTAATATATTGCATATTTCAGAGTTTCTTAAATAGCTTATTAGTTATTGAGCAATAAACCAACATGAGATCATGGAAGACAAAAATATAGACACACACAGCAATCATAACTCACGGACGCACGGGTGTGGCTGGGAGGGTGTGGCGCGTTGCCATGGCCGATCATAATAAAACGGCTCACAGACATCGCAGTCTGGTCCAGCTGTGTGATGTTCACATTGACATACTGCATGACCTTTGTCATCACGACGACAACGAGATGCATGGCCATTACATTTGCACCTGCCGCCCACCTGGATATCAGAGAGAGCAAGAGGAAGTGTGGGCGGGGTTGAGAGAGCAGATGGTGTGCGGTGATTGAGAACTTTATTTCTTAATCTGGAGCGAGATCTTTCACGAGATCTTTTTCTTTCTCCTGCATTGTTTCGCCGTTTCCTCAACTCCTTCCTCTTAGAGCTTTGGCCCTGCTTTTCTATCATCCAATCACACACAGCATCCTGGCATGGCTTCCACTGAGGTGTCTCTTTCTTATGGCCTCGTCCTTTTGCTCTGCCTTCTTGAGTCTCAGTTTGTTTGCGGGTCACATTGTGTCCAGTTTCTTGGGAGGAATTCTTGTTGCGATTTCTTCTTGATATTTTTTCTAGCTTTTCCTCTTTCCTGTGTCTCCTTACTTCAGTACTTTTAATCCATTCATTCTCTGTTCTTTGTTTTTCATTTTGAGTCACTTCATCAAAAGATCTCACTGGCCATTTAAGAACCTCACCGACTTCATCTGGCTTCTTGTCTTGCTTGACTAATTTTCCCTGTAATTGATGAAATACTATCCTGATATCAGTGGCAGTCACCCAGTCCTGGAGGCCTGGACTGTATTCGAAATCAGAGGAGGAAGGACGTCCATCTAGAGTGGAAAAAGCCAGAACAACCCCACCACGGTGTTTCTGCAAGGGCCTTGGATCCGAGCACAGACTCTCAGTCTCCTGGTGTCTGCTATGAGCGATAGACTGAGCGGGAAGGCCGAATCTCCCCATGCAGTCGCTGGAGTAGTACTGCAGGGGACGCCAGCTACGACCGTAGTCCATTGACTTTAGAATAGAAATGGAGAAAGGATCAGTGGGCTCCACCTGCTGGCAGAATTGTAAGCTGATGTACGTGACCTCAAAACGTCTGCCTAACGGAACGGTAAAGGTCCAGTTCCTGGTGACTGAACCTTCTGAAGCTTTCCAGCAGGTCAGATTATGGGGATTATGGAGGTCAGTCAGTGTGCTGATGTTTCTCTCAGCTCCTTGATGCAGGTCTTCAGCCTGTACAGGCACACCGTAGGCAGCGTTAATAAAATCGGATAGGCAGTGGCGTGCACGCCCATCCAGATGGTAGCAGGGGTCATGTGGTGAGCTCCAGCGAAGGGGGGATTGAGAAAGAGAAGGGGAGAGAAATGAGTGAGGGAAGAAGCTGAGAAAGACGGAGAATAGAAAAGAAAGGGCTGGGGAGGGAGGGGAGTGATACTGGAGCATGATGTCATCAGGCCTACAACAGAGAAAGCAACAGGAGAAAGAAGGTATTTCTTTAATAACAAACAGGTCAGATCATAACAGGAAAGGATTATAAAGGATTTATTTGACACAAGTATAAAACCTCAAGTGTGAGCGCATAATGACACATTTCTCCACCTGCACCATCTGTGCCCCAATTGAAAACATCCCCATTCATGGCACAGAATAGATGTTGACGGTTTTACAGGAAACACTAACCAACCAATCAGAGGCCAGTGTCTCAGTGGGGGGGCATCTTGAATTTTCTTCTGCACTGTGGGTTCTAGCTTGATGCAGCCTTTTAAAACATATCAGACTTGACATCTCAGAAGAAAAATCCCATGAAAAACGAATGAGGGCGAGAGAATGTGTGAGGCATGAAGGCAGTTTCTGTGAGAAATGTCAAAAAGCACAGGGAACAGCTGTCTTACAAGCCCAAACCCTGCACCATTCATCAAATTTATTGTCTCTTTCCCATTCCTAATCCAAACCTGGGGGTACAGAGAGTAAAAGATTGACTAAAGAGTGAAAGCTTGAGTGGGGAAGTAAGGACTAGGCTGAGTTTTAATAGTTTAGAGAAATAGGAGCTGTAGAAAGATAGCAAGAAGGAAAGAGAGTGCAAAAGCAATAAATATAAGTGACACTTATGAATGCAGGATACAGAGGCAATGAAATGGTCTGGCATTTGTTTAACTTACTACAACCAGAACATGGAGTTCTAGTAATAGTTTAGTATTCTGATATCACAAATTACATCTTTCTCTGTATATGATGAATTTTGGAAAGCATGCAGTGGACATATTTTGGTGTCACGTTCTCAAGATATTGTGGTTATATCACCATGCCTTATTAAAATGTTTTGCAATGCCTGTCAAAAAGGAAATGTAAAAGGCAATGACCACACGAAACTTGGACAGCTGGCTTCGGGGAGCAAGGGAAGAAGAGGGGAAATGGAGATTAAATGAAAAAACTGAGTGGCAGATTTAGTGAGACTACAGTATGTGAAAAGGCACGCAAGACTTACTGCACCACGTCTTAAAGTAGAACATGGTGCAGCTCTCTTCTCCGTGGCTACGTGCAAACAAGTCTCTGTCTCCTGCTTAACACAGAATTCCTTGCTTTTCATTTATTTAGTACTTGTCACCTGCAGGCATGACATATAGTGAAGCCAATTTTCCCATAACAGTTTGATATAGTAGTTTAAGATATGCAGACATGCCAAAAGACAATCTCACATACCACAGTCATAACAAACCTCTACTTGTTTGGCTGCTTTACACTTAACCCTTCTACAACTGATCAATTTTATTCATTCGGATGAACACACACACATCCAAGAATAGTAAATAATTTCAAGTAAATAATGCATTGTGTAAGATCCTGCTCGCGCTAAACTTTACGATTGCCTGTAAAACAGAAAGCAGAGGAAATATATTTTAGAATTTAAAGAAATACTAATTTAGCTAATTTATAACATTATACATTTGTTTTGTTAACTTGTGTGTATTAAGAACATAAGTAATATGTAATTTAAAGGTGACACCAACATCTTTAGAATATAATTATATGTGTAGTAATTTCCATATACTAGGTAATGCCAATATAACTTTTTTATTCAAATAATAATTAATTATAGATATTTTATAATCATCTGCAGATCCATTCAGCATCCCGAACATATCCCAGCATTCCAAAAAGGGATTTTCTTTTATTAAAAATAATTTCAAATATATTTAATAAGGAAAGGAGCATGTACAGTATGCATGCCTCCCTTTTGATCAAAAAACCTGATACTGTAATACCTGCTTTTGTGAAAGTCCCAGGTTTGCTTTTGTCTTTGAACTACTGGCAAAGATTCTCAGAAAGTTTATATATGATCTTTGATTGGCTGTAAATGTCCAGATGCAGTTTTTATCAAGCAAAATTAGCTAAAATTATCTTGTAAAGTTGAAAATGAGATCTCGATTCAGTCATTCAGCTGTAAGTGTTTCCTTATTTTGGAGCATGTTTTGGAAGCACTTCCACAAAGTTATGCTAATTTCTCTCTTTTTTTTCTCGCTTTATCACCTGCTCCTATCGTTCTGGGACTATTCCTCAACTGCGTTAATGTCCTAACAAGCGTGTGACACTGACAACAGAGTCAGCAGGCCTGTGTAAATGGGCCCAGTTGGAGAGAGAGCGAGAGAGAGAGAGAGAGAGAGAGAGAGAGAGAGAGAGAGAGAGAGAGAGAGAGAGAGAGAGAGAGAGAGAGAATTTGTGTGCGTGTATGGTGTGTGAGAGTGAGAGAGACAGAATAGAGATTTTGTGTGTGTGTGTGTGTGTGTGTGTGTGTGTGTGTGTGTGTGTGTGTATCTGTGTGTGTGTGTGTATGTCTGTATGTGTGTGTGTGCATGCGTGTGTGCATGTGTGTGTGTGTGTTTGTGTGTGTGTATGTCTGTGTATGTCTGTGTGTGTGTGCGTGCGTGCGTGTGTGTGTGTGTGTGTGTGTGTGTGTCTGTGAGAGAGAGAGAGAGAGAGAGAGAGAGAGAGAGAGAGAGAGAGAGAGAATTTGTGTGTGTGTATGTATGTATAGTGTGTGTGAGAGTGAGAGAGACAGAATAGAGATTGTGTGTGTGTGTGTGTGTGTGTATGTCTGTATGTGTGTGTGCGTGCGTACGTGCATGTGTGTGTGTGTGTGAGAGAGAGAGAGAGAGAGAGAGAGAGAGAGTGAGAAAGAGAGAGAGAAAAGTTTTGTGCGTGTATGAATGTGTGAGTGTGTGTGTGAGAGAGAGAGAGAGAGAAAAATAGGGTTGCCTATTCTTGAACGCTGTCATCTTTACCCCAGTACTGTCAGCAATCAATGTCAGAATCAACATTACAATAAATGTAACCATAGGAAAAGCTCCAGAGTATTAGCTGTACCTTGTCAGTCATTAAATCTGATTTTTGGCAAGCAATACATTTGTAAAGCATTTGTAACTCAGACACCTTTAAAACAAAGGTCTTAAACTAAAACTGCTAACAACTCAAGGTAAGCAACTAACAAAGGGTAAGTAAAGGGTAAGTAAAATTATAAAAATGGAAGTCTAAACCATCCCTTTTCTAATGATTCTAGCCTTGTAGCTAGACTCTGGTCCTATCAGCTGCCTTTTAGCTAAACAATTTGCATTCATGTACGTTTTGAATAAACAGCAAGAGAGACTCCAACAGCTGAACTACTGTCATTTTTTTCAACACTATGTTAACATAAGTTGCAGAAATGTTGCTTGAAAAGGATAAACACGTCAGTCTGGCATCATTGCCCATCTGCATGTGTGGTGCAGCAACCCGGCCAAATGAAAACACACCACACCGCTGTCACAAACTCATCGGTCTTTAATTGACCGTCTGATTAATTAGCTCTCGGATATCTTAGTGGTGTCTTTAAATCAGCAGCCTGATGAGTAAATGGTAAGTTAGGAAAGAAAGTGAGAAGGGACATGTCAGCTATTCACGGCTTGGTGTACATGTCTGACATAATAAGAGGGTGAACGTGTACTTGGATCTATTCGATTGCTGATTGATTGATGAAATACTGTTTATTTGTCTCAGTGGACTATTTAGATTTGTTGTCATCTAGCAGTGTGAATTTGGACTTCCCAGCACTCCCTAAAGACCATATACACACTGTTTTAGTAGACCAGTCTTGCCTGATGGCCATTCCAGCAGTGCGGATGTGGTTTCAACAATTTATCCTTCACTTTCCATAAATTCACACTCTGTGCGACACAGGAGAAAGATACCCGAGACACTTCGACTGAAGCTGACTTTGAAGAGGAGAGGGGCTTTTTCTGTAGCCTGAGAGCTACGATGTGTTATCACGACGTCAAGGAGAAATTGGCCAAAATACTTTTGTTTATCTTAAGACATAAATAAAAGTCTCATGTCAGGCCACACAACTTAAGCCTAAAATGAACCCCATAAACGAAGGCATGTTTGTATACTATGGTGCCACAAACTATGTTTAGATTTTTAATAGCTTGTGGTGCTATTTCCTTAATTTTGAACTCGGTTCGATTTGCAGTTATTTATTGCAGTGCAATCTGTTTAATCTGCAACACTATATAATCTGGTTAATTTATTTGTCTAAACATACATCTTTTTTTTTTGTTTTCTAAGCTTAGTAGTCTATCCTGATAAAAAGGAGCACATTTTCGCCAGAGGCTTATAGGCATAACTTCAAGAGTTTAAAGACCACTTTATAGAATAGTTAAAGATGGTTACATAGTTACAGACCACTAACGAGCTCCATTCAAGCCCACATATGCTATTTTATTCATTTACAAGATTGAGGTCCCGCACAAGTCCCTCTCCTGCCCAATCTCCCTATAATCGATTTTACACACGGTTTGGCTGAACTCGAAGAGACCTGGATACCTGTCAATTTCCGTGCACTCTGCTGTTCTTTTAATGCTAAATGGGAGCTCTTGCTGCCTGACAGTTTGCTGAGCCCTGGATCTGTTGTACAGCTTTAACACAGCTCGTCATGGAGCCTCTCAGCTGATCCGCAGTGCTGGCAGAAGGGTGCAGGGACAGAGAGGGAATTACAACACACACATGGAAGCTTCAAATTGGATGATGGATTTGAAAACAATACCCTGGTATAAATATATTGCTGCAAGTTGTTTTCTTTTTAACAGAAAAATACAAGCACGAATGGAGAAAAGAGGTGAATTTAACCAGCAAGACATTTACTGAGTCAGGATTTTTTTTATGTATGTTTACATATAATGTTACATAATGTTAATATATTAATGTTTAATATATTTATTGTTTTAACTGAACTATTGGTCCAACTCTTTAAATATCTTCAGTATCATTTTTAAATGTATAATATTCTCTAATAAATTTGAATACCCTATATAATACTCTATATAATATTCCCATTTAGTGCTCCCTGGCGTCCCTGTTCCTAATTTGCCCATCTTTGCCCATTCTCTATATCTGTATATCTGTTAAAACTGTACCAGATGTCATAGAAAGTTTTCTTTAAATCATATTTGGAGATCTGGAGATTTGATTTAAAGATCTGAATTAAGATCAGATTTTTTTCCAAAAAGAAAACAAAATCTGTTTTCTATGTTTTATATTATTGTTTGGAATTAAAGGGTGCACCCACATTTCATTTTTAATTCTTTAAAGGTTTTATACACTGTAAGAATGTTATAAAATGTAAAATGAAGTTGCTTTTATTTTTTTAAATATCTTTTCACCCGCTCAGGGCGATGCATACGGTTGTACTTATTTGTAAATATCTTTGTGCCGCTAAGATCATTCACATACCATTTTTATGTGGCTGAGTGTGCAAGCCCAATGATCCAAATTAACATCTCATAAAACCTCTTTAAAGTTTTAATATGACGGGAAAAGATGTAATTATGTCACCTGTAGTAAACTAAGGAAGGTCACTAGACATTACAGTCTCTATATAGAAATATATTTAAAAGAGCCAACACCTTCTGTAATGAAACATAAACACACATTGCTGCCAGCACCTCTGATAGTTTTAGTTGTCTTTGGAAAGTGTAAACTCTAGAGGACCTTGGGGTCCAACCACAGCAGCCACTTTGTGCATCAGGTGCATTAATCTAATTTTAGAGAAGCAGTGACCTGACAGGCCTCAGAAAATGGATTATTGCCGCTCGTATCTTTAGCTGGAGCCTCCCGTCTATCATACAGACACACACTCCGCCTATGGCTTCAATGGGTCCTAATAAATAGTACAATGGTGTGCATTAAGGACGTTGATATACTGTTCAAATAGCACCGCAAATCCAAGTTTTTTGTTAAGTTTGAATGTGAAAAATGTCGATTGTAATTAAGCCCTCCTTTCACCACTTCTCATATGAGCCAAAACCTCATAGAGGATCCAGACTTGCTCCATGAAGTAATGTTCTTAATAGGCATGTCCAGACATGAGACTCATAAATCTATAACCTGCAAATAGATGCTCGTGCCTCCTTGCAAGTCCTAATTCAGACAAACCCTCAACCTTCATCTGCTGTAAGCAAATATTTTATTCTCAATCCGCATATGCCATCGATATACTGAGTTATACTGTTCATAAGTTTAACCAAACAAAGACCAGGTTCAAGTTTGAAGGAGAAACCATATGGAAGAGAGAGAGAGGATCATACACTCTCCCACGCTAGATTAGGCACCCTGGCATTGAAAGTTCCTTGGGAGTTTTCACTCCACTGTCAGTGTTGAAAAACTGAAAAACAGATGCACATGAAATCGCCCTAGAGCTTCCTTCACAAATGCCAAGGACAACATTTCCACAGTGAAATCAGCCCGAGCTGTCAGACCTGCACATCGGTTCCACCTCATTTAAGCTTAAAGGCACATGTGTTAGTTACGATCTTAAATGTTAATAACACTCAGAAGAGGGTTGTGTGGACATTTTTCCAAGAAGCATCATTAACTTTGAAATCACACCCATGAATGCTCATCCGCCTACTAGAACATAATCAATAAAATCCGTCCAAACCATGTCTTCAGACACTTACAGCAATTTCTTTCCATTTTTTAATCGTTGATATTGCTCTGGGATTTGAATTAGCTGTAACTCTGGTCAATCATTATAATGATGATTTAATGAAAAACTCGGCTTTATGGCTATATAATCACAACCAGTCGGATGTATCAGGTGACCCGACATGTGGAAAGCAAACGGAAATTGCGTTTTTAATAAGAAAATCAGCCCCTTGCAGCTGGCCACCTACACAGGCCACAGGTCGCCAAAGACTGCTTTTTGTCTTGTGTTTTTGTGTTTTGTCTCATAGTTTTAAAGTGAGGCACCATCACAGTTAATCAGTTTATATAAACAATCCCCACATGGTGTCCAAACCAAACATCATTAATCTGATGGAACAAGGAATTATTTGAGGTCAGTTTTTTTCCTGAAAAGAAATTCTAAATAGTTCCAAACAACTATTTGATAATTAGGGCAATAACTCAAACTGAGAATATAATTAGCTTTCTGATGAAGAAAGCATGTAAACAACCTTGATGTTATTTTACAGATCGGTATTTAATTAACTCGTGTGCTTCCTATTTAAAACCTATAAGGATTAAAATTACGGCTTCACTCTGTGTGTTACTGAGTGCTTTATTTAACCAAAATAATACAAGCCACATGCAACTAATTTGCTCGTTCAGCACAAATAAACGCGTTAATAAACGTTATAGCAAAAAGAAGCGAAATCATCACAACCTTCAGATCTGGGGACAAAACAATTAGGACTAATTCTCGTAACATAAATTATAATGAATCACATCTAACTTTATTAGCCATATCTCAAGCTCTTTTAATTACTGTATATTAAATTATACGTTTAATATTATACGTTATATAATATTATAATTATACGTTTACTGATTTAACAACGTGAACGTAATAAAAACAAGGCCTTGTTGCCTCGATTTTTTCATCATCATCATCATCAACATCATCATCAACAACAACAACATTATTATCAACAAAAACGGCAACAACAATAAAATAATACAAATAAAATAATAATAATAATAATAATAATAATAATAATAATAATAATAATAGTAATAAAAAGAAGAAGGAAAAGAAGAGGAAGAAGAAAAAGGTGAAAAAGAAGAAGAAGAAGAAGAAGCTGAATAATAAGAATAATAATAATAAGAAATAATAATAATAATAATAATAATAATTATTATTATTATTATTATTATTATTATTATTAGTGTTGCTGCTGTTGTTATTTTCGATTATATTAGGGTTGGCCTCGAAAAGCTCTCTGAACAATTCTTAGATCTATTGACAAATTCTCTTAATTATTAATACTTTAATCTCTTAAAAATGAAAGGAAATCGAGATAATAAAAAAAACAGAAATTAAGAAAATATTTATTTAAAGCTAAATTTGTTTAAATAGATCAATATGATTATATTAATATCCTAGATTTAAATAAAGGTTTATGTTTAATCCGATTATTCTTCAGTACTTCAGACCACCGGAATTATATATATATACACACACACAATTAAATCTGTTCTCAAAGTTAAATTCACTTCAGGAGGACACTTCTTCACCGTGTATCGGCTGGTCAATAGGCACTTATATATTTAAAGCCTCTACATAAATAAGATACAATGGTTTTTGATTAAGAGAAATAACAGAAACAGTCAAAATAGTGACTCCTACCATGTGCCGCGCTGCCGGTTTGCCTGCGTCTCATAGAGTCTTTGATCAATAATGCAACAGCAAGCAACGCGCGCGGCGAACCCATTACTGTCCACGTGACGTCACACACACACACACACACACACACACACACACACACACACACACACACACACACACACACACACACACAGCGCTTTGCTAACGCTGTATTTGCAGGCGCGCGTTTTAAACAGGTGGAAGCGAAACCCACAAAAAGGCGAAAAGACGTGCGCAATTTTACGCACCGTATTTCCCACATAGGATCATTTGCGCTTCGCCCAAAGCTATTTTGCGGGTTTAGGTTAAGGTTAAAGGCACACCAGCATGATATTGAAGAGACAGGCGCGTGGTCATTAATTCTGGTGTCAGTTAAACGCACACATGAACACTTGAGAAAACAGCACAATCCCTGGAGTAAGTTAGCTGACATGATTGAAGCTCATACAAGAAAGAGAGAGAGAGAGAGAGAGAGAGAGAGAGAGAGAGATGCGAAGGAAAAGAAACAAATGAACTGAGAGAGAAGAGATGAAGCCACTTTCCCAGAGCAGTCTCATAAAGCTGATTGATGACTTCCATTGAGGACTGTTTCCCAGGTGTGTGTGTGGGTCTAATGCACCAGAGCAGTACAGTTTAGTCTTTGATATCCTTGGACAAAAGACAAGTATAATATCTGTGCCGTATTTGCAGGATGATTGTGCATCACATGAATCTGTTACTAAGCTAGAGCTAGGTTCAACAAGGTAGAGCTTTAAGCCATAGTGTGCGAAATGCAGCATGTAGGAATATGGTGCACTGTGTGATGGAGAAGAGGAGCAGGAGGAGACCCAAACACTGAGTCTAACAGAGCATCTGGAAGACCATGAAAGTGCTAATGAAGTGAAGGTGAAAGCTACTGTGGTCACCGTGTCACTAAATCCCAGATGTTTAAGGCAAGTATGGCAACATTCTTGGATCATGTTTGTGATCTAGACAAAAAACTGTAGTAAAAGCTTTGCCGTCAGATATCAATGTGCTGAAACAGGTTCTCCTATGGGTACAATTTGTTGGTATGTCTCTAAAATAGCTTGTGCATATTTTTAACAGTGGGAGGAACGAACAGATCATAAAAATCCAAGGGTCTGGGTTTCAATTAATATCATAAGATCATTATAACACCACCTCCATACTAACCTACAAATCTTATTGCATCCCTTCGCCTTTTGTGATGTCCATTATTTAGCTATGTTTTGGTTTTAAAAATTATTCATGCCCTAACAAGATAAATATCTAATCAGATATGCGTGTTTCGAAACAAGCAATGTAGTGAGAGCCTAATTTTTCTTTTACGGCAAATGACAATGTGAAGCCATGTTAGGCAGCTGCTGATTGGAGTGGCACTGTGAAGCATGTTAGTATTAATTACATGGATACGTTCTCACAACATTTGAGACCATTCAGTGAAAGTATGCAACATGTGAAGGGAAATTCCACAGTATTGATATCAAAACAAATCCATGCCTAGACAAAGAAAACATTATCTAAGAGCAATTACCTTGGTATTCAGTCCTAACTCCAATTTAAAGTCATCCAAGAGACCATACAAACACATAGCATGCCCAAATGAGAGTCTATCAGTATAGACAGATTAATAGAATGAAGAAAAGCACAAACACTGGAAAACTAATGAGAGGCTTTTTTTTTTTTTTTTTTTTTTTTTAACAAGAGCTTGTAGCTTGCCCTCTAGTGTTATTTTTTTTGCAGAAGACAGACAAAACAATGTCCCAGTGTTTTGAATTGCATTTCACAGTACATTCTCTTCTGAAGACAAACTTGTGCAGAAAGGCAGTATTCATACTGACTCACAGAAGATCTCATCATTGCAGCATGTCATAGCCTACTCTAGATGGTATGGCTTTTCATCATCATACACAATCTGAGTGGGTGGCAGATATATGTAAAACATGCATATTCTTGTGGAATTGTGTGTTCTTGCAGGTTAATCAAGTCAGCTGTAGCACTTCTAAATAAAGATTCCTTGCAAATTAAAACCACACCTAATCTCATGTGGAAGTTAAGGTCTGTAATTAAGTGAGTAGTAAATCACTGAAGTGGACAGATGATCCAGTGTAATTTGTCAAAAAAGGGAAGCCTGACTTAATTGCTGATGAATGTCATATGCTTGGTGTGCAGTTACCCTGGAAATTGTAGTCATTTTAGGAAACTTTTAGTCTGGTCTCGTACACTGGGATACTCACCAGAAGACAGTTGCTGCAACAAAGGCATATATTTTATTTCATATATTTTTATCTGTTTGATGTAATGCTATTTTTCTCTGTCTACAATAAAGACCCAACAACTGTACCCTCTTGTTGGGTCTCTATTGGTCCACGATACTGTATTCAAGTTCTGTCCAAAGGCGCCAGTAATCATACAGAAGCAAATTCATTATAGTACCCTGACAGATGCCATAAGAAACTGAAATAATGACTTAATCTGTATCATTTTATTGGAAAACACATTGCATTCTGGCACAGTCTTAACTTTTATAAGTAAGACTCATTTATTCCTCAATAACCGCTTTATCCTGGCCAGGATTGTAGTGGATCCACAGTATATCCAATGATCACTGAGTATGAGGTGAGAATACATCCTTTTCAGTGTGTATGCAGTGTCAATTTGTAGTAGGCAATCCACCAAACAGCATGTTTTTTGGTGTTCAGGAAAACAGTGAGCCTGGATGAAATCCACACAGATTCAGGAAGAACATGTGAAATCCCACCCAGACTGTAACCTGGACTCAGCATCAAAGCAGGAAGCCTGAAGCTGTGAGACACAAATAATACCCACTGTGCCACACATGAGCAACACTCATTCATTCATTAAGTTTTAGTCAATTTTATTGTGTAGTTTGAAAGGATAAGGTAAAGAAAGCTTCTGTCACACATTCTGTAACACATTGTTGCTCAGTCCCAGTTCTGGAGATTCATTCATGATTTCCTTATTC
The DNA here is from genome assembly GCF_030014155.1 of Tachysurus vachellii. Lineage (NCBI taxonomy): Eukaryota > Metazoa > Chordata > Actinopteri > Siluriformes > Bagridae > Tachysurus > Tachysurus vachellii. The sequence continues at coordinate 17,919,654 of NC_083466.1, read as the reverse complement.
ACCAACTAAGTGAAAGGACAAAACCTCTAGGGTTAGGATTAGTGAGGATTTTACCCTATCAGTGCAAATCATTCTGCCCTTTCCTGTCATTAATTCCAAAACAAATTTGACAGGTGTCACTTTTATTATGCAGATAAATTACTTAGGTGTCTAGAGAGATGGATGTAGCAGATTTCCCTGGGGTGCGGGATTAAATCGTGTCGGCTTCACTCGTCACAGAAATGAACTGGAATTCCCCAGTCAGTCCCTGACGGATAACACGGAGTGACCTGAGGAAAAAAATACTACTGAGCTCGAGCTAAAGGAAGTGGGATGCCTTAATAATAAATAAAGCCCTAATTCATGTTCAAATTTCAACTTACAACTTTACAAAAGCTAAATAAATATTCAATGTTATGCAAGAAATGTTGAAAAGACATTCATACTTTTCATCAGTATAATAGCAGGGGTTACTATAGGACACTATGAAAAGGGAAAAAAATAGCCAAGAAATTGCTGTCAATAGAATGAAAGCTGAAAGCCTCTAACTGGAAGCAACATGATTTATTATCAAATTCCTCCAACATAATAATGATATTAAATCATTCACAAACTTTATGTTCCAAATAAATAATTTCTCATCGAGAAGAGGTTGCATTAATAAGAGATGATGCTGAAAGACATCATGCACTTGAACATTATTCTTAATAAAAGACTATCAGAGCAAATTGCAATACCAGGTGTCTATGTAGCAACACAAATGTGCACATAGACATGAAGTGTTAGGTGTCAGTCTGCTTCTACATTTCCACTTCCCAAACCATATGTCAAGCAGTAAGCTGCAGGATCTACTACAAGTGCTATCTGACAAGTCTATCAGATCGGAGAGCAAAAATGGTAATGCGTTAGGATACTACTGCCTCCTGGTGTCCGAAAAGCACATAGGAACATGATTATGTATTAGCACATACACGAAAAAGAGATGTTCCATGTTTTTGTTTTTTTTTGACTAAAAATCTAAAAGACATAAGCGCAAAATTCTAAAGACCTTGTCCACTATATTGTCCTAAAGAATAGCAGCCAGATGTGTAAAGACTCCACACTGGACATATTGTATATCCTCAGAGATAAACAAAGTTTTTTTCCATAAAGTTTAAAATATACAAGGAATAGAACAATACAATAACATCAATGACGTTTAACTTAACATAAAGTTTAACTTTAAGTCCTTTAAGTTTCAATAACGCCACTTCCCAAAGTGTTGTATGTCCCGTATTACTATAGAAATATGCAAATGATTACACTTTTGCATAAATCAAAGAATAACAAGTCATACTTTAATAATGATGTATAGTTCATACACAGTTCCTGGTCATACTTATGTGATAACTGTTAGAAACTGTTATTCCCTCATCAGACTGTCGCATGATGATAAGATTGGAAAAAAAAAAAAAAAAACCCTGCAGCTTTTCATGTTACAGAGAAACTGCAATGTCGTCCTTCCTGAACACCTTCTCGTGTGTGAACTCCTCTAAATAAAAACAATATCTTTCATGAAGAAAGAAAGAAAAAAAGGTTTGACTTGCTGTCAGTCAGTCATTTGCTGAAAAGAAACCAAGAACTTGTGTTGTATATTTATCTAAGTATAGGTAGAATTATCAAAGAAAAATATAATGAAGAAAATTATTATTATTATTTATTCAAAACCAAAAAACACATGGAATACAAATGAACACTGAAGACAATAGGCTACAAACCCTCATTATGGCTTGTGTGTGTTCAGATCTTCAACATAACACTGAGGCAGTTTCTAACATAAAGGCACTATACATGGAGTGACTTCATTATTGGCAGCTTTGCATAATAAACATTTCACAAACAAAAGTCCCCATGTTACAAATGAGTGACCACACTGAGGTTCAGCACTTTACTGCCAACAACACTATTGCTGTCCCTTTCTGAGGTGGCCGAACGTAACTGATTATGAACTGTAGCATTAACTAGAACCAGCATACATACAAAAGTTCCTGTAAACACTTTTCAAACCCGGTACTTGATCTTTTGGGACGAATTTTCTTTCTCAGGATGCATTCTATAAGGAACTCCAGCTATTGGAGTTTGTCAACCATGTTTCTGCTTTTAGAGTTCTCCTGCATCGTGTGTTTGACCATCTTCCTCTTGCTCAGTCTCGGACTCTACAGTCGATCCCTTCACACCTAAGTCTCCTTTCCATACCTCGTTTAGACATTCTGGGAAAAAAAGGAGCAAAGAAGAAAAACAAATACAATGAGAATGTTTGACTCTATATGTCTATGGGATGAATGGGATTAATATTATTAATGTGCCTAAATATTCTTATTCTCTTTTAGTTCTATTAAGAGCTTTGTGGAAAAATCTGAGAATTTTTTTTTAATTTTTTTAATTATTTTTTTCGAAATAATTTACTGTCTTACAAATATAACAAGCTTTAAGAAAAATAGAATGAAACTACAAATGAATGAATACAAAATAAAAAAACTGCATTGCTGGACCCAAAAAAAGACTTCACCCAGTTATAAATACAGTGTGTGTGTGTGTGTGTGTGTGTGTGTGTGTTTCTCTCACCTGACTCTGAATGTTTCAGGACGTGGGCTTCACACAGGAATCTCTCCAGTCTTTCCTCCTGGTGATTAAAGTACCAGTCCTCTACCACCTCCTCATATTCCTCCAACATGGTCTCACACTGAAACATAATACTATATGTTACCTTGTGCACACACACCTCTCACCTTCTAACACACTCTGAGAATGAAATAGATACAGTGTTGCTCAGAAACACACCTCTGTCATGCTGTCATATAGTAGCTTACACATGCTGAGGATTACAAAAACACTCCACATTCACACAGAACAGAACAGAACACACAATGGTGTGAACAAACAAAAAAAAAAACAGACACTGACTGCTGGTATTTTCAGTAGCTGGTTTTTACCTGTTTCTTCATGTCTGCCACCTCTACTGACGGCTCATCCCACAGCTCATATGGGATGCCTAGCTCCACCTTCACCCCCTTATTCACCAGGTTCTTCAGTGTGTCCATGGTCTGACTGGTGCCCTGCACAACACACACACACACACACACACACACATTCCCGATGACACATCATCACTACTTTCATCATATCAACTGATGAAATTCAGAAAATGTTGTGGCTCTTGTTTGTTTACATATGCAGATGAACCAAAGTACACAAAGTACCAGGTACATGATATAACACTTTCAGTATTGTTATCCATTATGTCATGTTACACTTTTCTGAGATCTTTGTGATATGTTTGAATTTTTTTTATTGAAATAATATTTAATATTATATATTTAAATATGTAACAAATATTTTATATTTAAATTTCTTCACTTTGTTCAAGTAATTTAAATTTCATGACATGAAATACAAATATCAAACACTTTTTAAAATGCAAGGGAACCTGTGTGTGTGTGTGTGTGAGAGAGAGAGAGAGAGAGAGAGAGAGAGAGAGAGAGAGAGAGCGAGAGAGAGCGAGAGCGAGGATATTCCTTGAACATCTTGGACGTCTGATATTGAGTAAGCTTTTTCTACATCTCTATTTTCATTAAAGCTGTTCATTAAACAGTTAAATATTAATTTAAAGGTTTAGATTTTCCTTGGTATTTATCAGTTCCACTGAAGCACATATTCTGATGAATTTGCTCTAATTTTTTATAACAAAAAAGTCTACACCAGCTTAAGTAAACTCTGTCATTAAAGGAAAACTTGAATTTGAAAAAGAAACTGGAATTCATGTAAATATTTCTCAGATCCTAAACTGCACTCATGTAATAATGAACATAGAAACTAATTTGTAATGTTTTTTTTTTGTTGTCCTATCTGTATACAAATGATAAAACTGTAGATAACCTTGTGTTGGATGTGACAATAATGAGTCAAACTACCTTGGCATATCGAAGGCTCCCAGGTCTCTCAGCATGGACACTGTACTGCAGAATTCCCTCACAGATATTGTCCACAGCTTCTGTTAATCTTGTTTCCCTTGTAGGAAATAAACAACACCACATAACAACAAACCAGCAGCAACAATTCACTCATGTTTTTTTTTATAATATAGATTACAAATAGATCCCATTAACAGTCCAAAACTGTGTCAGTCTCTCCGCCTTTCATCCAGCCAACTTTCCTCAGCTATTCCTTATTAGTTGGTGACATTACGGTTCACTTACGAGGTGTTGTACTTAATTTTACGTTTGCGTTTTCCAGTGTCCAGAACTTCCCCAATCTCCAGGACCTCTTTGGAGCGTCCGGTCTTCTCCAAAATCTCCTGCAGCTCTATTGTCAAAAACTTACACACTGTCAAAAAGAAAGTAAACACCTTATGACTAAGAGCTGCAGATGAGATGCATGTGATGAATCAATTCTGTTAGATAACTGTAAGGTTCTAGAGACAAGAGGAAGATAATAATGGTCTTGTGGCACACAATAACTGCACTACAAACACTATGCAAGGTTCACAGATTTATACCAATGTACATGTTCCTTTAGTACCAACAGATTATTTTGCACTTCAAATCTATTTCTTATGGGGTGGGGAAAGATCTAGATTAAGTTGATCTCCATCATTTCCAGCATCATCTCTTAAACTCAAAGTCTTACTGATCTGAGATCAGCTCAGCAGCTCGTTGTTGTACCTTCACATTTATTTGGAAGCCTTTCGTCCTGTTCCGCTACTGCAAAGCTAAACATAAAAAACACAAATAACGCTAAAGCTTCCATGGCGACTTTATTTACTGCTGAAAACACGTGAAAAACTCAAAAAAAAAAAAAAAAAAAAAAGGCTGCAGCCACATCGACAGTCTTCAGCAGCAAGGAAGAAAGAAACTGAACATGCGCATTGTAGACAGAGGGATGAGGGATTGGTTGCCAGATTTTTCCTTTTCACCTAAATTAAACACTAATAATAAGTAAAGAATGCGGGTGTTTAAGACGCTTCTCTTACAGTGGGTTACCTTACCTTACAAAATTATAGAGGTATAGATCAGTATATTTTTCAAGTAAATATTAAATTTCATTTAATTTCCCACAGAAAAGTACTAGTCATGTATTAGTCTGCCTTTTTTCTTTCTTTACGTATTTAATACAATTGCTACGTAATAACTAACTAACTAAATAAATAAATAAATAAACATACAATATGTGTACCTATTTCTAAAGATTTTACCATCTTTATCATCCCATTTTAGATCATGGAGTGTTAAAACTAACGGTTTAGATTCACATTAGTTCGTTGTCCTTTTGTATGTATTATTGCATTAACAAAGATTAGGATACTGTGGAAAATGTGTATATTACAAATTGTGAATCGTTTAACTTAAAAAAAAAAAAAGCTCTTTTTTGGACGGCTTTTATTTTGAAGTCCCCTACCACTACGTACCGGAAGTCGGTGGTATTGATGCTATTCGATTTAAACATCTCCGAGATAGCAACTGCCTTATTTTCCGTTTGTAAAGCCTGGTTTCATTAGTGTTAAATGTGTGACAGCGGTGACTGTAACAATGGTAATCCCCCTAAACGCGGCGTGGTTTATATTTACAGCCAGGACTATGTGGAGACTTGTGACTCTTTATCAAAAGTGCCAAACCGAGTGAGTAGTGAACATCTCTGCTACTCTACAATACCATGGCAACGTCCTAAAGCGCACAGCAGCGCACTATACAGTGTGTGTCTGTAGTGTGTACGAACTGGAATGAGTAACGTACAGTTCTGATGTAGTGCAAAAGCTTACTTAGGATGTCTAGCTATCTATAATCTCATTTTACAGCTCCGAAATTTCCCATGTTGCTTATTCATGAGGGTTAATAACTGTTTAGATGTCATTTCAGTGTTAACTTAATTGAAAAAAAGATGTATAACTCTATTTTTGTGTTTATTTCCACAGGCGAGTATGGTGCATTCTCTGATTGAAGCTTATGGATTATTAAATCATATGAGGTGTGTGTGTGTGTGTGTGTGTGTGTGTGTGAGAGAGAGAGAGAGAGAGAAAGGTGTGAGAGTGTGGTGTGTGTGATGTGTGAGAGAGTGTGGTGAGTGTGTGTGGTGTGTGTGTGTGTGTGTGAGAGAGAGAGGTGTGAGAGTGTGGTGTGTGTGATGTGTGAGAGTGTGGTGTGTGTGTGAGAGAGTGTGTGTGGTGTGTGTGCAGATTTGTTATAAGATTTGTTATGACAGTTGTAAGTTTACCTGTTGATAGTACATTGTTTTTCTGTTCATCATTTAGGAAGGCTATAACATTAGAATAATTAGATATAACATTTGTACCTTTAAAGTATGTTCTGTATGTGAGTGTAACATACTTTAAAATACATAATTGGCAGTACTCTTGTACCTTAGCTGTTAGTTGAATATGAATATTTAAATGTACACTGCATGAATTATTTCCAGTGACAAGATACACAGTACAGGTCTAAATTGGAGCTGTGCTTGTGATGGTACCACACAAGTGAACAGTTATTACTGCAAGTGTGAGCCTGATGATCTGGCTTTATTCTGTGATTTTCTGAATAACGTTACAGCGTGGTTAAACCTCGTGGGGCTACAATGGAGGAGATGGCAGTGTTTCACACACACTCATACCTCGAGCACCTGCACAAGATCAGCCAGAATGGAGACAATGATGACCCTCAGTCAGTGGATTTTGGGTTGGGTGAGACTTTCTGCATTAATGTGTTTAAATAGATTGTCTGTGTTGTTGAACTCTTTTCACCAGAGGCAAAAAAATTAAAAGGAATTTGTGCCAGTTTTTGGGGTGCGCACGTTCACAGCATTCACACTCCACATAAGTTTGTAAATATTTTTGTATTTTTCTAGTCTAGTAGGGGAAATATATTCATAGAAAAAGATTTTTTATTGCACATGTTTAATGCTTTTATCTTAAAAGTAAACGGTGAACCCAAACAGGTTTCTGCTCTTTGAGATGCCCTAAGTGTCTCTTCATAACATGTAAAATTTAAAGACGTTATCTTCAACCACTAAAATTCTGTTTATACTAACAGAGGTAAAAAGATCTTACACTGAATATAGTGTTTATAAAAAGTTTATATCAGACAATAATAATTTGTTTGATTATACTAATTAAAAAAGCCTCTTATGTCTATCCATTCTGCGGTGAAGTGCAACGCCAGTGTACTGGTAAAAACGCTTCATGTCTTTTAAACATTTCTACTTGTGTGACTGAGATGTATCAACAATCCACTTACCAAATCTGACTCTCCTCTGCCCTGTCTATCAGCTCGGTTTCATCAGCCCTGGACTGTACTGGAAATGTGTTAAAGACCCTCTCTTAAGACATTATTGTTTGGTCTTTAGACTTTGGTTGTTCCTATATGTGTGTCCATGAGGATCTGTGAGTGTGTGTTCGTGTGGGTCCCTGCCTTGTGCCCAGTTTTTCCGTTTTGATTCCAAATCTGCTACAATAGTGACTAGGAAAAAGTAAATCTGAAGATGAATGAAAAAATAATTCGATGTTCATGATGTTATTGCGTGATTTCGCATTTCAGACACTAGAGGACAGTACAGCTCATTTTCAGGCTGAGTCAGTCAGCATAGTTGATTTAGAATTTATGTTGGATGTTGTCCATGTGTGCTTAAGATTTTTGCGTTCACTTTATATTCGTTGTGAGGATGGAACTGTTATTATTATTATTATTATTATTATCATAATTATTATTATTACTACAGAAAAGAAAACAGCACAGCTGCCAGATCTTCTGTTTGTGTGTGACTCTGTGGTCATCGTTCCTTTATGTCCTCCAGGGTACGATTGTCCAGTGGTGGAGGGCATATTCGACTACGCGGCTGCGGTCGGTGGAGCCACTCTGACGGCCGCACAGTGTCTGCTTGATGGAAAGTGTGAAGTTGCCATCAATTGGGCAGGAGGCTGGCACCATGCCAAAAAGTATGAGGACACAGCAAGTCTATTTTGTTAACCTTTTAAACAATCACAGAATCAACAGATTTACAGATACTGTCGAAACCAATTAAAAGTTAAAATGCACTGAGTAAAGACTGTAAATACTTTGCCACAACTTTACTATTGCTGAAAGAAGATCAAGCTGTAATTTGTGCTTATAGACAGTCATTTGATTGTCTGGGCTGACGGGGTCAGAGATGCCTCAGCGAGCTCTCCAACACTCAGACAAAAGATTAACAGTGCTCAGACATTTAGAGTGCTGGCTGTGGACCATGTAGGCCGGTCTTTGTCTGCAGTACATATATTTGAAGGCTTCTAATCAAAATACTTTCTATATTTTGTCACAAGTTTGTCTTAGACTTGAAGATGAAGCCTAGAATAGACTTGGATACTGAAGTCTGGAGATCATCAGATGTTAGATGTTTAAAATTATTTGATGTTAAAACCCTTGAATGACATCCACTGGAAAAAGCCTGCATTTCTTTTCGTTCAGCTGCATCTCACCATCTTGCCGTTAATTATTTTCCTATTCCAGCATTATTTTCCTAATACAGCCCTCAGGTGATATATTACACTCATATGACAGCAGCCTGTAAAGCTAACTATTTGTAATTTCCATTATAATGGCTAGAAACAGTTGATCCCTTCCCAGCATTTCGCTCTTTTTTTCCTCTTTCTTGAAGTTTATAAGACAAAAAAATGCAGTTTGTCAGGTTACAGAGACACTGTAAAGCTTTCCATCCTGAAGATTTTCCAATGCCAGAAAACAAATTTACTTTCCCAGTTCCTGTTACAAAGCTCTGACATTTGCCTGATAGACAAGTCTCTGTGTAAGTTAAAACAATAAAGTGCATTAATATTTGCCTGTTAATTTTATATATTACAGTGTTAGAGCAGTGTCCTGTGCCGTCTGTTTTTTATTTGCTAATTTAATTATTTTTTACAGTATTTTTGTTTTATTTTTTTCTAAATGTATTATGTAAATACAAATGAGAGGATGTGCAATACTTTATCATCAGCATAGATCTTTGAAAAAGCCAGTTGTTTATCCTAGTGAAAAAATGTACTTATAAATTGCAATAATTTATAGGTCACTGCTAAACAAAGTGTGTGTGTGTGTGTGTGTGTGTGTGTGTAGAGACGAGGCGTCAGGGTTCTGCTATGTGAACGATGCTGTTTTGGGTATCCTCAAACTTCGGGAGAAGTATGAGAGAGTGCTTTATGTAGACGTGGACCTTCACCATGGTGATGGTAATAATTCCTCACTCAAATAGCAACCATTTAATTTCTCTGTTATTTCTTAATTAACACATGTTCTTTGTTTCATACGTGTAGTAGTCTAATTAAAGTGTGGAGTTAACTAAGGTGTCTAATAAACATAGCTTACGATGTTATTAATTAACCTACATTTTGAAATGGACCTCCTCTGTATTTCCTCCTTATCTGATCTCTGGTCTAATCCGCAGGCGTAGAAGATGCCTTCAGCTTCACATCCAAAGTGATGACTGTGTCTCTGCATAAGTTCTCTCCTGGCTTCTTCCCAGGTTGGTTCAGCATGCTTCTTTTGCTACAGCGCAGATCAGCCTGCCTTTTAATTCACTAAATTGACAGCCATGTTTTAACTGATGCCAAGCTCAGAGCAGCCAGCTCCACATCATTGCCTGTAGAGTCTGATTACCGATCCGATAGTTCAACACAATGGCTTTGCTGACTTGAGGAGAATGGTGCGCAACAGGGGCCAGCACCAGCATTTCAGCCATTGAGCTAATGTGCTGTTTTTTTTTTCTTACATTCAGTTACCAAATGTTATTGCGCTGGCACTGGAAAGAATATAATCTGAACCCATTGCTGTTCTCCATAACCCATAACTCATCCCACCCATCATGCCCAGCGTGTGTGTACGGATAGCATGACTTCAGCTCACACTATTATCACTGATGATTCAAGTCTGTGTTTCTATATTAATCTGCTCACACTTTAATAAATGATTAAGGCATATTTAAAGAGCCTAGATAGGTTTTTGTATAAATATTATAAAATCATTTATTTTTATATAAAACTTGTAAATAAAATGTATATTTTAACTCCATTACAATTATAAATAATTTATATATACATATAATAATTTAATTTCATAAGAATAAAAAAAGTCCCACAATACAAACCCACACGTAATTTGATTGAGTCATAATATATAACATTGCTTTCAAGTATAAATGATCCAAGGAAATGATTAGAGTGCAATTTTTAAAGAAATTAAAAACAGCACAGGTTTGGGTGTGAAGTACGACAAAAAGTCCTAAAATGGTATTGTAGTGTACTGTGATAAAACCTTTAGTAACATTAACATATAATATGGACAAATAAGTAGTCCAGTGCAGCTAATAAGCATATCAGTTAAAAGGTGTGATTGAGAGTAGCATTGTTTCTTTTTCCAGGTACAGGTGATGTGTCTGACACGGGCCTCGGGAAGGGCAGATGGTACGCTGTTAACGTGCCTCTGGAGGACGGGATCAGAGACGATCGCTACCTCCAGGTCTTCACCAGGTCTGCTGATGCTCCTCAAAGTGAACCTCAGTGCTAATTTACCTACATGTTGTGCAGATTGAATTGCAGCTGGTAGGGAAAACTATTGAACCTTTTGTGTTTCACAGTGTCATACAGGAAGTGAAAGCTCTGTTTAACCCCGAAGCAGTAGTGATGCAGTTAGGGGCGGACACCATTGCTGGTGACCCTATGTGCTCTTTTAACATGACTCCGTTGGGGGTGAGCAAGTGCCTGAGCCATGTACTGGAGTGGAAGCTACCTACACTGCTGCTGGGAGGAGGTCAGTGTGTGTCCAGTCCACTGCTATTCCTTATACAACAACCATACAAATACCAACTACACCGGATTTAAATCGACACAGGATTTAAATTATTGAAGAAGTTTAGTTAAAAGGCTGGATTTTTTTTTATTGTGTCCGCATGTACAAAATGCAGCCAGATCCCATAATTTGAATGCTGCTAGTTAGTCTGGCAGCTTCAAGGTGACATTGAAATCTTTAACAACTAAAAAAAAAAATTTCTCGCCCTAGTGTTAAACAGTCAAGATGTACAAGCGTAACAAAGGCTCAAAGACGAGCTCATGTCAGATGCTGAGTGTGTTTGTCCGTTCCTGATGGTTGCCTCTTGTTCCTGTTGCCAGGTTGAAGCCATGGCCAAAAAGTTTATTAGTGTGTGATTAAATGAGGGGGTAAGAAAGTAAACTTTGTGATTTTAGTCCATTTTGAAAGAAGCTCTGAACTCTAGACCTGCCTGACTAAGCACTGGATGAAAGGTAGTAATTACAGCAGTACAATAAGGCTCTTTGCAGAAATCTCTCTCTCTCTCTCTCTCTCTCTCTCTCTCAGGTGGGTATAACCTTGCCAACACTGCCCGCTGCTGGACCTATTTGACAGGGACAGTCCTGGAACAGACTCTATCCTCAGAGATACCAGACCACGAAGTAAGGCACAGTCCCTTCTTTTCAACACTAGCTGAAAATATTTCTACACTTCACCCTCAGCCCCCCTAACCCCCATTTCTCTCTCTCTCTCTCTCTCTCTCTCTCTCTCTCTCTCTCTCTCTCTCTGCTGAGTCACTGGCGCTAATCAAAGATGTCCGAGCGCCTCTCAATAAACGCATTTGTTTTCATGTGATTCAGAGAGGAGGTGTGTGTGTGTGTGTGTGTGTGTGTGTGTGTGTGTGTGTGTGTGTGTGCAGTGCTAAGGGGTCTTAACAATACCACTCTGTCCCTGCTGCCTGACAGAGAGGGTCTTGTGCTTTTCTCTCCTCAACCTTTTTCTCCCTCTCTCCTCTTTCCTTGGTGAAAGAGAGAGCATGTGTTTGCACACATCATACTGAAAGGAAGGTTTTTTTAGGCTGAAGATTTTTTTTTTTTTTGGAGAAGAAGGATTGTAAATTCCCACATAATTGCTTCTTCAGAAGAGAGAGCCGGAGAGACAGTGTTTTGTAGGGAGAGTAGCTGCATGGAAGAGCTTTTTGAATGTACAGTGATAGGTTGATATCTTTCTCCCTCTCACACTCACAAAGAGGGTCTTTTAGCACTATAGAGGGCGCTTTCATGGTCAGCTAAAGAAAAGATGCTTTTGTTTCTTCAAACCTGAACTCTGTCAAGAGGTTGACCTTTAACCTCATTATTGGCCAATCACCTCAAATAAGACTGCATAAATGTGGACTGACCATAGAGTGGAATAGAAAGCATCTGGGGCTTGTTGTGCTTTATCTAATCATGTGGCTATAACAGGAATTAAACACAATCGTGCATGCAATTATACAAAAATAATAAATGTCTGAATGGTATAATGTGTTCCTATCCAATAATGATGACGTCTTCTTAAAACCTGAGTGCATCACTGATTCACTGAATCCTTCACTGATTTATTTCTGTGCTATTAATTTAACACCACATCATATTTCAGATACATTTCTAGTTATGCCTAATGGTGTGGAACATCAACAAAACAAGCTAGTTCCTGTTGTCACATACTTTATAGCAGCTATAAACAGATATTTCCTCACCAGCCTCTTTTTTTCTATTTTAAATAACATAATAAAAAAAAAAGAAACAACTTTTCACAACAAAGGACAAAGTCGTCTGTCCTATAGACTCGACTGAAAGGACCAGTTTACTTAAACATCTCCTAACAGAAAACTTCAGCAGATCAAAACATTACACACATTCTTTTAAATTGTTTAGACTAATATTATGTGGAACATCAACTATATAAGTTACTGTGCAAGTTCTTTAAAGAAAAGAAACATATCGCTAGTATATTAATAAAAACCCTACATCCAGATCTACTATCTAAGCTGTGATAAATAAATAAAATAAACAAATCTGGCCCTTCATAAAGGAGCATTCGAACATGCTAAATTTTCTTTAACCACCTCAATTCAATTTCAATACAAAACTTAACTTCAGGGGGGCACGGTGGCTTAGTGGTTAGCACGTTTGCCTCACACCTCCAGGGTTGGGGGTTTGATTCCCGCCTCCGCCTTGTGTGTGGAGTTTGCATGTTCTCCCCGTGCCTCGGGGGTTTCCTCCGGGTACTCCGGTTTCCTCCCCCGGTCCAAAGACATGCATGGTAGGTTGATTGGCATCTCTGGAAAATTGTAGTGTGTGATTGCGTGAGTGAATGAGAGTGTGTGTGTGCCCTGCGATGGGTTGGCACTCCGTCCAGGGTGTATCCTGCCTTGATGCCCGATGACGCCTGAGATAGGCACAGGCTCCCCGTGACCCGAGGTAGTTCGGATAAGCGTTAGAAAATGAATGAATGAACTCAACTTCAGCTTATAAAGACGTTAGGTTATTGTCACTATTAGTGTTATAGCAGTAATACACAGTCAAGATCATTACTTAATCAATTAATTATTAGGTATTGCATCTAGGAACATTAATGAAATGGTTTGTTGTATCCTGGGAAAGAATGTAAGCCTAGTCCCTTCAGGACACTTCAACCTTGTCTCGTTGCATGTCATTATAATATTCCTTAACCCTATAGATGTGTTCCCATTAGAGGTGACTTTCGTTTGCTTAAACTATCTTTAACCCCAACTCTTCCTGTCTAAACTTCAGCACACCACAAGCTCTCTTCTCTTCTCCTCATTTCCCATCTACACCCCCTCCTTCTTATAGTGGCTTTTTTTTTTTTTCTTTTCCCTCCAGTCTTTCAAATCACAGCAAGAGTCCCCCACCGCATGCACAGACGCCCTCTCCCTGCTACTATTGTGTGTCTGTCCAGGCCAAACAAAACACCCTTTAGCTGTAGTATGAATTCAGAAAAGATGATCAGATGGACAGTTGGTGAAAGAGAATGGCGTAAAGCTGATATAAAGTGTAAAGAACTAAACGAACGTCTAAAGCTATTTGAGCATGGAACTTTACTAGTCTTTCTTTCTGTGCTGTAAACTCTTTCTGTGTTTTGCCTTGCCAACATTGGAAACAATAAGAGGCAGAGATACTCAGGCAGGGAATACAACAGCTTCATTCAAACAGTCAAGCTCCACACACTCACACAGGCAGATGACCAAATGGAAGTCCAACAGAGGGTTATATATCTAGACCACAGCGGAGGACAAAACCGTCTTTTCTTTTCCTTTTATATAAGCAGTAGCTTATGAGTTTGATGAAGCAATTTTCTCACACGTACTGTATGATTTACAGTTGATGCGGTCAAAAGTCTGCTTTTCAGTTTACAAAGTTTTAGTTCTAAGTATTCTTAGGACTTATTTAATCGATTCATGCCTGTAACAATTAAACCTAATCTTTTCCTGGCTCCCTGCTGTTCTAGGCACTTGTTCACATTCCCCTAATGCTCTATGTGCACCTGATCTATAGTAGAGCTGCAGTATCAAGCTGTGTCCAAAACAGAAGCTGTATTTCTGTTGTATGGTGGTGTTCAATGTTGGCTTCACCTAGTTCGCTTATTGGACACGTAGGAAATGAAACGTGTCTCGAAAGGCGGCACTGGAGAAGTTCAGATGCCTTTCTGCATACATACATACAGCCTGAGTATGCAGCATTGCTGAGTAGGACTCACTCTTGCAATCCTGTTCAGTTTCTTCATCATTTATTTCTCCGTATGAGGCAGTTGAGACTCCTGAAAGATTTTATTCCCTCATCTTCAGCTAAGATTCTTTCATGTTTCGTTTGAGGTTCACAAGTTAAAGGAGGCAAAATTTTGGTAATTAGAGCAATTTTACAATGACGAAACGGTCACATATCTAAAAATAAGACTCAACTGACTGACTGTCCTGTCTGACTGTCCAGGTAAAATTAAACAAAGCTTTAACTATCCTTATCAGTGATAAGTGGGCGAAGCAGATAGTGTTTTTGTACGCATGGCGTTAGGCGCGCCACTGTGACCCATGGGTGGAAATGGCCATCGCTGTTCAGCGGGCCGCCCACATGTGTACATCCTCTCTTCTCTTTTTTTAGGCCTTGTTTTTCCTCATTTCCGCTGAGCTGTTCCCAGCACAACCCAGTGAAATAACAAACAGCTAGCCCTGTGTTTTCCTCTTCACCGTGTACTCACCCCATTACTCATCCTTTCTCAGTCTCCCTGTTGTCTACACTTTCCCGTATCCATCTGTCTTTCACACACACTTTCCCCTTTTCTCCTAGATAGAGATGCACAATCATGCTCTCACGTTCTCTATGTTCACTT
This sequence comes from Tachysurus vachellii, assembly GCF_030014155.1. Taxonomy (NCBI): domain Eukaryota; kingdom Metazoa; phylum Chordata; class Actinopteri; order Siluriformes; family Bagridae; genus Tachysurus; species Tachysurus vachellii. The sequence continues at coordinate 17,904,490 of NC_083466.1, read as the reverse complement.
TGTGGTGAGTTTGGGAGGAGTCCTATAAAAGTTTGAGGGTGTTAGAGACCGGCAGCAGGACAATCAGCATCGTTTCCCTCTATTGTGTGATGACACTCAGACGCACACACACACAACAGCATGCTTTCTGTTGAGACTGAAAAGTCATCTGCATACAGAAAACTATAGTTAGCTTACGTTACATGTACAAGACCTATACATGCAGCACACACACACACACAGGGCAGCTGTGGCTATGCTAGTCAAACATTGCTAAATGGATTAGAAGCACTCCTGTCCCATGTGAATGATACTTAGAAAAGGGGGTCCGGCCCTCCTGGGATGAGCGCACAGAATAAAAGAGACCGCACTTTTCTAGTGTTTGTGCTGGTTCTGAGGCGAAGAGAATTAGGTGTGAATAGAATGTGAGAGCTGCAAATACAAAGAAATCCTTTTGACCGTTTACCCTTGTGGTACATTTAGATCTGTTGAATAAATTGGAATCCAGTTAGATAAAGAGCACAGTATGGCAGTAACACATCCCAGATTTTGGTTTGCCGATGTAAAGAGGTTCACATCATCCTCTTTTAGTTGCTATAGAACACGTGATAACATTTCAGTGTTTATTTTTGAGTGTTGTGTACGTGTGGTGTGCTGTGTGCTCGCGTGCATTCTCTGTCAGCGGTTGGTCTTTTCTGAACTCCACCAAACTCTGGCGACGGTTCCGCCGCTCCTCCACCTCCCAGTCTGTCTCCACACAGTATTGTGGTACACATGCCAATTCACACTTTCACAAACACACAGCACACGCAGAGGTGGTGCTCTAGAGGAAGGCAGTAAGACTAGACGGACAACGTGATGTTTTTCATTGTCTGAGGCTTTGCCCCTTAAAAACGTGGGTTGATTTCCTGTTTTTGTTTTTTGTTTTTTTTTACTTAATTTTTAAAACTTAAATTAAAAAAACGTCATTTTTTTCATTAAGTTTATGTAGAAAGTAAATTTGGAAAAAAAAAAAATAGCATAATATGAATAGAATATTGTACGTCACTATTGCATTATGCTTCACAACATATTGAAACCAGGCAGCACTGACACCGATAAACACTAGCCAGTGATCATTTGTTTAGAACTTTATTTCTAACCAGATTTGTTGAGGTTTTTCCTCAGGTGATTTGACCTCAGTCACCACAAGCTTGCCTATTTGGAATAAATACAAACAGATTTAAAGTCTAATATTAATTTAGAATATTTGTATAAATCTTTGTATAATGTTAACATTTTTTGTACTGTTTTTTTTATGTTCTGTAAAGCTGCTTTGAGACAATTACAAAACAAATTGTTCCTGTTATGACACTTTATAACACCGTTGCCTCACTTGAAGTAAATAAGACAAAACAAATCGAACTTGTCATATTACCAATATATCTGAAAGCTAAGTGCTTTCAGCCCTGAAGATTTTGTGTGTTTGATATCTCAATGCATATTGCATTTCATTGGCTCTGTACTCTTACTCTGCAAAATGACAAAGTTGGATCAAACCTAATCAAATGAGCTCTGAAACTAGAGACGCCTTCGAAAAATCCACCACCAGTCACCGACAGAAAACATATCAATAACTGCACATGAACTTTGATGAATATATTTGATAGAGCGTCCACCATAGACCAGTGTCCAACAAATCCCTGTGCATGTACTCTAGAAACAATAATGTATTCTAAAAAAGCAGTAATATAAGTCAAATGACAGGCTTATAGCCAGTTCTACTAATTAATAAACACCTTTTAACCAATCAGCATCGAGAATTTGACAGTGTGGTATTATTCAGTAATCAAAACCTTCTATGTGTGTATAGTGATGATCCAGGATATCTAAAATAAACACATATTCTATTTGTACTGGTTGTCCAACTTTCTCTTCGTGTTTACAAATAAACTGCATTGTAATTACAGCTGGCCAGTTTCAGTTGTCTGCTTCAACATGTTGAGTGATCTAGTTTGTACAGGCATTAGTGTACTTAAACTGTTGGGGAAGTAGCACTTAAGGAGAACAAGTTGATTAGGTTATTCCAACATGCGTCATATCCAATGTGAATTCAAGGTAAATCTATAAGGAACAGATATCCAGGAGAAGTTCTCTGAAACCCCTTCCGGTCTTTTCTGGAGAGAGGAAACATAACACTTTGTGATGTTCATCACACCCCTGTTATCAACTCCAAGGCTTTTTTGTTTGAGGTGTTTTTCATTGACTGTACAGTACAATGTTTAATAGCTGTTCTGTGTAAATCTATTCACGTCAATGGAAAAAGCACTACAGCATAGCATCAGACCTCAGATCAGCAAACAGGACTGTATGGCTGGGAAAGTGCTGCCATCCCGTTAGGGAAATGGCTGGCTCCCACAATTCCTGGAGTGGGATAAATGCAGGAAACAAGTCTAGAGGAAGTCAGTTACAGAGCCAGTCTGGTGTTGTGACATGAGGGTTAGAGGTCCAAAGCCAAGAGCTGATATTTAAACCAGCTTTCACATTGCATAAGTGTATAAGGGACAATGAGATTTTGAGCAGGGTTTTGACCTCTATGCTAAATGTATTGTTCTTGGGTTCTGTGTGGGTTTCCCATCACTGTTTCTGTGTGAAACTTGACCTTTGTTGTGTTTTTAAACCTATGTCCCGTGAAGCATATCAAAAGTTCCTATTTTCCATCAAGGTTTGATAGAAGAAAGATATACGTGACTGATTTTAGCAGTTGCTTTTGCAGATCTTTCTCGATTTAAAGCTGAAGGACTTTTTTTTTTAGTCAGTATGATTTTTGGAAAAACGCAAGCGTATAGTATCATATTAACAGATCCAAGTATGCACCAAATGTAACACAAACTCCAAAATACTGCAAATACTATGTGCACTTGGTGTGCTTCGTCTTGCTCTTCAAAGTGGTCTTGATGTGGTCCAAACCAAACAGTCCAGCAGTGAAGCGGACAGAATTGTCTCAGCTTGATCTACATGGGAAAGTTTGAGTTCATGGGAAAATACGGGAGTGTGTGTGTGCGTGTGTTTAGCAAGTGGCAATGGGAATAGCTACAGTATATGTAAATGAATTTGCTTTTGAAAAATGTTGTGTGTATGTATTCATATAAATGTTAATTTGTATGCATATTGGGGTGTGTGTGTATGTACGTACATGGAGAGATGGGTGAATGTATGGATAGATGAATGCGTGCTCTATATCTGTGCATGTGTGTGTGTGCATGCATGTTGTTGAGGTTCTATAATCCCTTGCATGACGAAGCGCCTTGGGATCGGAGGTAAGCCGGATAAACAAGCAAGAGATAATTGAAAGCAGAATGGAACTAACACACAGCCCACTCTGCTGCTTGTCCAATACAAATGGCAAATATATCTACAAGACAAAGCGGTCAATGTCTTTCAAATTAGCACAGCAGCATGGCCGGCTGTATTGTCGGACAGCCAATATTGTTTCCATTTGAAAAAAAAAATAATGCTGTGTTAATTGGAATTCTCTTGCTTTTGCACAATAAGGGAAAGTTTTTCTGCTTATTGGCTGGCCTTCAAAAGCAAGAGGTCAGGAATGGGGTGAGATGACAAAGAGCACAGCTTTTTGTGAGCCATTTGGAATGTGTGTGTGTGTGTGTGTGTGTGTGTCTGTGTGTGTCTGTGTGTGGAAAGGGATATTTAGGGGGGAAAAAAAGTTTATTTTTGTAGATGACCTTAAAAGGCTGGTGTTGCTCGACACACTCTAAAATGTAAATCTTAGTACCTGTTAGATAATTGTTTGCTCAACTCCTTCCCGTTGCTTAAACTTTGTTGGTGATGGATAGTAACACATTTATTATCTTTATTTATTATATCTTTATATATTAATCTTTATATTTATTGTACTATATTTTATTGTTATAAATTAATAACAAAATGAAGATATAAGCAGACACTTTTATCCATTGGGTTAATGAGACACAGTTACGGGCCCTGATACATACAGCATTTATACTCGCTGCAATGAGAAGCATGTTAAGCATCAGTGAAAATCTAACATCAGTCATACCAAAGCTTTCACAAAATAATGGTTTATTGAATTAAAATGCAAGTGGTTTTCCAGACTGAATGTTCTGCTTTCTGAGCAGCAGTTGTTCTTATTTCTCATGCAGTTCTTTACGGAATACGGTCCGGATTATACTCTGGAGATAAGCCCGAGCTGCCGACCTGACCGCAATGAGAGCCAGCAGTTAGAGCGGGTCATCAGTACTATCAAAGGTAATTGCGATGATGACAACCAGAACTGCACCAAACACAACTATTATGGACCCACACTACATCCCTGCTGTACACCTCAGAGCAGTGCCATTTCTACAGATGGAATTACTTTAGTTTCTTCAAAGGAACTGGATATAAAGTCCAGAACATTTGGTTTGTTTATGTACACACTCATTGATGCTCGGTTGAGTGGCGTAATGGCGGTTTCCATATGCCATTCATTCAGCTGTGCTTTCTGACTCAAAGATCTTCCAGTGTTCTACGCTCCATGTCCAACCGTCCTTTGACACCATCAGCATCAGTCAATCACGAAGCACTTCTCCTTGGTGACCATAAGTTTATCTCTAGAGAGTGTACGCTATGCAAACATCAGCATTCTCTTTAAATCTCATTTGTTTTCTTTCTTTCTTTCTTTCTTTCTTTCTTTCTTTCTTTCTCAGCATAGTTCTTGGGTTTGTTTAGGATTGAAACAGCAATTTATTTACTTAGTTTCCATGAATAATTGTTTTGGGTGTATTTAACAAAGTTGGGTTTCAGCCACTACTGTGTGGTTTACTTGCGAGAAAGTAATGTCTGCTCCAACTCTTCATCTGTTGTTGGTGTATGTGTGTGTGTGCGTGGGTGGGTGAGATGGGTGACAAACATCATTCTACTCGTTTGTCTTGAGCACATCACTCCCTTTGGGACCAGCCTGACTGGAATGAAACCACTCTGGACTTAGCCTGAGTTCAAGCTTTGAAACTCAACTGCCTTTTGTAATGAAATGAAAATGAAGTGCTGTCTATGCCAGTAAAAGTCAACTTAGGAACAATCTTAGCTTTAACAATGATAGTATCATCTACTTTACCTGCGGTATACATTTCCTTTCACTCATCTTTAACTGAACACTGTATTTCTTTGTATTTCTTCCTCTTAACCTCATCGCAATTCTGCCTGATGTCTGCTCACTCTGAGAAACGTTAGATCTTACTCATTAAACCAAAGGTCATGCAGAGGTCACATGCACTCTTAAAACTTCAGCTGACCTTCAAGAACCTGTAAGAGATTACCACTTAGCCTGAGTGATGACTAATATTATTTATATGTTTACATGTTACACATTTAAAGCAATACATTATGTATTCGGCCCAGCAATTTTTAGTCTACAAAGCAATTAAAGGATAAATCTCTCCTCTGTATTACTACCGGAATGTTGAGAAATCACTGTATGCAACTCTAAGCAGATCTGGGGTTTTTTTTTAGCTTTGTTTAAAATCTTCGATCTGAAGCTAAACCTTGTAGACACAACATATTTATGATTTCCATTTCAGACAGCCAGGTCCATTACAGTTGCTTTAACTATAGCTTCCAAGATTGGACGTTATTAGAAAGCAAGAGCAAACTCTGGATAAGAAAAAAATGGCAGTTTTCAACAGTGCCAGTCCCTGCTTATATTTAGTACCCATGTGGTATGTGTACAATGTAGCGGCTGTGCTCCCTCCCTGCCATGCCACCAGAGACTAATTAAAAAGGGCTTAAGCTGCAGACTTTCCAGTTTCTTTCTTAAGCTTTAGAAATGGCATGTCGTGCATATCCTATATGAACAGATCTGGGGTCAGCCTGCTGTTACTATTTATACTAGTCATCAGTGCAGAGTACAAAGGAGTTCTGATCTTTGGTCTGTTTTGGGATTTAACCAGGTGAATTATCCTGGGTGACTTTAGATACATATGTTTGATTGTAGGATCTGGGCCATCTGGATAGCTTTAAATGGAGTATATAGAAATGAAGCTGTGCAAACAGGAATATCTTGACACTTTTCCTAAAGTACATCCTCAGACATGGAGAAGGAGAAACATCTAACAGCTTTAAATGAGAGAGTCTGGCTAAGTTATGTGATTACTCTGTCCAGCCTTGTGCAGGTCATGCAGATTGAACCATGTGGGTCTGGGCCCGGGTTTCTCACACATCTCCTGTGCCAGGCGAGCAGAATGTGGTGTAACAGCTGGCCTCTGTGTCTCTGCTTAGAGTAGGTTGGCAGCATCGCATGCCAGTGTTTGAGCTTCCCCACCCTTGGAAACCTCAAACAAGACTGAGAGCTTTTCTAAAGAATAATGGACTGCTGCTTGACCAGTGCTGGGCATGGCATTGGAATCTGCACTGTGTCAGAGAGAAAATGAAATGGATTACTTGCTTAAGTGTGCTTAATGAGATCATGGAGTAAATGAAAGCCAATTGAGTTGGTGTCAGGGTTGGAGCCAGCAGTTTGTGGTGGACTGTTGCCCCTCCCAAGGTTTCTTTCATTCCTTTTCTTCCACAAAATATTTTTGTGAATTATTATTTTTTATTTTTTTTCCCCCTGTGCATGGAGTAAGGTGTGGGAGGAGGCAGCACATGTAACACATGCAACGATCCTCCTGTGATTTCATGCTTTATAAATAAACTTTGGCTTGTAGATGTTTTACCAACTTGTACCGTTCCATCTGGATTACGGAGATCCGTAAGTGATTCTCCTCTGCTGCAGACTTCTCCTGCTGATCTCAGCCACACCATATTTTAATTAGCTGTGGCAGGATCGGAATTTGTTTTTATTATCTAATTTATGTTGTTGTGTGCTGTGTTCAGAGGTGGTGTGAAATACCACCTCCTGGAGTGCGGAGGAGAAAATAAACCCGTGAGATTAGTGCATGCAGAAGGGCAGCACGAGATAACTGCTAGACCACATGCTCTGCAAACAGGCTATTCATTCATCCAGGGGGCCGATACTGCAAATCGCTACACTAATGTCAAAACAGCTTGCTTCTGGTGATATTTAAGCAAACTCTTTAGTGTGGTAATAAGTGGTTTTGGACATAGGCAAACAGTTCTTTAAAAACTGCGATTGATTAACAATACGTAATAAATGGCTCAGCCCTCAGCCAGGGTTTCTGAGCACATCTGGGGAACATTTATGAGATTCTGAACCCTCCACTATGGTGTGGGGGATTTGGGGCAAAAGAAGGAAAAAAGGTTTAAACAGCACACTTTTGATTTTGCTAACTCCCAGTTAGTGCATTACTAAAGCAATTGAAATCCGTATTGACTGTGGCCTTGCTTAAGCTACAACGGCAGGACCGACTAATGAAATGTTGGCTGTGTGAGTGCCTTGTCCTTCAAAACAAACAGGAAGTAATATAGCCAATTAAAAAAAAAAACAACTGAAATCATTATTCTAAAATGCTGTCCTTTTTTTAACAATCTATTCCCACAGTCAAATTGAGCCATAGTGTGCTGCACTTACTAAGAAGAACACGACCAAACCCCACAAAAACCCCTTGTGATTCTCAGAAAGCAAATGAGATGAAACAGCTATTAAAATTTGATGGAAATTTTAACTGGTATTTGCTCAGACAAATCAGAACCAAGAGCCCTACTGAGCTAACTAATGAAAACCCAAACAGACATAAGGGTAAAGTTAGCACACTTTAAACGCTTATAACAATGATCCATCCAAGCTGAAGGAATTTGTGGTCTAATGCGGAACCAATAATATCACATAGCCTAAAACAGCTGCCTGAAAAATTTACACAAAGATGACTTGTTTGAAAAGGGAAACAGGATGTGCCAATCACTTCTGTTGCTCCTCAGTCAGAAATGTGCAAACGTTTTCCTTTTTTAACACAGGATTTTATATTAGCTTCGTTAGGTGCTTTTCATTGCTTACCCAAGCGTAATGTTATGAAAACACCAGCTGGTCAGGGCGACAGGGATGTCCTTTTCAACGCATGTCATTCAAATCAAAACAGGAGGCTCAAATTCGACGATAAATCGATTTACATGTAATATTTGCGTGCCTTTTTGCCTCCCCTGGAAATTTAGTAACCCGGATATTTACATTCTGACAAGGTGTGAACTTTGCATTTGATCTGCTTGTCTTTTCTCTCACTGACATGTTTTCAATGCAGTGTTAATAAATGAGATAGCAGCAGTGTGACCTTTTTTAATGTATTACTATCATACTTTATTACTGAACTAGTCTGTCCTGTTTTTGGGAAAGAATTGAAATGAGAATTTTTTTCCCCTTCAATTGTGGAGAAAAAAAAATTCAAAGGCTTTGACAAGCTTATTCAAGATAGTTTGAACTGAAATAAGTACTTGTGTTACAAAAAAGTTGGGTTTTTCTGTCCATGAGTTCCCCACCACTGTTAGTGTAACATTAAAACAAAATCATGATCGCATTTGTTGTTTTCTGTAGTAACTTTTTTCATCCTCTTTCTCACTGTTTCTCTCCCATTTTTTTGTTGCTTGTTTACAGGGAATCTGAAGAATGTCGTTTAAGCAGTGGGCTCTAAGCTCATGTTTCCAAATCAGACCCTGCTCTCCTAATGAAGACAGTATGTGCGAGCCATCAGCAGAGTGGAGCTTTGGAAAACATTACTCAAATGTTTCAGAGGAACTTTGTTTAATGGGAATATGAGCGGGCCTTTGTTGGCCCATGCGAGAAGTCTATAGTCAAGAGTGGGTCACAAGGTGAACAGGATCCACAGGATTTTATCTCTTTTTTTTAAAATTCCATTAATATTTTGAATCGATAAACAGTAAATAAACCTGAATCGATAAACCTGACCTATCAAATCCTCTACACTTAGGCTAATATATGCCAAGAAAGAATTTTAAAGTGGATATTTTGATAGCCATCACATATTAATGTCATGGATCCACTTCAGAGAACCGGTTCAAAAATCTTGAGTATGTTTTTAGAGTTTAGTGAATTTGTTGTCAAAGATGTTCACTTGGTTCTATTTTCTATGTATTATTTTAAGTGGTATGCCTCTCAATGTTCCATGGTGAAATGGAGTCATTGTCATATAATGCTGCCAGCACACACTCATACTCTCCAAAAACACAACAAACTGCACCACCCAAGCATGCTCACAGAAACTGGAAAATGGACAGAAAGGCTAGAGGGATGAGAATGAAGAATGTAGGTCAACGAAACTTGTGAAATTCTGTTTGATGCTGGTGGCCTTTTTATCATTTTATTTTCGGTGCATTTAAACTTTGCAATGTCAATATTTGTTTCCTAATAAAATCGTAAAGATATTTCAGTTCTATTAAATTTTATTTGTATAGCACTTTTAACGATGGACAGAACATTCTTTACAGGACAGATGTTCTTTACAGAACATAAGAAATATTGCAAGAAGTAAAAAAGGTTAACGTTATACAAATATTCATTCAAAGATTCAAGATTATTATTGTACTTATTTAAATTAATGTTTGTATTTATCCCCAATGAGCAAGTCTGAGGCGACTGGTAAAACCCAGAAAAAAACTCCTTTAGATGGAAGAGGAAAAAACTTGAGAGGACTCAAAAGAGAACCTCATCCTCATTTGGGTGACAGTAGAGGGTGTGATTAAAACTTGTTATAAACAGCGGACAGTATTATTACGAATAATGTCCCTTCTACAGTCATATACACGCTGTCATTTGTGTATTGATTAGATATGTGCGTGCGCGCGTGTGTCCTCTCTGTCTAATAGCTATTTGTGTGTTAAGCCGGTGAGGCCACATGGTGAACAGTGCTGCTTTTCTTCACCTATAATCTTTATAGTTTTCTCAGTGGCTGCGGTTTCTTTTAATGGCACTGCAAGTGTGATTCATTTAACTTGTTTATTAGCACTGAGAAACATTATTCCATTTCAGTGGCTCTACAGCAAAAAAAAAACAGATTGGTAAGATGGCTATCTTTGGGATTGTTGCTTTTACAGTATACATTCTGCCAGGAAGAAGGTGCTTGTGGTTTGTCATTATCGCACATGAATGGTCCTTATGGTCTAGGTACCTTAAATAATACAAGGTCCTAAACGTCTCAGTACACGGGGAAACTAACTCTTTTAATCGAAAAGTAACTTTTGATTGCAATTTTCTGTGATAAACTTGTGTGACAACCTTGTAACAGCTTCCTGATCCAGCTATGAGAATGTTTTCAATATGTTCTTTAAAATATATAGAGAATATAAACTTAATATGAAAACATTTTGCTAAAAATAAATAAATAAAAAGTCAGTTCCCTATACATCTGGTGATCTTCACATTTCAGGTAAAACACTGAATACATTCCCACCTGGAGAAATGTACCAGCACCATGTTAGCAGTTCCTTTTAAGTGTCAGCTGATTGATTTCCATCACTGTGTTGATGCTCATGGCGTTGGAAAGGACATGAATGGTTATTATGGTCGTGTGTCCACATAGATTTGAGCACTTTTTTTGGAAAAATTGTATGAATATGACACATCTGACACAAACCTGACAGAATATTTGAAAAAGTTTCTATTTTAAAGGCACTTATAAAATTCTTTTTGAGGCCTGGTTGCCTACTTAGAAACAGATGAAGGGTGCGCCTATGAGTTCATGTAAGGGTTCACGCCCATGTAGCATGAAGACACACCCAGCAGTCTGCTGTCTACAGACATATCATCTTGAGCAAATGGCTGTCTGTCAGCATTCCCTGCTGAGGGGTAGGTTATTTTTCACTGTGGCAGTGTTGTGCCAAAGCTGTGCTGTTATACTGTTATACTTTCTTGTCCTTGTTTTCTGAGTGGGTTTTAGTCTTTTAGTTTTAGAAGGCCGTTTTGTCTCACTTTCTTCATTTAAAGTATTTTTTAGTAACCTTTGTCTGTGAATAGGGTTGGGGTTAGGGTTAAATGGGGCACCAATCACAGGGCACCATGAACACACACATTCACACCTGGGGGAATTTTACCATCATCAGTTCACTTAAGAGCATGTTTTTGGACTTTGGAAAACAGACATTTACCAACCAGAGATGCAACCAGGCACCCTGGAGCTGTGTGTTGCCAATGCTACCACTACACAGCAGTACCTCATATCAAGCATTTCATTTATCTTCAGTAACTGCTATGTCCTAGTAATGGTTGTGGTTGTTCAGGGGACATTCCCAAAGAAATGAAAGTCGCACATAAGGTCAATTAATAATAGCCAGTCCACCTAACAGCATGTTTTTGCACAGTTGAAGGAAGAAACCCACATGGACACGAGGACAACATGTGAAACTCCACACTCAACAGTAATCTGAGCTCAGGCTCAAAACATGGACCCAGTTCACTTTGAAATGGCAATGCTACCTGCTGCACCATCATGCTATCCTCATTTTAAACATCTGCCCATATTTCTTGAATTATTCACTAGAATAAACCTCATGACCTGACATTAGTTAAATAAGTAGATATTACAGAAAAGGCACATTTAGGGACATTTGTGAGAAAATAGAGAAAGCAGAAGTAATATAATGAAACCTGTCAGTGAGAAGAAGTCAGTAGATTAAATTTTTTTTATTGTAAAAATGAAATACAGACAGTTAATGGGTGAATATTAAAATTTAATACTTTTACATATGGGTATTTTAATACTTCCACACAGGGTTAAAGCCACTGCCTAAATGACAATTTATTCTGCAGGTTTGCATCATCACGCCTCTTTCTCTCTCTCTCTCTCTATCTCTCTCTCTCTCTCTCTCTCTCTCACACACACACACACACACACACATACGTTTGTGCGCACCTGCTCATGCTCCTCCTTTGACTTCCCAACGGGTTTATGCAAAGTGCTCATCTGGCCCTATTACACGGCAACAGCCTCTTACTGCCACACATATAGACATTTTTTTCACACAAGATCAGTTACGCCTAATAAATATATATTTCAATGTTTTCTTTTCTCTAAAGTTAGCTTTAAGGGTTAAAGCAAACACATTTTTTGGGAATCTGTTTTGATTTTGTGCCCAGAGTTCTGTGATCCATGTCTTGGGCGTTTACAAGCAAACGGTAAACTGTCTCTCTTATTTGCATCCCGTTTCCCCAGAGGAGTTGCCTAAAGGAACCATCATTCTGCTCCTCATCTACATGTGAACTGTGTAGACTAAAGGGTTCAAAGTGCCAGATGTAGGATGAATCCCAAACATCAATATTTGTAATGAGAGTCTTTATTGGGATTGAGACAAGTTAACAGTTACTGAGGAAAAATTAAATGCATGTGCGGTTTGCAACAGCCGTCAAAACAGTCATTATGCCTTAAAGCAGTGCATTATGGGACTATCAGGCATTTCTATTAGAACTGATTTTATGTGGTTTAGGTATTTCTTTAAATTAATATATGAAAAACAAGATCTAGATATATTTTGTACAGCAATTGGGACAGAGGATAAGATAAGATGACAATTAAATAAGGTTTTAACAAGTTAACATAAACTTTAGCAACAATTTTAATTTAAAGTATTCTGTCCCTTGTCAGCTTGAAATGAATGTTACTTATTCTGTAACCTATTAAAGCTCCAAGTCCTAATCAGATTACCTATAATATAAATATTTGCTCTGAATATCAGGCTGTGTTGAAGCAGCATGTCTACAGGGTAAAATAATCCTTTACCTCTAATCAGTTCCTGAGGTTTTCATATCTTTACAGTAGCATGACCAAAAGCATTATCAGAATCAGAATCAGATTTATTGGCCAAGTGTGTTGACACACACAAGGAATTTGGTTCCAGCAGTTTGTGACCCTCAACGGTACAGACATAAATAACACTATACTATACAAGAAAACAATGCAGATGATGAGATACAATGTAGACAGAATGAGTATAAAATGTGGATATAGAATGAATAAAATATATAAAATATGAATATAGAATATGAACGATCAGTTATGTACATAAAGTGTGGGAGTGCAAATAACAATATTGTGCAATATTATGCTTTTGTGCAATATACAGCAGCAGAAGTGTGTAATATACAGATGATTTGTTGACTGACAGTAATGATAATGCAGCACTTATAGTGAATATAATTATGGTGAGTTGTTGATTGCCTGGGGAAAGAAACTGTTCCTGTGTCTGGCAGTTTTAGTAAGCATTATAGCTGTTCTAGTAAAAACTATGGATCTGTCTGTCATAGGCTTATCCAGAAATCCTATATACAGGATCTATTCTGCAAATAAAATATAATTAGATGCCTCATTGTGTTTGTCCTCTTTTGTTGCAACTCTATAATATGTATATTATAAACTGGACACACTAGTGTCTGTGGAGTATGGGGTTTTTACACTTATATAGACATAGTTTAAAACGAGAGAAAAAGAAATCCACCATTATGAAGTGTTTTTTGCTGCTGACAGTGATTTTGAGGATATAATCAGTGTGAATTGTTTTGAAGCTTTGTTTTGTTTTGTCGTCCGAATTGATAGTTACTGACTGGGTTATTATTGGAGCCGTTGCTGAAGTCTGTGTGTGTGTGTGTGTGTGTGTGTGTGAATAGCCAGCATCTGTCCACTTAGCTCTCTTTCACAACAGCTTAGGAGAAAACACGGACAGAACATTGGACTGGACTTTAAACCTGAAGTAAAACCACTAGTCTAGTACCCTTTTACATCTGTATTGGCTTGGATAACAATTTTAGCATCATACTGTTTAATATTCTAGACCAAAGATTTAAATATATAGATGATATTTCCTATATAAACCATAATAAAACACATACATATGTGCTGAGCACATGGACACACTGCCTGGTTTAAAATGTTCTCTATTAATATGTGCATTTATAGTTCAGAAGGCTGCAGAGTTTTAACTATATTACATCACTGATTCCCTGGTTTACCTTGAATATATTGTAGGGAAATCACATTAGGTTTATTTAGGCAATGAATTCAACAGGAGGGCTTTTTTTTTCCATACCATCCATGTGACTCACAGGTTTAAATTAAAGGACTGAAACTAATTAAAGTGCAATGTTTTTCAGTCCAGTCCCAGGGATCCGCTCCGCATTAATGAGCTGACTCCAGTGAACGCGCTCCGTGTGTGTGTGTGTGTGTGTGTGTGTGTGTATATTTAGGCTTAGTGCCTTTGATTGAGGAGCTGGACTCTCAGATCCTGCTGAGGGAAGAGAGACAACTCTTCATCGGCGTGTATAACGCGCTTTGCATCTTTCACGGAAACGTGTCAACGCACGTTTATTCATCCTACAGATATTTTGTGATTTGCCTTGAAACCGGCGTGATACTGATCCCCAAGCGCACACAAGACCCTGCTGACTTTCTCTAAGGTAAATTATCACAAATACAAATAAGCTGTGATGTTGTTCTGTAGTTTATCTATGACCTTTTGTGTATCTTTTGCATATTGTCATTTGTTTTCTTTAATCAAAGTAGTTAAATTAAGGGATCCCCCCAAAAGTTGGTGTATGGTGATGAGAGAATGTTTTACATTTTGTAATGTTTTATTAGAAACGTACTTTTTATAGTGTTTCTGCTTGAAGTTAATGAATCACTCCCTTTGTTTTTTTTTTTTTTTTACTGTGTTTTTAATATGTATAATCCACTGGTCAAAATGTTGTGTCCATGTCAGTTGGGTGAATGAAACAAACTTCAACTAACTTGTAACATAATTAGTTTTGTAACAGATACCACTAATGACTGGTTAATCCCAACCATCTTACTGGCTAGAGAGAGAGAGAGACAGACAGACAGATAGGCAGGAGCTTGGCTTGTGGTAGAGTAGTTCTTAAGAAAAAAAAGTCTTGCCTGTGACATTTCTGGCACTATGAATTGTTTCCTTTGGGAAAAGATCCCGGGACTGTTAGAAATACTATTTGGAGTTTATTGCACATTTTTTGTCATTGACCTCATCACACAGGTGTGCTGAATTAAATAATCTTCTATAAAAAGTCTGAAATACTTAATGCTTTATAATGAAGGCAACAGTTTATGACAGACAAGTGATTAAACAATTCTCCCTTTGGACTAACACATCCATTTGGTCAATGCTAATCAAGATGTAGGCTTAACCATGTATGTAACTGCTTCCAGGCAATGAATAATGCACACAATGTCTTATCATGAAGTTCCTGAGCTGAATGCCCCACAGCTGTCGGCGTCAGGGAGGGCTGATGAGATGAGCTTGTGTATTTTGCTCCTTGCTAGAGGCCTGTTACAGCTGCATGCCAGCATTTTGCAATTATGTCTTTCGCTAAACATGAGCCTAAAGAGGAATTCAGGGAAATGGGGCAGTGTGAATGATTAAGTGCCTCAAAGTCAGCCTTATGACTCTCACACTGGGAGTGAAACGGGGTCACATGACTTCACTACTACATTCATAGGCTCCTAAATAGTCCCCAAGCATATTCTGTTCTATAATGCTATTAAATTATTAGGGAACTGATTTATAAACTTCAGTAAGAGTTTGCCTAACCAGCTTCATGACTGCCTCATGGCTATGAACACAGTATATGGTGCAAATTGTACATTAATAAGTAGCTTGTTTAAAAATTATTGCTGTATTGTGTGCCATTAGCAAAAAAAAAATAAAAAAAAAATCTAATGTTGTTTCTACTTAATACTCATTCATGTTGCTCAAAGATTGGGGCTTATAATTTGCTGCCCATTAAGAATGTACAGGTGCAGCTCAGTAATTACCAGGGTTTACTGAGTGCTTTGTAATTTAGTTGATGCTGCATGATTTATAATAAATTGACTCAACTGACAAACTAAGTGTTTTTGTTGGATTGCAAATGCGTTTTGGAGGTAAAGAGGCATATTTTTTGCTCATAGAATTGGTTTAGTGATTGATTTTAAATGTTAGCATTAACCCAAATATGGTGAAAGTTGTGTTGTAGGATTACTCTTTGTTGGGAAAACATCATAATTACTCTGCCTGCCTCACTATTTACACAACTTTCCTTGTGTCACCAGGTAATGAGCTTACTGCTGATTTCTAGCTCAAGCATGAAGGACCGTGACTCTCTGACCCTCCTGCACTACACAAACTCTGGCAAAACTGGTCCACAGTACCCACCTCCCAATCTCCACTCTTCTTCTCCTGGCATTACCAAGTCCCAGCCCTTCTGCCTGCAGTCCAGCCAGCACCTCATAGCCTCCATGCAGCTGCAGAAACTCAACAGTCACTATCAGAGCCTGGCTGCCTCTTCTACGGTTTCTTCTGGACCTAACAGAGGATTTGGCAATGCTTCAATGAGTCCGACACAAATCTCTGGCCCTGGGATGGCTCAAGGGCCTGGGATCATAGATTCTGATCCAGTGGATGAGGATGTCCTGATGTCTCTGGTAGTGGAGCTTGGTTTGGACAGGGCTAATGAACTTCCAGAGCTGTGGCTGGGCCAGAATGAGTTTGACTTCATATCAGATGTCCCTGCTGGGTGCTGACCCCTAAAAGAAATTCGCCAATCACTTTTTTGGCTGCTTCCTTTTTTGCACCTGAGACACTGTTGGATGGCTCATGAAAATGTGAGACTGTTTTTGAAGGCTCATTTCATGTGTAAAGACAAATCCAAGCTGCAGAGATATAGGGATCTCTCACAATCAAAAGACTACTTGGACCACTCCAGCAGAGGCTCTCTTGAAACTAAAACTTGGTTACTCTTGCTATTCACATTGCGATCTTGCTTGTTATAATCCTTTCCACCTTTTCAAGCTCTGGTTTCAAAGTGGTGCAAGAATTTCTCACAAGTTTCCAGACATGGAGTAATGTCATAAGCTTCACACATGGACTAGACCTGCAACACAACTAAATGTTTTTTTTTTTCCCCAATCCAAGTCTACTACAGAAGTAGGCCAATTTTTTTTTTTTTTTAACTTGAGTGGTCATCTTCACCAACTGAAGTCTAAACTACAACAAAATGTGTGAATCCACAATACATTTCTTGTGAAAGATTAGATATTTATGTGGTCTAATGAATTGGCTTCATCCATTGGCACCTGCCATCTGTGGGTTCTGTCCATACGAGCAGCCGGGTGGTGTTTCTCTTCTGTAATGGAAGGTGATCCTGAAACCAGCATGGGCTACTCTTTTCCAAAATGCATGTCATCACAAGACTCCTTTCCATTGGGGTAACCTGATCTATGCGACAGTTTTCCATGGGTAAATATATTAATGATGGACGTGTCCATTTACTCCACTCGTAGTCTCACTTTAGTTCTAGAAGGATTGTGAGCAGAACTAGAAACTCTACAGATTATTTCAAGCAAACTAAAATAGTTTAGATTATGAACCCTATAAGAGCACTATATTTGTATGTGTTTAATCAAGTGTCTTTTTTGTTTTTGTATAAGAATAGAAAAATGATCTAAAAGACTCTACTGTCATGATGTTTAGCGTTGACTAATGCAGACCTGTGTTTATAAAATAATTGAATAATCTGAAGTGAATCATAAGTGGTGATTTGTTTTTTTTTGTTAGCACTTTCCTTCCATCTTGTGTAATTTTTCTACAAAAGATGTGATCACTGTTCTATTTAAAGTGTATTCCATTTTGTTTTTCAAAATATACATAAATAAAAAGTACAGACCTAAAAACTTTTACTCTAATTTTTTTTTTTTTTTTTTTGTTCTGCCGATGATCGAGACCTGGAATGAGGGACCCAGCAGAACACAAAGAAATACATTAATTAGAGACAAATAATCAATGAATCGCTACCTGTTGATACTGTCAGTATGATGTACCAGTGTTATATACCATGAAAATTGTATAGTCCAAATTATAGAAAACAATTTCTGCACTGTATTGAGAAACTTCTGAAAGTTGTGTTTATATATCTGTCTATTTTAAAAAGATATGTTTCATACCCACCACGAACAAGGACACTATCATATAGGACATTTGCATTCATTCCACACTGAGCTGAAATTTTAACATTTCGCGTTAAGCGATACAGTGCCATCTAGTGGACCTTTTAATGAATCTTTCCATTCTTCGTAAAAAATGTTTTTAGCATGAGTCGTGTACTGTGGAAACCAGGCACTGATTCACATGCACTAGTTCACACACTGTTAAATATTATGCATGAACACACATGAAGTACAAGTCACACACAAATGAGGAAATGGGAACAAAGATGAAGGCCATCGTTAACAGATAAGTCACTGAGCCACTATCTTCTATCATAAACACAAAGCTGTCTGTCCCACTGCCTGGTATTTCCTGAACGAGATTGTCTTTCATGCAGAAGTGATATCTGACTAAAAATAAAAGCTGTTACATGTTAAACCACTAACTTTGTCTTTGTCTGAGATAAGATTCATTAATATACATATTTAACACTTCCTTATTTTTACACACACAATTCACAGCAGAAAAAATAGTCAAGTTTTTAACAGTCATAAGCAGCTTATGCAAAACATCACAATATTTCCTACATACTGCTCCTGTGAGTCATTCGCTAGTTCATACAATAGTCATTGTTTCTTGGCAGTGTTTATTTTCACTGTTTGTACTCTAGAGATAAAGATAAAGACTGTCCCATTGACTAACTGATTTGGATAAATTTAAGTGCTCTTCTATGAAAGGGTAATGCCATAGTTCTCTACAGTTACAAAATAATAATAATTATTATTATTATTATATTGTGATGATGTTAGGTTGTTATTGAGGGACATATTAAGCTAAAGGGCAGCAAAAACATCTGTAAATTGTGTACATTCATTAACTAGGTTCTTTTTAAGTTTCTGAATACAGAATGAGCCTGAATATTTTATTCCTAATGATGAACTGGTAATTACACTAAACAATATTATGAATTTATAAAAATACAGTTAATTCATTTAAAATATCCAGTATATCCTTTCCTCCTTAATAGTGTGTGTGTGTGTGTGTGTGTGTGTGTGTGTCTGTGTGTCTGTGTGTGTGTGGTGGAAATAGAAATGAGACAGGAATATTTGCATATAGCACATTTAGCCTTATGATTCACACGATAGTAGAATCATTATAAGGATTTTTTAAAATTGTTGACTGATTAAAAAGTCTAAATTAAAAAGTCTTCTAGTTTCAAGTCAAGTCAAAAAGCTTTTATTGTCATTTCAACCATATATAGCTGATGCAGTATATATTGAAATTACACAATGTTTCTCCAGGACCACAGAGAACAAAAACAGAGCTACAAAGGACAACACAGAGCTAAAGATCTGAAGAAAGTTAGTCCTAGACACATAGTGCATCTGTGAAACCTGGTGCAAACAAACAATACAACACACTACAAGACAATACACAAAAGCAATGCCGACCAGAGTACAGAGTGCTGTATATTCTACAGTACATGTGAAAAATATAGGAATGAACACTTAATATAATAGCAGCAACTGACTGTGAATGTGAGACAGCTTGTGCAGAGTGAACGTGAGACAGCTTGTGCAGAGTGAACGTGAGACAGCTTGTGCAGAGTGAACGTGAGACAGCTTGTGCAGAGTGAACGTGAGACAGCTTGTGCAGAGTGAACGTGAGACAGCTTGTGCAGAGTGAACGTGAGACAGCTTGTGCAGAGTGAACGTGAGACAGCTTGTGCAGAGTGAACGTGAGACAGCTTGTGCAGAGTGAACGTGAGACAGCTTGTGCAAAGTGAACGTGAGACAGCTTGTGCAGAGTGAACGTGAGACAGCTTGTGCAGAGTGAACGTGAGACAGCTTGTGCAGAGTGAACGTGAGACAGCTTGTGCAGAGTGAACGTGAGACAGCTTGTGCAAAGAGCTTGTAAACAGTTTGGTGTGTTTACAGCTGTAAAACACGGATGTATACTGGATCAGTTTAGTTTTCACTCCACGAGTGAGTTTTATTACTAGATTTTAGTGCTAAACATTTCTCCTTTATTAAAAATGTGTTGAGTTTGATCGTTGATGTGAACCCAGCCACTAGAGGGCAGAAGCGCTTCCAGTCCTCACATTGCGCTCGTGCTGTCCCTCTTCAGTAGCCGTAGTTACCGCATATCTTTCTTTCCCCGGAAGTTGGTGGCCCTTTTCCGCAGACTCCAACATGGTGAGCAGATTTCTTTTTTCGTTTCTCTTCCGATTTAATCCAGAATCATCCGCCATTCCACACAGTATCAATCACCTAAACCATTAAAATATCGTGTTTTCACTCGATGCCTGTGTATAAATCCTTATATTGTTGTGATTGATCGTTTGTTTGTAATAAATATGTTTAAAGTGTTCGGTCTCTTATCAATACCACGGCGCCTTAACTCGGGTTTTAGCAGCTTGTCCTTGTAAAAGTCCGTGTAGTTTTTGTCCTTGGGGTTAAAATGTGACTACAGTCTCAGTAATGTAGTTTTTATCGCTCTGTTCTGTCACTAAAGGCCTTTTGCTTTGATGCTAATAAATTAGCTCGAATGCTAAAACCGTTGCCTCCGTTCACACTGCTGGCGAATTGAGCAAACAGGATTTAATAACACTGGAAATTACATTTATTCTGTTATTCAGGCCCGAGGACCGAAGAAACACCTGAAGCGCGTTGCAGCTCCCAAACACTGGATGCTTGACAAACTTACTGGAGTGTTTGTGAGTTTTTTCACCCCCACGTGACTCCACTGGATATGATCATGATAATGTTCTGCTTATGGTTGAAAAAGGCAGCTTGAGTGGGGCAAATGCTTGCTGGTTTTAATGTGGTGCTGTATTTTGTCACTCCTAGGCTCCTCGGCCCTCCACCGGTCCCCACAAGCTGAGAGAATGTCTGCCCCTCATCATCTTCCTGAGGAACAGGCTGAAGTACGCGCTGACTGGAGACGAGGTTAAGAAGATCTGCATGCAGAGGTTCATCAAGGTCGATGGCAAGGTCCGCACCGACATCACCTACCCTGCTGGATTTATGGGTAAGTCAGTTTGGTCCTGTTAGTCAAAGTATCGTTTAAATGCCTTATAGGTTATATTATAGCCAAGGAGCACCACATGGACTGTGACATCAGTGGATGACCCAACTTTGGTTTATAATCCTTATAAGAGCCTCACGGCTTTGTACGATCATGTAAGTAAAAGTTGAACCTGAGGTGATTTTTTTTTATTTTTTTTTATGTACATGCCAGATCTCAGATTTGATTTAGAGTGGACTTAATATTCCTCAAGTAATGTCTGGCTTTTTGGCATTGGCATGTTGGTAAAAGAGAGATTTCTGAGGGAAATTGTTTTGCCCATTCTCTTCAGTTACATCTCTAAACGTTAGTTCTTTCTTATTGGATTCTGAGATTTATTGTCATTGGGTTTGATGCAACAAAATTCTGTTGGTGAAATCCCAAACCAGTGCCATTAAGAAAAATTGCAATTAACTCTACACTGCGGTTCAAAAATGAAAATAAATGGTTAAACATGGATTTCGAAAGTATAGTATTGCAGGGCAATCATCTTCTGGTTAAAGAAACAACAATGAAACAAAGTAAAATATTTATAACTAGTGCATTTATACACTTGGATTTGGTGAGTTATGTTTCTAGTTCTTAAAATAAACATCAGATCAGTTTGTTTCTATTAAAATGAGGTGTGGGCACTTGCATTTTTTACACTAATTGCGACGAATTCACTTTTCTTGTGCTAGTGCAATGTTACTTAACATGCATTGTCCAGAAAGCTTGTCCTGTCCAGATATTGGTGTTAAATGGTAATTTGCCAAGCACGCTTATCTTTTTCCATTCACTGATTCAACACTTCATATGTAGTCAGGATTATGGATGAACACTAATGCTGGGTGTGTTCTCTTTGGTACCATTGTTAGTGTTTAAAAATGAGTACCAAGAAAGCACTTAAGAAAGCATGTTATTGATCTACTAGGCAAACATTTAATTTTAGTTGAGGGTATGGGGTTTTTAAGTACTTTTGCATCCATTAGTTTCTTTAGTGTTTGGTAATTAGTTATGATGTGCACAGTAACTTAATGATGCAGCAGACGTCTCTTTACTGTGACATATTTTTGTTTAGCAGTTTACTGCAGAGTTTGCCATGTTATTAGTGTTCAGTTGTGTAATGGGTGACTTTGATGGCACAGTTTAACAGATGGATGAGCAGTTAGATGTCCTTCCTCCAAGACTGACAAATGTTATTGTTTTTATGGAGCCATCGTCATTCACCCAGTGGGAGTTCAGATAGGATTGCCAAGAGGGTGTTAAGTCTGACCTGATTCATTGTCAAAACCTGGTGAGTGTGAAATAACCACCAGAAAGTTGCACTAAAAGGGCTGGGATGTTTGTGGGGGACTTGGAGCAGGTTGTATGAACATTGGTTGGATGTGGCAGCCTAGCGGTTAAGGTGTTGGGCTACCTCCCGGAAGGTTGTGAGTTCAATTCCTAGGTCCACCAAGCTGCCACTGCTGGGCCCCTGAGCAAGGCCCTTAACCCTCAATTGCTCAGTTGTATAAAAATGAGATAAAATGTAAGTCGCTCTGGATAAGGGCGTCTGCTAAATGCTGTAAATGTATGAACAGCTTATGGACAGGGTTACAGTTTTGTTTTTTGTGTTGCAGATGTGATCAGCATTGAGAAGACTGGAGAAAACTTCCGCTTGATTTATGATGTGAAAGGCCGTTTCACTGTCCACCGCATCACCAACGAGGAGGCCAAGGTGAGCCCCATTTGTCATTGTGGCAAAAATTATATTGTGGAATGTGTTTAATTGCAGTAAAGGGGGGGTTATTTTAAAGATTAGCCTTTTCCTTGAAAGATTTTTGCTGTAAGTGCTGTAGAATTAGAAACTGAGATGTGACCTATTTATTTGCTCCTGCATGTTGCCAGTTTAACTTTTTGCAGGTAGTTAGCCTACTATACTGCTTCATTCGAAGCTTTGTTTCTGATTTTGTGTTAATTTTTCTCCTCACCCTGTTTATCTGTAGTACAAGCTGTGCAAGGTGAAGAAACTCCTTGTTGGCACTAAGGGAATCCCTCACCTGGTGACCCATGATGCCCGCACCATCCGCTACCCTGATCCCATGATCAAGGCCAATGACACGGTCCGCATTGACCTGGAGACTAGCAAAATCACAGATTTCATCAAGTTTGACACTGGTCAGTATTTATTTATTTTGATGACTAAAATATATAAACTCACTGAAGTCAGCCAACACTGATATGGGGAGTCAATGGAAAATTGTGCAAACTGGTTACGTTGTAGTCCATGTTGGAATAATTTGGCATGAGTTCTGCCTGTAAAAGACAGATGCGTTGATGTTCCACTTGAGTGACGTGTCTGCTTTCCCTACCCGTGTGTAGGTAACCTGTGCATGGTGACTGGTGGTGCTAACTTGGGTCGTATTGGTGTCATCACCAACCGAGAGAGGCATCCTGGCTCCTTTGATGTGGTGCACGTGAAGGACAGCACAGGCAACAGCTTTGCCACCAGGCTCTCCAACATCTTTGTCATTGGCAAGGTGAGAAAGAAATGCACACGCTTTCTGCCGACAGCTGCTTAATGCAGTCCCAGTTAGATTTATTTCATTGCTTATTTTTGCAATTGAATAAAGTTGACTTAGTAAGAATTTTAGATGGAGAGTAAAACAATCTTTCTTGTAAATTCTTATTGTTGGCTGAAGTATTTCCCATTAGTCTTGTCTTTTGCTTCATGCATTTTAATCAGATTTTAAACTGGCAAAAGAGCTGATATTTGGTATCAAAATGTAAACACATGTGCTCATGCATTTTATGTCTAATCCTGTTCTGAGCAGCTTTTAAAGCGGCCTTCACACCGCACACAACAAACGGACACGACTGTCGGATTTCGCCCCCTAGTGACAGTTGTGTGGAATATGCAATATGATAGTGTAGACGTCAACATGGGAGAGAAGCTAATTCTCGCGGTCTCGGAAAATCCATTACTATATGATCGTGACATCCGAAAATAACCACAGATCTTCTCCATTAAGGCACAACTCTTGCACTAAACGGTGATACTCACTGATTTGCAATGTTTTCTTTTGCGTCTCCAGTAAAGGAGAGCAAAAGCAAGAGCCTGTATTCTCCCTCCATTTATCGTGGTGAATGAATGAATTAATGAAGGAGTAAATGCAATCAATGCAACAATAAATCCAGAAAGACCGCGAATAATTTGAGGAAACATGGACACAACATTAAAAATAATACAATATAAATATTAATGTATTACTTTTTTTTTATCAATAACAACGTATTTAAAACATTGTTTTTGATAAAGTTTAAAAATTACTAAAGTTAATATTAATACTTTTCAATAATTCTTATCACCTCACGCACACGAACCTGATTGGACAACATTGGAATACATCACATCCGGTCGGCATATCGGATGCGGTGTAGTCGCACAAGTTCAAATTTAACGGATCCAACGCTCAAAACGGATCCGCAGATGGTCGGCACCTCACGCAGCGACTTTGCTACTCTCCATAGGAAATGAATGACTTCCGGTTTATAGGCGGTCGTTTGTCGTTTGCAGTGTGAAGGCCACTTAAGACATGAAGAATTTGCACAATGAATTTTTTTATATATACTTTTGTAGTATGGACTTAAAACAGCCCAATGTTATTAATATCTACAGCCCTGTAAAGGGTGAACTCGTAATTATGAAAGTAATTTCTTAAATATATCTCGTGTGGTGTTCACTTATCCAGGGTAACAAGCCATGGGTGTCCATTCCTCGTGGAAAGGGTATCCGTCTGACCATTGCTGAGGAGAGAGACAAGAGACTGGCTGCCAAGCAGAGCAGCAGCTAAGTCCACCCAGGACTGGTTCCCCAAACCCTGGTTTCAAATAAAACAAAATATTTACAACAACAATGGCTAAAGATTAAATTCTTTATGAAAAATGTACACGTGTTTAAATTTAATTTAACTCTAATTTTCAGTGTGATTGTACACCACTCTTGAATGTCAAATTCTTTTAAATGACCACTTTTTGGTCCATGAATTTTAATTGAATGGATGTAATTGAGTTATTTTGAAAGTATGTACATTTAATCCAAATAGTGTATATCCAAGTTTCTGTCTTAAAGGACTGTTTTATTCAGCATTCTAGTCATGGAATGGATAAAATTAGCAATTCAGTAATTAAATAAGTTGATATTTTTAACTAGGATTTTCTAAATAGTTTGAGAACTTCATTGTCTTGGGCCAGGATTAAATAAAGGATCTTAATGGATTTTATTTATTAATCCCTGGAGATTAATCCACCACTTATTTAAAGATGCATCAGATGCAGTATGTATGCACAACCAGAACTAAGAGTTGGCTGAGTACCAATTACAGTAGTGGCTAAAATGATCACTTTATTTCTGAGACCTGTTCCATATAGAGTTTTATGTAAAGTCCATTTAAGTCTGAATAAGTCATGCTGTGCGTATTTGTAATCTATTTCTTTAAAAATACAATTATCCTATAAGTACACATTTTCTTACACAGTACAAACCAAATAGTTCATTATTTAAATGAGTCCAAAAGCCCTGTGTAACAGTTACCAGTCAATCATTCAAAGTCAGGCAAACATGAAAGATTACATCATGTTGCAGTTAGAACACGTATGTAGAAATGGATGAGATATTACTATAACGCACCCAAGGATGGAGAGCTGCATCCTGAATGCTTTAATGTTAATGAGAGCTGCATCACCTTGAATGCTGCAAATGCATCTCAGCCATCCATTCCTAACATGCTACCCAGTCTTGTTTAATGTGCTGTTTTCACCAAGCCTGTTTGCTTACAAATTGTATTGACGCTGAGTAGAACCTTGTGTGGCTGCTTTCCAATAACCCATCTGCTTCTTCCATACCACCTTGATCCCGAGGCCCTGAAATGTTTGTTAAATCATTGATAAATGAAGTCACTTCAGAATGATGCTCCAATAAGCAAGACCAATATGTTTGTCCTTGATTCTTCCTGTTAATTTTTTAAGACACATAGAAGGGAGGCAGTGAAATGAGGTAAGCAAACTTGGATAAGTAACATGCATATAGAAACTCTGCTTGATGTGAACTGCAAGAGAGTGACTGATGAGCGATGCTGATGTATTATATATGCCCATATAATATATATGAGTTTATGTAACTAAAATTCGAGTAAGTTTTCACAGAGAATTATTACTGTTCAACTTTAAACAAGGTCCAGTATGTAAAGTTAACAAGTCATGAGATGTTATATTGCAGGAGAAATGTACACCAATCAGCCATCAAAATAAAACCACCTCCCTTGTAACACCAAAACAGCCCTGAAATATTGAGGCACTGACTCCACAAGACCTCTAACGGTGTGCTGTGGTATCTGGCAACAAGACTTTAGCAGCAAGTCCTTTAAGTTGCAAGGTGAGCCTTTATAAATCAGACTTGTTTATCCAGTACATCCTACAGATATGCGATCAGGTTGAGACCTGTGGAATTTGGATGCCAAGTCAGCACCTTGAACTCTTTGTCATGATCCACAAACCATTCCTGAACCATTTTTGCATTTCATTAGAAGATGCCACTGCATTAGGAAAGACTGGCCATAAAGAAGGGTACGTGATCCACAGTGATGTTGCTGATATGTATCAATGTAACATGCCCATTCTAGGCACTTTCAGCAGAGGACATGGGTGCTTGGACCAGTCTGTGGCAAGGCAGCAAGCTGGAATTCAATGTGTGTTCTGACACTTTTCTATTAAGCCATTAACTTTTCCAGCATTTTATACTACAGTTCAATCCTCACAAACATCAATGACATGGTCTCCGGTTCACTGTTTGTCTTTCCTTGCACCACTTTTGGAAGTTACTAATCACCGAATACCAGGAACATCCCATATTGCCTGTTTTTCCTGCTTCCAACACATCAAATTCAATGTGACTTAATTTTCTGCCTGATATATCCCATCCCTTGACAGGTGCCCGTGTAACAAGATAATCAATGCTATTCACTTCACCTGTCATTGGCTTTAAAGTTATGGCTAATTGGTGTAAACTTGCATGTGAATGTGTGTGTTCTACTTGGCTGTGGCTCTTCTCCAGGCCATATGGGTCCTGCTGGGTTTCAGCCTGTTTGTCCTGCAGCCTTTGGCCTGATGGTCCGCAGTGCTGCAGCATGGCTCGGCTCATCCCAGTCCAACACACTGTTGGGGCTTGTGTCCAAAATAAGACACACACACACCTACACAGTGTCTTGTGTCCTTGAGTTTACTATAAATGCTTCTAGTTCTAGATGGCATTAGGATGCATTTTTTTCATTACTCTCTTACACTTTGTGCTCATAATCACATTTACATGGTTGTGATGTGGTGTCCTAAATGTGTATGTATGATTATTGATTAAGTGCATCTATTTTGAGAGCAGAATTTTTAACGGATCTGACCTGACTAAGGACATTTTGTGCAACGGTGCTCTTTGAAAATAAAACATGAGGCATGCCAGACTCCAGCACTGCTCGTGCACTGCTCACATCTCCCCCTTGTGCAAAATAAAACAGCACTTTCATTTAATTACACATGAGCTATGTGGTTTCAGAATCACATTTATATATGCACACAGAGTGAAGAAAAAATGGTATTTCAGTGAGGGGGGGTGTGTTCACGCTCAAGGTCCTTTAGGAGTATTTCTGCCTGCGTGTTTGGCCTGTGCGTAATGGGGTGGGGAAACCTGGAACAATGGAGACAGTCATGTTTCACTAGCAGCCAGACATGGTTCCCCCACATGTTTCTGATCAATATCTCTGCATGACATACTTCCATAAAGTCATGCATGGATGGAAATATGCTTAATGAGATGAGTGGATATGGGTGACATGTTGCTCATCTACCTGCTCTTCCTCTTCTTCTTCTTCTTCTTCTTCCTCTTCAGTGCTGTTCAGCTTAACTCCTTCTGCAACCTTCAGTTCTGGGAAATGTATGAATAGATGAACAAATCATGTAGGTGAGCCAAGTTATGGTTTTGGGTGGGGGTGCACACATGCAGCAGATGTGAGCTTTGGGAGGGGCCAACATCTGGTCTGGAGGAAGGAGTATAAGGATTGGAGGACGTTTTTTTCCACTGCAAAACCTAGGTGTATTTTTTCCAGTGTTGGAATTTACGGTCTTGGAGTGCAGCTGTTAAAACTTAATGTTGCCAAGCTTACTTTTTCATCTAACAAGTGATGTGTTGCAAAATGCCACAAAAAATCCTCTGATCTGCAGGACGAATTGTTCAGGTGTGATTGAGACTGCAGATGTAGACACTAGATTACTTTGTAATACCAGTGGACTCTTCTGTCTAAACCAGGAGCACCAGCAAGAATTTTGGACACTCTAATAAAAGGGCAAAGCACCAGGTACCTCGTCCTGGATCATTTCTGTTCTCTTGACAATCCTTGTTTTTTTTGGGTTCCTGTTCTCACCACTGTCCATGGACTCATCTCTATATTTACAGCACCGATAGTCTGAACTGCTGTATTTCCACATCTGGCTTGCAAACAGGAAAACGTTGTATTTTTAAGTGTTTGTAAGCCACAACATGCGCACAAGGTTAAGGATGAAGTAGAAAGACAAAGTGATTCAAGTTTAATTAGGAAGCAATGAAAAGCATCCCTCACACGAGACTGTGTCACACTTTCAGATGTGTTTGAGTCTTTATCTGTATCAAATAACGTGTCAAAATAGCACGGCAGCTCCAGGATCTACGTCCAAAAACACGTTATTCTGTACTCCAGAGGTCAGATATCTGACATGCTATTTAGTTTAGTAGTAGTAGTATTTTTTTTTTTTTTGCTGCAGGTCCTGTACCTGTGGCTGGTCTGCATCCTCCTGTAAAGCCGCTGACTTTTGAATCCTCCCTCGCAGCTTTCTCTCTGGACTCATGCGGACTGATCAGAGCTCCACGCAGTGGACAATCAGCTGCAACGCAAAAAAGATGCCCGCACTGTACTCGCTAGACGGAGTTCAGCTCGGGGAGATCGGGCTCTGATCAGCCCTCTAACCAACTGCAACACTGAAGTAGATCACAGAGAAGAAAGAAGATGCCGTTTTGCAAGCGCATCATCGCGCCTAAGGACGTGTGCAAAAGCGCGCTGAGGAGCGGCGGTGCGTCGGTCACGGACTTGGCGGACGTGTGCGGCTTCAGCCTTTGCTCCATCCTCAGACAGCTCTCCGATTTATGCAGGCAGTCGGTCAGCATCCTGGAGGAACTCGAAGGAGAGATCGCGTCCATTTGCCATCGCTCGGGAACATTGGAGAACAAAGTTATCAGCCTGCAAAGACACGTCTCGACACTCGCAGCCTGCAAGCCACCGCTACAGAGTAAGCAAGAGCTGTTACTTTCAATTTGCAGAAACCTCTGAGTTCTGCTGGGTCACTTGTTACACCGCTAAACAGAGTCCAAGTTTGTTTTGTCTTGAAATGTCTTCGCTATGTTGGCATATGAGACAGAAACTATGTGAGCGCGTGACTTTTCTGGCAGTTTGGCACGACTGGATGTGGTTGTTTACAGAATGAGACTGTTGTCTTATAGCCTCAGATGCAATACATAAAGCTCTCTTACCCCATGAACTTCTAAGATCTATTATAGACTGTTGATACAGCTGTTGAGAAACAGAGCTCAAAAAGGTGAGCAACAGTAGTGAATACGTGCTTCTATTGCCCCAAACAGACTTTAACACATGAGTGCACCAGAATAAGTCTTCTTCCTTAAATAAGACTCTCAGTCTCTAGTCCATGGGATAGAGCCACTAACAGCTGAACGTCTTAGTGCTTTACACACAATCAACCCCAAATTAGATAAGCATTAGGTGTTATTAGACTTTATTTATAGACATTATAACTGATAATTGTGGCTTTTTTCCTGGTTGTAGGTTGTAACAATTATATCTGCTTTGTTTATTTTTTTTTAAATTTTTTTTTATTTGATTATTATATGTTTTTAGTTATTTATTAAATACAAGGTATAAAGCAGAATGAATAGTGTCCTAACAAACTGGTGATGCTAGTCACAGTGTGGTGTTAATGAAAATCAAGAGCTGTATTGTTTACATGTATTGGCTTCAGTGGGTTTTCCATTGTAACTAATCTCCAGGCAGGGAGAGTGAAATGCCACAAGGCTGTATTATGGGTCCACAAAAGATTTAGACCTAGAATAGTCTTGGAGTTCAGTACAAGCAAGAGATTCACGCAGATGAACAAGACAAATCTGTGTGGACACCGAGGTCACTGGACAGCCATCCAGAAATCCTGCTGAATGGACTCTTGTCAGATAATAATCAGCAGCAAACAAACTGCGCGAGGCGTGCCTAGTAGCGTATTCATCTCCATCAGGTTCATCTGTCAAATCAATCATGTGTTTATTCTTCTTTTCATTTTTGGCTCCACTGTTTTGGCATGCAGTCACTATGATGCCTCCTACGCTACTCTGTGTTGCTAAGCTGAAGATGAGCAGAATATTTCCTCTGTCCGCTTCCTTTTGTCTTAGTAAAGGAAGCAACTCTCAAATTTTGTCCCCTTAATCCCACACATCTGGCCTTGTGATGCAGTCCAGCATCACCACGAGTATACTCCAGTGCATCTGCATGAGTTAATCAGGCTTCTCTAATGAATGGAAGAATGATGATTAGGCCTAGACTAGATTTGTTAAAATATAACCCACCTGTATTTGCTCAGGGTCCTGGCCTTATTGTCTGAAAATCCCTTGCTCTGAAAAGTTCTAGATAACCAAATCAGATCCTGAAATGCAGCAGATTATTTGGCAGCGACGATTGTTTCTTCAGAGCAAAGTAACTGGAGTTCATGTCCCTCTGGAGACTGTGTGTCAGCATTTGATGAGGACATGGGGTGAAGGAGCAGCTTAAATTCGGCCAGTTATCCCTTCGTGTTATACTTAGCCGTAACATATACACAAAAACATGAATGTGAAATCAACTCTACTTCTTTAAAGGATGCTGGTCATTCCTTTTAGCAAAACAGCCATGTAGGGCACTATAGGAAAAAATGAAGCAGGGATTCAAATAAAGATTAATGCGTATTTGGTAGATGGCTCTTAAGTGGACAACTAAACGTTTGTGTCAGCACCACAACATAGATAATGCGTGATAGATCAGTTTTTTACGAAACGCCTTGTGTTGTAATCTTTAGCCTTGAGCAGAGTTGTGGAATCATTTTCACTGAATCTGTTGAATAAATCTGACATTATCAAGATGTTAATTTTTGTACTGTTAAGATATGTATTAGACTAGGCTTAGGCATATATAAGGGACATTTGCTTATTCATGGGAGAAACTCTTTGGGTGGCAGCAAGCAGAAGCTCTTATAAGTGTGAAGGCCATTTCTTTAAAAAACACACACAAAGTCGTCTCTTCCAACTTTCACTCCCAGTTTGGCAGCAGTGTAGTGTGTGATGTGCTTGTCATGTTTCCTGTTGAAGTCCATTGTAACCTCAGCCATGAGAATGATTTTAATACAGTCTTCCCTTTTCAAAGGTGTTCTTAAAGGCTGTCTTAAAGTATTCTGTATTATAAACTAGAACTATGAAACATTTTGCTAAAAAGTGTTCACTTGCATATGGAGACTTTTCGGACATTATGGTATAGATGACAGAAAAAAATAAGCAAAAAAAAATAAAATCAAAAATAAGCAATAAAAATGAATTAAGCAGCAGATCATTTGGTAAATGGATTTCCTTCATTTATTCAGGACAAGCTTACCAAGCAAAATCATAGAGAGTGGTATTTATATTTAATGTTATATTTATTTGATATTTATAGTTATGTTGTTTTGAAATATTCTGACTGCTAAAGAACAACCGTCTTAAGAGAAACTGCTTAAAAATATTTTAGAAATTTGAGAGCAATTCAGAAGCAGAGTGAAACATAGCTTCTTGGTAGATCCTCTATGAAGCTTTGGAGCTGTCCTGAAGCCATGAATGTCATTCTTCTGAACGATGTACCCTCAGTTATTTTTTTAATAATGGTGTTCGAGAGCACTGTCTTACACATCTGTCCAAGATCTCCACCTGGTTTGAGAGCCGGTGATTGTGAAGGTTATATCTTATGACGTTTATCATTTTCATTCTCATCAAACCATTCAGTGAGCCTTCATGCTCTGTTGATAGGGCAGAGTCAGTCTTGGAAGAAACTAATCCATCAGGATAGAAATGTTTCCTTGTAGCATAAAACTCTTATATTGAGTGCGTCTTATGTCTAAGGAGCCAGATCGAGCCAAATAATGCCAACAAACAATATACAGACGGAAGGTCTTAGGTCTCTCAGACACTGGACTTAATGGACTTAGGACCATATTTATAACTAATATAGACACCCTTTCAATAAAAAAATGTATTCTTGAAGTATTGATGTACGTCTCGGTGCTAGTGTCTCATGACGAGTGCAAAGATTTGTTATTCTTTAATGTGAAGTTTAAAATAATTAAAAACTTTTCTTTCTTCCATGCTGAAGCATTTACAGTCTTTAGTCCATTCAAGCTTAAAGTCAGTAAAGAGAAACTAGCCTCGGGATTAAAATTTATAGAGTAAAAGGCCTAAAGATGAATGTGACAGGAGGCTTGGACATAACGCAGACTTGTTACTTTAACTTTCGTCTGGATAAGTAGAGCGTCTGGTGTGTTTGTGTGTGTGTGTGTGTGTGTAGTCTAGTTGTCAGGAAATCATTGTTGTATTCCTGTGTTTAAAATACCGAAAAATAATTCAGTATGGAGTTACAGACCTAACAGAAATGACCTCTCATTCACTACCACAGGCAAAATGTCTGCGAATGCAACTATGCAACTAATAAATGCCCATGAGGACTATGATTAATTTCATGTTTCTAAATTCAACTAATATACCAGTAATATGTTGTGCACCTGCAGGTTTCTGCATGTCATCCCTTTTCTGAAAACATGTTTAGTTTCTCTGAAACTAGCCAAATCTAATGAGCATGAGTTCTGCTGGACATAATTTGTTGAAGAATTTGCCTAAAAATCCCCAAAAGAAAAACAACCCTGAGCTCTCAATAGAATACGATTTTGAGGTTGAAAGCTGGAGTTTTCCTTTAGAGTATAATGAGATGGAGAGACGTGAGGAGAAAAAAGTTCTGAGTTGATTGAATGAGTGAGGAAGAAAGAAAGACTGACTGGGAGAGAGGGGGGAAATTAGGCAGTGTCTGAACAGAGTAAGGAAAATCATTCTAGTGGGAAAGATAAATTCAGGTGAAATGCAGAAGAAACTATTAACAACTTCCTGCCTTGGCCGTGTGCCCGAGTCCCCTTTTGTGCACCACAGAACGTTTTCTATAATTTAAATCATTTTTGCACCACTGTTGCTCTGTTGGCTGGGAATTTGGTTGCCGTGGCGGAGTTCCAGCTGCCAAGAGAAGCTCAGTCAAGCTGAACTCAGGCATCATGTGCACAGGAATGTCTCAAAAACAAGTTAAAGCAGTGCTACATTAGACTCTAGCAACTGCTTTCTCCTTCTTCTCATGCTTTGTCCAAAGTAGTAAAGACAAGCACAAAAAAAAGTTGCGCAACAGGTTCATTTCCTCTCATTTCATTTCTCTCTCTCTCTCTCTCTCTCTCTCTCTCTCTCTCTCTCTCTCTCTCTCTCTCTCTCTCTCTATCTATCTCTCTCTTTCTCTCTCTCTCTCTCTCTCTCTCTCTCTCTCTCTCTCTCTATCTTTCTCTCTCTCTCTCTCTCTCTCTCTCTCTCGCGCTATCTCTCTCTCTCGCGCTCTATCTTTCTCTCTCTCTATTTTTCTCTCTCTCTCTCTCTCTCTCTCTCTCTCTCTCTCTCTCTCTCTCTCTCTCTCTCTCTCTCTCTCACACTCTCTCTGAAGCATCCCGTGGGAAAGTCATGTTTGGGATTGACCGATGGGAGTGGGATTTTCATGGCTGTACTCTCATGTTGACTGTAGCAGTAAGCACATTTGCGTGATCATGAAGTCATTTCGCCTCAGGGACCAGTTTCATAACAACACGCTTCTATCTACTTCTGTCCAGTCCAGGCTTTGTGTGCTTGTATGCACCCAGTCACATGGCTTATACAGAAGGGAGACCATGTGTGTTTTATGTTGAACATGTGCAGTATGTGATTGTTTTTCCTCTTCCTGCAACTCGTTCAGGCTCTGGGCAGTGCCTCAGATTCTCTTGGCTGCTCAGTCTTTGGCTCTGGATCTTATGACACAGACCATGTAGCTCTGCAACACAGCCGTCTTCCCACCCCTACTCTGACACATTGCTTTAACAATGTAACAGACTGTCGTTATGCTCCTGCAATATACAGTCTTAAAGCTAGAACAACCCAAGAGGTAGCTATTGAGTCTGGGAGGACCTACAACACTCCTGTCAAACTTCATCATTTGCCTAAAACCCCAACAATGATCTAATGATTAAATCAAAATAGATTCCAGGTCCTCTGTGACCTTGGACCTTGGACTGGTTCCTCATGTGTTTTGCAATTCAGAATCATAAGGACCAAAATTACAAAAAAAAAAGGTTTTGGTGTTGGAATAGTTTGTTCGATTCCCAGCAACTTCAGGGTGGTGATTTACTGACTTGTTTATCTTGCATGTTTGTGATACTCTGTATATTAAAAAAATATTGGGTAGAAAAAATTGTTGATCTACTAATAAACTCACTGATGCAAACATATGGTGTGAAGTGACAGTGCATGCCACAGCAAGATGAAATGAACATAGACCACATGAATCATTACTTGGCAACTATTCTGATTAAATCTAATTTCTTTTGCTTTAGTTTTTATAGCCCCAGTCCTGTCTTCCTACATGCACAGTAAAATACACTGCAGAGAGAACAATCAGGTGGATGGGAATGTTGTAGGTACTTTCCGCTTCTTTTTCTTTCTTTTTTTTATTGTAGGTTCTGCATCAGGTTTTCCATTACTTTCCAAAATACTGTTTTTCTTTCCCTTTTTTTTCCTTCTTCTTCTTCATATTTTGACAGTCCTTTGGAAAAATCATACTCTCACACACTGGATCCAGGTCAATGTTTACTCTGTCCACTCCTCTCAGATTTCTATCATCAGAGAGACCAGGCTTATGCTTCCTTTAGGAACCCATCTCCCTACCCCCCTTTCCCCACCAATACACACACACACACATACACACACACACACACACACACACACACAGATTTCTCCATTATGTTTGCATAATAATATCTGCAAGAAGCACAAAGATGTGTAATGTATATAACCATATTGCAGATGTATCTGTAAAGACAAAAGAAATCTTATTTTAAAAAGAGGTTCTGCCTAAAGATTTCTTGAAACTTAAGACAATAATTTCAGTTAGATGAAGTCATGTGCTGTACACATTGCTTAGTGAACTGTACTGTTTCAGTATTAGCTCCTAAAATATGTGTATTTATATTTATGGCATTTTTAGAAGATGCCCTTTTACATATTATCACATTTATACAGCTGAGCAAATGAGGGTTAAGGGCCTTTCTTAGGGACCCAGGAGTTGTAGCTGAGTGGCCCTCGGATTCAAACTCATGACGTTCCTATGAGCAGTCCAACACCTTAATCACCGAGCTAAGGCTTACCCCAAGTGCCAGACACAATGCATTGTACTTCACATGCAGTATATCAACACTACAGCATTATGGAATTCCTGAATCTGATTGGTCTGAAGGTGTTGATTAATCTTCTATGCCAATACTACTGGCTGTAATTTACATCATTTCCTTTTTTAACTTATTCATGCAGCAGTTTATAGCTCCTATAATGTAATTATTTACAGGAGCTAACTTGTTTTGCTGATATGCAAAAAAACAACAACAACTTGAAACTTGAAAAAATCATGCACTTGAATACACTCATGTCCACTGCACCAATATCGTGCAATATTGAAAAATATCACATTGATTTATTCAGAGCAGACATCTGTACCTTATTTTGGCAAATTGTTAAAGCAGTCACGCCTGTAGACTTCTCAGAAAAGACAAGCCCATAATTCTGTTCACTTTACAAGCAATTCCTGGATGTTTGGAATACAAGGTGGACAGAAATATTATCTGAGAAATACATTTGCAAATTGAAATATATACATATACAGTATATTAATTAACTAAAATTTTACATTTTGCAGACACCCTTATCAAAATGAATTACATTTTTATTTCAATTTATACAATTGAGCAATTGAGGGTTAAGGGCCTTGCTCAGGGGCCCAGCAGTGGCACGTTGGTGGTCTTGGGATTTAAACTCACAACATTCCAATCATTAGTCCAATGCCTTGTATTCATTAAAAAGCATCATGTGACATGTAACATAATTGTAAGGAGCTTTGTAATTTCTCAAAATTACCAGATTTTCTGCATATTTGGGCCAAGACGTTTCATGTGGCATCACAACACACACCCATCAAAAGTGCACTTTGAATCATGTGCATCAAACAATAATACAGCTTTCATGGAAAATAATTAAATATCAGTCTTCATAGTTGGTAGATGAAGCCTTTTCCTGCAAAATAAAGCAATCTTCAAGTTGCAAAAAAAACTTGGTTTGTTGCATCACAACATTGATTTGGCTGCAACAATCACACAAAAAAACTGATTGATATCCTGGAGGGACTTTTTAATACAAGCGCAACCATATTTATGCATATTTACACATGATGAGATGCTAGTGAGTGAGTACAAGTAAAATAAATCTCATCTCTAAAGAAATGGGCATCTGAATATTATAAACCTTAGGAAAGATTTGATCAGGAGAGACTATTCTCATCCAGTAAGTGCCAGTGTAGGTGCAAATTTTCATTCCAACCCAGGTGGAGTCTGGTGTGGCTCCTGCTTGACTGGAGTGAACTTTGTGGATCCCTGAGTCATGTCTGAAGTTGGGTGCATTGGGAAGGGGATCTTCTGATATGGTTAGTTATATTTTTAAAATGGATTGAACTGCTTCTGTAAGCTGACAGAAACAAACATTTGAAAGCGCAGAGCCTTTATAGTCTTTAGAATAGTAGGAGGACCTTATATGTCAATCAGACAATCTATTGGTTGTAAACAGCAAGCTGCAATATGCAAAAGTGCACATTTATTGTTGTCCTTTTAAATAAAATGGCAGTGCTTTGACATTTGACATTGCTGTTTTTGTTGTGGTCAAATACAATGAAGACAGATGTTGGCTCATATCATCTAATAGGAAACATAAAATATTTTTAATTTAACTTCATGAGGACATTCTGGACAAGAGGAAGCACCACTGCCTTGTGAAATGTCACAGGCACCATCTCAATGCCCTGTAATTACAGTCGTATGGCTGTTTGGATGGAAATATTGGCCTTAGATTTATCAGAAATGATGTGTATAATCTGAAATAGTACCTGCACATCTGTCTGGAATGGGAATTACAAATCAGCCACACTCACCTCGACATGCCTGCATCTGTAGCGGAAACGGACAGTTGAAGGGACGTCGAACTACAAAAATCTTAAGTGCAGTTTCATATTTTTATTTTTTCTAGCAGGATGTGTGAAATATTGCATACTGTTTCAAATGCTCAGTAGTCTGTCTGGAGACGTGAATCAAAGTTGATTAGGAGATTTAAAAAAAATACAGCAGAAGGTTTCTTAACTAGAAAAAGGAAGGAATCCAGATCCATCATTCATTCAAAAAACCCTCAAGAAACACTCAGTATTAAAGAGTTTTTTTTGTGACTGGTCATGATTGAGGGAGGTTGATTTATCAATATATCATTAACAAGGAAAGAAATGAATCTTTAATTATAAAATAACTCCTTGTCAAGATCAACAAACAGGCCAAGTCTGTCTGTGGTAATGGTTGGGGAATTATTTCCAGATGCTTGTGGACTCTGAGAAGAGGGAAAGGTTTGAAGGGAGGGGCAAGAAATCAAAACAAAGATGAAACATGGAGAGGAGAGAAGAGGAACGTGGACAGTCTGATTGCTGATTAGATCTATATGAGTGCCTGCATTTGGTCCTTTAAAGAGAAGTCATGTCTTTATTGCTACTCTGATTTGATATACCTGCATTATAACATCTTATTTTATGTTCTAGCTGTATTTTATGAGAAAGCACCATTAATAATGCCTGGAAAAATGTCGCTATGCACTAGATGATATGGTAATATGGAATAGATGCAGTTATGGTGCTGCAGATTTCAGAGTTGGCAGATTTCATTACTCAGCACGAGAAGTGAGGTGTGAGTGGGCAATAAGAGAACAAACAGTGCCGCCTCTGAAGCTCACGCTGAGTTTTAATTCTGCTCGCATGATGGGGACCGTATGTGTGAAAGCACCCCTGCATTCCAGTGCGCCCCAGGCCTCCCAGCCCCGCCCTGCCCGGACCTGCCGTATGTACACACTCGCTGCTCCACATTCCTCTACTACGTCTGTTGGTAAACATTTCAAATATACGAGTGCTGCTCATCTTTTGTTTAGTTACTGCCTTGTCATTTTGTTATTTTCACTGAATCACCACCCAGAAGTGAAGTGCAACCTAGATTTAAAATCTCTCACTGCTGGAGCTTATAAATTTGTTCCCTGTAAAATTGCTCCCCTCGCTGCTAATTTTCACTCTCTGTTGTGTTTGGGGGAGGAAAGTAAGGAAGAAAAAAATAGAAAAGAGCTTGAGAATTGGCTGTTTTTCTCTGTATATGCGTGTAAGATATGTTATATAAATATAAACCAAGAGTTTGCAGCAATATGGCCTCTGTGTAGTAATAATACCATAAACAGAGACTCTTGTGTGTTTATAGAACCTTTAGACATATTTGCCTCAAGTACTGGATTGCAAAAAGATGTAACTGCCTTTACTAGTGATTGTGTGTGTATATGAGAGAGAGAGAGGGAGAGAGAGAGATGTGGCATTCAACTAATACTGCAGAATTTGCTGCAGTGTGTATGTACAGAGATATAGCTGATCTGAGTAAGGGAGTAAGAGAGAGAGAAAGAGAGACTGAGAGATGGAACGGGACGGGGGAGATGCATGCAGCATCCTCTCTCTCTCTCTCTCTCTCTCTCTCTCTCTCGCTGTCTCTCTGTCTCTCTCTCGCTCTCTCTTAGACATAAACTCTATTAGGTTGCAGAGCAGAAGGAGGAAATAAAACATTCTTTCTTGCTACACATCGAGCAACATGGGAATGTTTGTGAGTTTTTGTTGCTGTCCGTGAGAGTGTGTGTGTGTGTGTGTGTGTTTTCGGATGCGTACAGTGATGCGGTGGAAGCGGAGGAGATCTCCAGGTCAGGGGAGGCAGGTGGAAGCGAAGAGTTCTAATTCTTCTTTCACTGCACCGTTCTTCAGAGGTAACATGTCAGTCCCAGTGTGAGACTTGTGTATGATTGAAATCTTTTGACTCAGTGCTTTGCTGTGTTCCTGTGTGAATGTAAATGAGTGATTCATAGCTTTGACTGTTGACTAATGTTGTTTGTATAGTGTGTGTATTCTGTAAATTTGAACTAATACCACTGTGTTGACTGTTGTGTTGAGTGTAGACACTGATCACTGACAGTACTAGCTGTGCTCAGTTACTCGCTCTCTCTCTCTCTCTCTCTCTCTCTCTCTCTCTCTCTCTCTCTCTCTCTCTCTCTCTCACACACACACACACACACAAACTGAGATTTTCAGGACATTTGGATGTTGCAGCTTCCTGTTAAACACATGAACAGTAAAGACACAGTTCATGCTTTTCATACTTTACTACATCACCACTTCTTCCCACTGCCTCCACCAGCACTGCTGAAACTGTGTATGTTTTTGCCATTAAAAGGGGGAGTGGCTTATTTCTACACCTAAAATAATGAAGCTAGTGAGATTAATTGCCAGGCATACTGTGGATCGCAGGTTGTCAAAGGTATCCTTAAAAATTATATAAGTTTTGTATTACATGTGCATGCATATACTGCTATGATATATCAGAGGTCTAAACAGGAAACTAAAAATACTGAATGAATTGAAAATCACTAATGCAAAGAAAAAACCCCAAAGGTTTGTTTAAGCAGGAACACACTCAGAATTAATAATGCAAAGGCACCTAATAAAAATATAGTAATGTAATTGGTTTAATGGAAGCTTGTATTAAATAAATAGTAAATAAACTTCAAACTGTAGTTTAACAGTAATGAGAGTATATGATGATTCCTGTGTGTGGATGGTGAAAGATTTGACTGTGAATGGTAAAATCTGTACTCAAAGCCAAAACGTATGACTTGTAAACTCCTCCACAGTCGTTATTTTTATACCTGGCATTAGGGAACTCCCACATCTAATGACAAAAGGGTTCAGTTGGTAAATTCTTCTTTTCAAAAAAGCTGTCAGATTCCAGGATCCAGCCTCATGTTGGACACACACATGGTTAGCATGATTGCCTCTCACCTCTGGGGTTGGGGGTTCGATTTCCACCTCCATCCTCTATGTGTGGAGTTTGCATGTTCTCCCCATGATTTGGCGGTTTCCTTCCGAGTCCACAGATGTGTGTTGTAGGCTGACTGGCATCTCTAAATTGTTTGCAGTGTGTGTGAATGTGCCTTTCACTTGTCCAATGTGTTTCCTGCATTATGCCCTATTTCCCCTGGCATAGGCTCTTATGTAGGATAAGATGTACAGATGGATGGATAACTTAACCTTTTATCTCTGTTTATATAAAAACATTGTTTACAATAAAATGTATGCATTTCCCTGTCACATTTAAAACATTTTCAGTGTTATTAAATGAAGTACATTACCATGCATTACCAAAGTTCTCCTCATTTTTACTATTTTATACTATTATACTTATATCAAGACAATAATGCTATGAAATGGGTGGCACGGTGGCTTAGTGGTTAGCACGTTCGCCTCACACCTCCAGGGTTGGGGGTTCGATTCCCGCCTCCGCCTTGTGTTTGTGGAGTTTGCATGTTCTCCCTGTGCCTCGGGGGTTTCCTTCGGGTACTCCGGTTTCCTCCCCCGGTCCAAAGATATGCATGGTAGGTTGATTGGCATCTCTGGAAAATTGTCCGTAGTGTGTGATTGCGTGAGTGAATGAGAGTGTGATGGGTTGGCACTTCGTCCAGGGTGTATCCTGCCTTGATGCCCAATGACGCCTGAGATAAGCGGTAGAAAATGAATGAATGAATGAACGCTATGAAATGACACATATGGATTTATTTAATATATGTGATTTATCATATTATTTGATTTCTATACAGTATTCTTAAGAAAGCTATGCAGGTTCTTGGCATTTTTCAACCCAGGAGGTTTTTACCAAGTTCCCAAATGCTGAGCACATATGAAAGTATTCTCTGATATAAATGAAAACTACTTATTTGGGTAAAACAATTTATTTGTTATTAAAACCTACTTATTTTTAAGTAGACAAAACAGATACAAATTCCAGCAAAATTCCAACTTTAACAGAATGTCTTTACATTTAAGTGACTGAAAAACATATACTGTATTGTTCCTTTGATTGGTATTGTAGTTTCATACAGCGCTTTTAATATGTGTTCACTGACAAACTACCAGCTTCTATAGATCCAACATTTACATTTACACTTTTAAGGCATTTGGCAGAAGTGCTTATACAGAGTGATGTACAAAAGTGCTTTTAAGTCTCTATCGATGAATATATCACACCGGACTTAAGATACCATCAACCTAAAGCTCTGTTCAGGGTTTTTTTTCCTCTCTAAACCATCTGAATACTGGGGGATTGGAGCTAGTTATTTATTGACAGTAAATATGGAGTTACATGATGTAGTTGTAAGTTGCGTATGGTTGAACAGCAGCTCAGACAGGAATCTTCAGCTGATGTGTTTGTTAATGTTGAACTTTATCTCTGCCATACACTCGGCTGTGTGTGCTGTCTTCCTGCATGCCTGCACTCTGAGTCAACATCTGCACTTCTTTTATTGAAAGAGAGAATGGAAGAAATAAGATAGAGCATTCAGCCATGTTGTCTAGCCTACAGGCATGGAGTCACTCTATATTTGTCATCACATGACATGGCAGACATAAAGGCTATGTTTCATTAAGTTTCTTCTTAATGTTGTGGATTATTGTGCCTTCAGTGGTGAAACAGATGTCCAGGTATTCGCCTTGATTTATTTACAACAAAAGTGTTCTTGAGAGAGAAGGTTCTGTAAAACTATGATTTTGCTTGACAGTGAGGTGTATATGGAGGTATTTGTGTTGCATGATTTGTAAATAAATAAAACAAAGTTAATCAAACCGTGCAAAACCCCAAAACATCCCACAACAACAGCGTGGATAAAAAATGGGAACCTGGCAACCCAGCCAGATGCTTAAACTAAAAAAAATCTTATCATATAAACATATTCATAGACTTTATAGATCATAGATTTCATAGATCTGACAAGAGAATATAAATGACAAATGTGTGTGCATGCGGATTCCAAATATATTTGTAGGTGTAGTTTTTTGAATGATATGGTTTATGTCTTTATGGCACTCAAGCTATTTATTTGCAAATTAGCAACCAGCAGTAATAGAAACACAGCAGGTTGTAAATAATATTCTTATGCTGTAGTACTGAAGC
Source organism: Tachysurus vachellii (assembly GCF_030014155.1). Classification (NCBI taxonomy): domain Eukaryota; kingdom Metazoa; phylum Chordata; class Actinopteri; order Siluriformes; family Bagridae; genus Tachysurus; species Tachysurus vachellii. The sequence continues at coordinate 17,862,055 of NC_083466.1, read as the reverse complement.
CTTTCATTCATTAGTAAACGAATGCTCTTTGAAAACAGGATGTTACTGCGTCCCTGGGTGGAGTACTAGTGTTTCACTTGATCCATATTTCATGAAACTTGGGCCTCGAAAATGTCTGATACTGGTCCAAGGGACTAGACCTCAGAGTAACAACTGAGCATTTCTTTGATGCTCTCGTCTTCTTTTTCTGGTGCTGAAAGCGATTAGATAAAAACGCGATGGTCTTAACAGTGTGCTATTATTTTATATTATGGACATAGCTATGGGGACACAGAGGTCTGCAACTCGGTTGCAGAGGTTTTTTTTGTCCTTATTTATATATATGTTCAGCTGTTTTTTAAAAAAATGTACAGATTAAAATAGTTGTTTATGATGATGATAATTCATTCCTGAACATTACTGGAACAGGTTTATGTAAACATCTAAAATAAAGACTACAATACTAATTAAAATAGACTATATTCATGGTAAAAAAAAATCACTGCTTTATTGTTATTAATTATTAATATTCTCTAATTTTCCATGCTTCAACAATATGCAAGAAAGACTTAGTGATATGTCTTTCATTTCTAGGTTGATACGAGACCACATTTTTAAATATGAACGCAAGGACCTTTTATACTGTGTGTTCCTTTAATATGAACTCTGTTGGGTTATTTGTAAGAAAAAAAGTTCTAAGATGAAGTTCCCTTGCTTTTGACTGAGACCAGTACTTGGTAACTGCTTGTAAACCAAAATATTTAACTAAACAAAATTATATGGTTTAACTGGAGTCATTATGGAAGGATACAATAACAGAGAGCAGTTGGTGTAGTGTGCATTTGGCATTGTGATACATGAACTATGACACATTTCTGTGATGTGGATCTGACCAAAATAATGTTTCTGGTTACGGATTTCAGATGATTCAAGCTCAGCCCGTGTCACAGAGGTGTGTCCAGCTGATCTGACTGTACAGATATTTGTAATGTTCTCTTGAAATGTTGCTTGCGTAAGGATCAGCTTACAGGACCCACACATTTTGCATTACTCATCTGCACCTGCTGAAGTTTAATTCTGAGTGTGGTTGAGGATTTTTTGCCCTCCTGCGTGGTGACATTAGCTCATACTTGGCAGATTCACCTGACCACTCGCCCTGTGTTTGTTTTATGGTGTTATTTTTAGCACGGATTGCTGCGAAGGTAGCTCTGCATGTGCAGGTTTTGTTCTGCTCTCTCGTGGATTTGTACCTGGGGACAGACGTCATGGCAGGAACATGCTGTTCGAGCTGCACCTCTGACCCTGCCAATAGCTTTTGTATCCGTGTTAATAAAATCACCCAGACCATGCTGTGAGATTTCTCTAATAATAAAGAAGGCGAGGATTTATGGTGTGGTGTTAGATTGTGAGAAAAGGCAGCTTGTGCCCTGCAGTTCCTGAACTAGGCTTCGTAGTTGGACGGCTCTTGTTCCTGCTCTGTAGGGAATCACTGCAGGAAATGCCGACTGAGGCTGGTGACTAATAAGCTGCTCAGAGGGAATCACTGGCAAGGTCATAAGTAATGAGTTAGATAATAAGAAAGATGAATATTATATAGAATACTTCTCACCACTATCTTTATCCACTGAATGTATCACTATATGTCTTACTTAAAATTCACTCTAAAGAGGTTTTCACACTGCACTTGTTTGCCGCGGTTGGAATCCGAGTGTGATTATTCCCTGTGCCCCTGCAGCATTGGTATGGTTTCAGACTCACTTGATTCGAAGTCCAGTGTATTTGCTTTTGTCTTACGTCACCAAGAATATGCATGGAGAACACAATGTGACTCACCATATTTTTCTCTTTTATTGTTTTGGTGCTGTTATACGCAGTAAGGCATCACACTTCTTCTGCTTCCCACAACAGTTCCCTCCCACTCGTGATAGATGTGTGTTGTGGAAACTAATAATGTCATCACATGCGCAAGTTACTTCTGAAGTGTGAATCCGAGAACAAGCTGCATTCACATTCATAGGAATCACAGCACAGTTTCCAATTCAACCGAATTTTAACCATCTCCTTTAGGTAGTCTGGGTTCTGTGACACGGTGTGCTGCTCGGTCCTATATATCCTAGGGTTCTATAGTGTATGGTGAAAACTTTCAGACTACAAGAAATAAATCAAGTGAATAAAGATGAAAAACGGTGATGTTATTTACCAAACTAATGGTTAGAGAGTTTGACTCCTAACCCTAAGGTTGTGGGTTCGAGTCTCGGGCCGGCCACGACTGAGGTGCCATTGAGCAAGCATAAATGGCTGCCCACTGCTCCGGGTGTGTGTGCACGGTGTGTGTGTTCACTGCTGTGTGTGCACTTTGGATGGGTTAAATGCAGAGAACAAATTCTGAGTATGGGTCACCGTACTTAGCTGTATGTCACTTCACTTCACTTCACTTCAAAGAAAAACATGTACTCAAGCGTAGAAGATGTTTACTGAATATTTATGGGAGAAGTATCAGCTTTTTAAGACAGAAATATATACAGGATAGATTTCTCCAGATATGACAAGCTGCCTTTCTTTTAATAACTTTATTAAAGTAGAAAAAAGAGGCGGGTGAGGAAACTGTAATTGCTGGCAAATTGCTGTATTATAAGTAGAATAAATTCCACTTGAGGATGTGCTGTTTTTGGAAAACAGGAAGAGGAACCCTGGGGTTGTAGCAGCATTGCACCGCCTTGTTTATTTATTATGTTTCTGTAACATCATGCTCTATATATATTCTATACTACAACTATTCTGTGTCTACTCTAGTTGTGCATAACCTCATTCCTCCTCCTGAAAAACGTAGTTCCAACTCTGAAAGGAATCATTTTTACAAATATCTTTGACTGAAGAATTTAAAAAAATGTTCTGCTAATATTTATGTATTTACAAATAAGCTTATTGGTGGAACTTAACAACTGCTTGGAGTCTTCTAGTCCTTCTTTCATTACAGGGAAATGTGTCAAAAATCCTGAGCAGTTCTATTCACATGCAGACTCAGTAAATATGGATTGTGTTAAACGATGCTTTATCCCTTT